>NC_080741.1:14076322-14403465 GCF_020826845.1 Diceros bicornis minor
GCATTTTTTACAAAGTGTCCTATGCTGTGCTCATATTTTCAAACCTTCCTTTTATTTCTTAAAACACATTAGGCATAGGTACTTTCCATGTCTGATCATTTTAATATCTGAAGTCTCTGCAGGTTTGATTCTGCAGTCTGTTGTTTCTGCTGATTCGCATTCACAGTGCCTTGTTTCCTGGCATAATTTTATGATTTTTGACTTGAAATGAAATTTTGCTTGGAACTTTATATCTATGAAAAATCTTTGAGCCTGGGCTGAACTTGGCTTCCTGCAGAGATAATCTGTCTTTGTTTCTGCCTGTCACCTGCAGGAAGCACCAACTCAGGACTATTTTTAATTAGATTCTCTGCTTAAGGATTTCAGACTAACTTGAATTTGGACCACATACCCACGTGAGAGTCAGCTTTTGGTTAAGTAATCTCAGAAGAGGTATTGTTTTCCCATCCACACGGGACTAAGTTGTCCTGGCTCTCTCTTCTACGCATCGGGGTTCATTTCTTGGTTACTTTGATATTGAAGGTGTAGCCCTTGGCACCCCCGCCTTATGCAGGGGTCTTTTATTAAACTGCCCACTTGGGCAGGCCTCGAGATTTACCTGCTTTCTCCCATTCCCAGCCCAACATCGACATGGAGGCTTAAGGTCACCAGGATTTGGCAGATTCTGGAAGAAAAGCCAGCACTGTACTCTGTCCCACGGTGTCCACACTCTCCATTCAGTTTTGGTCTCTGTGATTCCCTATTTTCTTGTCAACTCAGTAGTACATTATGATTTTTTAAATATTTTATGTGATATATCACTGTTTTCATTTGGAAAGTTGCTCACAGTATTTAAGGCACCATTGCTCCAGAAATGGTAGTCTTCCCACAGATATTTTGGGCAAAAATATAAAGCACTTTCTTTCTCAAAGCTGGACGTAAGCAAATTTAGGCTGCTGGCAATTATTTTCCTAAAATACCACTCTCACTTTTCTTCCCACTTTTGAGTAATTCTCCCCCATCCTTAAATGTACTTAATTCTCATTGTTGCTCTCTCCCTCCCCTTGCTAGAAAGAAATGAAAAAACTAATTCATGTTCAAGTATTAACGACTAAAAACAGCTTACTCCCATCCCTGCTGTATTACACATCATACTTAGTATGTTACATATAAGGAAGATTCTTAAATTTTCTCTTCCTTAAAGATTTACATTTTTAAAGGATTCTGGAGAGGACAGAGTTTGACTGAAGAAGTGACTCTGATTTTAAATTCCAGGATACTCTGTCAGTCAGGGACTCCCCTCCCATTGCCCACAGGCCTGACTGCACAGGCACCACTCCCTTGTGAGAGCCCTCTCTATACTCTAGAGCCCAGGATGTATAAGGCGGGCCAAGGAGTTAATAAGTTCAGCTGTTAGCTGACCAGCCACACCCACAGGTTCCTGGGGGCATCCAGACCCCTCACCAGCAGACCCGCCATGGATCTGTGCACATTAGCACACTAGACCTGGCCAAACCTGCCAGCATGGTGGATGCTGAGCTCACATCAAATGGGTCTTTACAAGCTCACAGTTTATTCTCCTCCCCCTGCTCTCACCAGCATTTTCCATCCTCTTGCTCCGGGTGGAGCGGGGACCTTTGGAGAGGTAGGGTCACTGATGGATGCAGGAATAAAAATGGATTCTAGTGTTCTGAGCACAGAGAGCCTCTAACCCTGGCCTCGGAGTAATGCTTAAAGCACAAGTATATGTGAGATCCTGGAACAGTGAGTGCACAAGGCCTTCCACAGACTCTGGCCTAGACAGTGATGAGAGCCCCAGACACCCTCTGCTCATCCTTGTGGGGTGCTGTTTCTCTTCTATCCTGGTGACCTATTCCAGGCAAACTCAGGGTCCTGGACATCTGCTCCTTCCCCTGTAGGATGGGGTCCAGCATTGCAATCTGCCAGCAGCCCCTTAAGGGACCTCAGGTAGCACTTCCTCTCACACAGACGAGATGGGATGGTGTTCTGGTTATACATTGCTGCATAATGAACCCGAAACTTAGTGGCTTACAACAGCAATCATCATTAATTTTTCTTATGAGTATGTAATTTGGATACAGCTTGGTGGGGGCAGTTCATCTTTGCTCATCAGCTGGGGCAACTCAACTTGGGCTGGAGGGTTCACTTCCAAGACAACCTACACAGCTGGAAAATCGGTGTCACCTGTTGGCCAAGGTGTCCTCATAGTGTGGCGGTTGGGTTCCAAGAGTGAATGTTCCAAGATGTCCTGAAAGAGGCTGCAAGGTTTCTTATGACAGGCTCAGAAGCCCAGGACATCATTTCTGCTGCATTCTAAGTCATTAATGCCAGCTCAGACTCAAGGAAAAGGCGATTAGATGTCACTCTCAACTGGAACAATAAGAAAGAAGACGTGGCCATCATTTTTTTTTTTATAATTTTATTTATTTTTCCCCCAAAGCCCCAGTAGATAGTTGTATGTCACAGCTGCACATCCTTCTAGTTGCTGTATGTGGGACGCGGCCTCAGCATGGCCAGAGAAGCGGTGCATCGGTGCGCGCCTGGGATCCGAACCCAGGCCGCCAGTAGCAGAGCGTGCACACTTAACTGCTAAGCCACGGGGCCGGCCCAGAAGACGTGGCCATCTTTAATTTGCCACACAAGTCTGGGTGACTAGGAATGTTTCAGAATTTCAAAGAGAGTGTGTGAGTGAGTGTGTGTGTATGTGTGCGTGTGTGTGTGTGTGTTGGGAATGGGTTATCCATTCATTCAACAAGCACTTTCGAGCCCCTCCTCAGGGTCATTCGAGACAGGAGTTCCTAGACACGTCAGAGAAGCAGACGCAGATGGATGAATGTGAATATTTACTCATCCATTCAACATACATTGTTTGACCATCTATTAAGTGCCAGGCCTTGTGCTGGGTGGCCAAGCCAGACAGGCCCTGTCCCTGTCGAGGTCACAGTTTGTCAGAGAAGACAGACATCAAAGCTGTTATTATGAAAGAGTGTGGTGAGGGCTAAGAGCAGGGCTGCATGGGCTGGGAGGGTCTCTCGCAGGTGTGACACAGTCTCCCTAGAAGAGAGGCGTTTACGCAGACACCTGCAGGAGTTTGTGCAGATGAAGGGGAGGAAGTGAGTGCACTCCTGGTAGGGGAACAGCCCATGTGAAGGCTCAGAGGCAAGAAAGAGAAGCTCTTGAAGGCTTCAAAGATGTCAATGTGGTGTGTGCTTGTATGTGCGCATGGGTCTATGTGCCTAGGTGTGTACATCCATGTGTGTGTGTGTTGGAAGCATGTGTGAGGCTGTGTGTGCACATGTGCATGTATGTATGCGTGTGTGTGTGTGTTTACAGCAACACCAGGAGCTCCTCCTCTGCACCTTGCCTAAGCTGATGGAGTGTCCCTACTCTGCAATCCAGAGGTCTGGGGAACAGCATCCCCACCCCTGCTGCCACACATCTCAAGGGCACCCACGACCCGCCCCTTTTCGCACCCTGGCCTGGCACAGACACACCACTAGCTCCCCAGATAGGCACATGTCGACACGGCCTGTGACTGGTGCGCAGCACTGAGAAGAGGAGGCAAGCTCCAGGCCCAGACTCAAGGCAGCCAGTCCACCTCCTCCCCAGGCCTGCAGGGGCATCCTTGGGACCTC
The DNA here is from genome assembly GCF_020826845.1 of Diceros bicornis minor. NCBI lineage: Eukaryota > Metazoa > Chordata > Mammalia > Perissodactyla > Rhinocerotidae > Diceros > Diceros bicornis. The sequence continues at coordinate 14,079,958 of NC_080741.1, forward strand.
CCACCTCCCCTCTGGAGCTGCCTATGACCCACGCTCAGGGTGACACAGGGGGGAGGGTACTGGGAGGGGCCCTGCCACTGATTGGACTGGATTGCCAACTGCAACTGAACCAGCCCTTGCCCATCTCTGGGCCTCAGAATTCTCTGCTGTGAGAAGCGGACCCACCCTGCAAGGAAGAGACTCCCTCCCCGTGAGAGTCAGGCAACCCCACCCTAAGGACATGTGCGTAAAGGCTCTTCAAGACCCTCTGTCTCGTTTCGGGTCCATTTCCCGCTGTTGGTGGGGTTAGGAGCTAGAAGGAGCAGGCAGAGCGGGGGAGGAACAAGGCTGGGCCTTTCCTGGGCTCAGTGTGTCAGACGGCCCCAGGGGAAAGCTGTTCCAGAACCACGTCTCCACCTCACCTGCCGTCAGCACCTCAGCAGCACACCAGAGAGAGAAAGAAGAGGGGATTATAATAACCGCAGTGGTAATAACAGTCTCAGCACTGTTCTAATTGTGCTCTTTGAGCCCTCCTGTTGCTCTATGGGCATTTTCCTGCTGTCAGGAACTGCACACAATCAACAGAAACAGCAAAAGATAACAGTGGCTTTAACAGGATAAATGTTTCTCTCTCACATAAAAGAAATCTAGAGGCAAGCAGTCTAGGCCTGGTATGGCGACTCCACGAAGTCTATAGGGACCCAGGCCACCTCCAGTTCACTGCTCTGCAATTGTTGGGGCCTAGTCCTTACCTCATGTCCAAGAGGGCTGCTAGAGCTCCAGCCATCACATCTGTGAACAAGGCAGCTCTTTTATATTTCTCTTTTAGTTAAAAAAGTGTTCTTGAGGTATAATTTACCTAAAATAAAACACACACATTTTAAGCACAGAGTTTGAAGAGTTTTGACAACTGTAAACACCCATGTAACCACCACTTCAGTTGAGATACAGAATATTTCTGTCTCCCTAGAAAGTTCTCTCATGCTCCTTTGCAGTCAATGCCCCCTGTGACCTTATTATAGATTAGTTTTCCTGTTCTAGAACTTCATATAAATGCAATAACTTAGTAAGTACTCCTCGGTGTCTGGATTCTTTGACTCAGCATAATGCTTTTGAGATATATCCATGTTCTTGTGACTATCAGCAGCTTGTTCCCTTTTATTGCTGAGTAATATTCCATAGTGTGGGTGGGCCATTGTTTATCTACTCACATATTGATAGACATTCACTTACTTCCTCTCCCTCCCTTTTAGGAGACTTTCTAGAAGTTCCACATAACATTTCCTCTTGGTCTTCAATGGCCAAACATAGTCACATGGCCACACCCAGCTACAAGGAAGCTGAGAAATGCAGCTCTGTAGTTGGGTGGCAGTTGGGATTTTTTTCTAGGAGGAAGGGGAGAGCAGATGTTGGGGACAACTAGCAGTCTCATTTGGCAGACTGAGAATCCAAGATCCAAAGAAGCCGTGATTTCTCTAAAGTCACCAAGGTCCGCATACCAGAGGGGGGTCAAGGCTCCACATTTAGTGTCTTTTCAATCTGTCCCCAGCAGAACACCTCACATCCAGTGGGACCACCCATTGGCCGAGGTCCACAGAGTCTGGGGCACTAGGGGAGAGCAGGAAGGAGCAGGCTGGCACCGGGAAGGAGGGATAATGCTGAGGCCGTGGAGCATTTGACTGAGCATTCGCTAAGGACCAGGCCCTTTACCCAACACGCCAGCTAATCCATAAAGCCGTTCAGGGGGCTCATTACTCCTGTTAACCCCATTTCTCAGATGAGAAAACTGACATTTAGAGAGGTTAAGTAACTTATCTGATGTCACGCAGCTAGTAAATGGCATCTACGGGGTTCCAGACCTTCAGTTCTGCTGAAAGCAAGTTCTGACCACAGAGAGAAATATACTTTGGAGTTTCTCAACATCCTTTCCAACAGGTAAAGGAGGTTCTATCCTGAGACTCATAAATAAACAGTCCTTTCAGAGCCCCCGCCTGTCGGCCTCGGGGGCCTACCATAGACCTCTACTCTCCTAATTCACTCAGGACTTCTTCTCATAATTCTACTTTCCTCCATTTCATGCCTATAACGTATTAACATAAACAACAGTGCTGACAGCAGCTCAGCTCTAACTGGCTCATGCTGGAATCTGACTGATGATTTTCATCAGGGAAAAAGACTAAACAGGTTAAGATGATTAAATTTTCTTAAACCTACAGCTAAGCCTAATCAAAGCCATTTGTGCAGAGGTGTGTGTGTGTTTTCCTTTGCTGGAAGGTTGATTGGCAGTTTCAAACAGATGAGTATGACTTCTGCGGGAAGAGAGTTAACACAAAGCATTTTCTACAGCTTCCAGACATTGGCATAGGCCACTTCCACTTCCCTGTCTAGGCTGGAACTATCATTTTTCCTGAGAACCATCTGATGACGAAAATGAAATTCAGAGCGTGTCCATTTCACCCTCTCCCGTGTTTCCCCCCAAGTTGGGTCCTTTTATAATTAGAGCTGCCTGTGTTGAACGAACAGGGAAGTGCCATAGCTTCCTAATTCTCAGGAGTTTGCAGGGTCAGGAGCCTCTCACACAGCCTGCCCACAGTATCTTGGGCAAAGCTTTCCCCTCTCTGGGCCCCACTGCCCTGTCTGTACGATGGGGAGCTGGCCCTGAGGATCTCCTGTTCATCACTCCCATCAGTGGAGTAGGGGCACAGCAAATGGGGTGCGGCGGGAATCAACCTCTGCGTGTGGGTTGTTCTTTGTCACACAGGGCTCCTGAGAGGACTTGCTGATTACGTCATATAACCTACCTGGTATCCCACCTGGATACCTGAAGGGGCTGAATGTGATAGGGGCACAAATAGGTGACTAGAAAAAGGAGGAGGAAGCTCCTGTTTGTAGTTCTCTCTAAGACATTACTGGCTGGCTGTTTTGCCCTCTGTAACATCAGACAGCAAAATGCTGACCACCCCACCCACCCCCTGGGAATGCATCTGTAGGCTCTTACAGATACCTGCTCACTGCACAGTACAGCTCCCTAGTGATGGATATGTACCCCCGGCTGACCTTGTTGACCCCTTTCTCAGCATCCCCCTGAGTGTCCTCCTCATAGCCTCTTACTGCTCAGGTTCCTTCTTCCCAGTAGGCAGGTCCTGTCAAGACAGGCTGAGCTCTAGCACTTCCCATGGTGTCCATGTGACCTATAGGAAAGTCATGTGAGGAAACCCTTGCCCCTCCTCCTACCACCATGGACCACCCCAGCCAGCCCTTCAAGTCCCTGGAAAGAAGCAGGCAGAAGTCTCCATGTTCACAATCACCCCCAAACTCCAGGTGATGTATACCATAATCACTCTCACTGCCCTTCCCTCTACTTCAGGCAGCAAGCTAGCCCATGGGTTTCGAAAGCTCAGCCAACATCCTGCCAGAGGCTAGTGCCAGACTTCCCTTCTGAAAGCCCACTGCCAGTTTCTGCAAGTACTTCTGAAGTCCTATTAACCTGTTTGGGGGGGAACACCTCCTTCTGTCCCATGGAGTACTGGATATGGGAGGACACAAAGACTCCTGAATTCCTTTCAAATTTTTATTTTCTTTTACATAGTCTGGAGATAGATGATGGAGATGAGTAGCCATTCACTGGACCATTTCTGCTACCTTTTAGTAATCTGTGTAAATGTGGCTGGCATCTTACTTTATAAGGTATTTTTTCAGCTTTGGAGCTTCAGCCAATCTCCTAAAACATCAATATTGTGTTACATAGTTTTTAAGGTTTTTCCCAGTACTTTCTCCTAGAAAAAGAGAGTGAACTAAACCCAAAGCAAGCAGAAGAAAGGAAATAAAGACCAGAGTGGAAATAAGTGAAATAGAGAATAGTAAAACAATAGAGAAAATCAACAAAATCAAAAGTCATTCTTTGAAAACATCAACAAAATTGACAAACTTTTAGTTAGACTGGCTAAGAAAAAAAAGAGAAAGCTCAAAAAACTAAAATCAGAAATGAGAGAGGAGACATCACTACCAACCTTAGAGAAACAAAAAGGATTATAAGGGAATACTACAAATGACCATATGCCAACAAATTAGATAACTCAGCTGAAATGGACTAATTCCTAGAAAGACACAAACTATCCAAATTAACTCAAGAAGACATAGAAAATCTGAACAGACCTACAACAATAAAGAGAATTAGTAATTTAGAAACTTCCCACAAAGAAAAGCCCAGCCTCAGATGGCCTCACTGATGAATTCTACCAAACATTTAAAGAATAATTAATACCAATCCTTCCAAAACTCTCCCAAAAAATAAGAGGAGTGAGCACTTCCCAATTCATTATGTGAGACCAAAAGTACCTTGATACCAAAACCAGACAAAGGCATCCCAAGAAAAGAAAACTACAGATCAATATCTCTTATGAATATAAATGCAAAAGTCCTCAACCAAACACTAGCCAACTGAATCCAGTAACATACAAAAAGGATTATACAATATGATCAGGTGGGATTTATCTCAGGAATGCAAGGTTGGTTTAACATCTGAAAATCAATTAATGTAACACACCATATTAATATAATAAAGGACCAAAAAAAAAAAAAAAAAACCGAGATGATCATCTCAATAGACACAGAAAAAACATTTGGCAAAATCCAAAAGGGGGAAGATGGAAAAGGTGCTCCAGGCAGAGGAAATAACCTGAACAAAGTCACAAAGGAAAAAGTTTTATTTGGGGAATGTACAGGGAGTAAAGATGTTTTAAGAAAGGAGATGGGGGAGTCAATCTATGGAGAGCCTTGAATGCCAGTTTAAGGGAGCAAGGGGGAGCCATAAGGGTTTTGAGCAGACCTCTGACAGAATGAAAGTGGCATTCTAGGAAGCTAATCTTGGCCAAATTATCCAGTGATGAATTTACATACACCAATGGGACTCCAAGGTTCAGAGTAACAGTCACAAAATTTTCTGGAGGATGAGTTACAATCTAATTTACTCCCCTGGTGGAGCCATGCTTTGCAGCTGGAAGTATATATAGGTTCTGAAGCTCTCTTTAAGAAAAAGAAAATAAAATTACAAATCAAAATTAGGTACCAAAATGAATATATATTTAGAAAGAGGAAAGAAATCATGACAAATTACAACATGCCCATGGCTACTCTAAGCCATTCAATACAAGTTGGAGTGGAGAGAGGCAAGAATCTTAACTAGTTCAATTATTATATCTGATTTTTGCAAACTGTACAAAAACATATGACCATGTGAACACACTGCATGGGCCTTGGGAGGATTCCTGCAAATGAGGAGCCCTGCAGCTTGAGCCTCCTCTGCCTGTGGTGGATCTGCCACGAGCGTTGGAACCAGTGCGCATGGGCTCATGAGAACCAACAGTGAACACGTCTTCCCAACTTCATATGCAGTGATGTCATGATGGTAACTTGAGATCCGCCATGGTGGCAGTATTTACACCACAGAAATTGGCAAAGGCTACAAATTAGGGCTTCTTCCCACCCCCAGAAAGCCAGCTGTTAAACATTTAACAACACACCACTGAATCCACTTCTATTTACGGCTAAAGTGTAAATCCAGTCCTGGTCCTTGGCACAAAGTCCCCATCATTGGCTGTCACAGCTGGACTATTCAGAGGCCAAAGTCATTAGAGTCAGTATCAGACCAGAAGAGATCTCTCTAGGGCAGTGATCTCAGAGGCTTCCATCTGTACACTGACCACTCTCTCCACTGTGTCCCCTCTGCTCTCTCATCTTCTCTGGCCCTTACCCACCAAAAAAAACCAAAGCGGCCCTGTCAGCACCTCATCTGAAGGGAAGACATTTCAGATCAGGACTGAATGCGAGCCTTTCTCTAAGCCTAGTAGGGGCAAGGAGACAGGACCACAGGGGAAGGAGACTCTTTAAGTTCCTGGCCCTGGAGGCCTCCAGGATAGTAACCATAAAGATGAAGCCATGCCCTAACCCATCCCAATGACCCATTGGCCCTATGCCTGAGGTGACCTGTGTCTCCCAGATTAGATGACATTTCCAGCCTTCAGCACTCTCAGAGCAGTGAGGCCCGAAGTCTCCTCCCCAGTGACCACATCTCCTCTCATTTTCCCTACATATGCTCACCCTCAGTTCTAAGAAGCCCCTCATGCCAATATGATGGGCTAGGGGAAGGAGTCCATGTGCTCTGCAGAGTTCACAGGTTTTGACCCTCTCCCTAGTCTCCCTTCCCTCTTCAGAGGGAGGGTGCCTCAGGTTTTAGTGGGTCTCCATACAGCCAGCCTTCTCCACCCTTTCTCTGGATCTGCAGATAGGGAAACTGAGGCTCAGAAATCAGGAGTCACACTGAGGCCTGTCTCACTCCAATGTCCATGCCCTTTTCATTTCACTATGTCGTCACTCAAATAGGTGTGGATTCTGTCTCCCGCCAGCAGGGAGCCAGGTCCCTATACAGAATGCATCCCAATCCTCCACACAGGGTCCCGAATGCACAGAATTCCCAGGGTAGCTGCCCTCAGCTTCAGGGCTGTGGGATGAACAGGCGGGAGAGCAGGCGGAATAGAGGCAATGAAGAGGAGGAGCGGGGTGGGGAGGAGGCAGCGTCTGGGTTACAGCCTGAGGACATAAGTGACTGGTACTCAGTAGGCCATTTCTGGTTCCCACCCATCCCTGAGGATGCTCATGTCCAGGTGTGTGCAGCACCCATCAGCCAGCATGGTAACTGCCTGTGAATACACCTGCCCAGGCTCTACACGAGGCCCCTTTGACAATAAGCACTGGATACCAGCAGTGGTTTAGGGATTGCGCTTTGAGCCAAAAGATGTAGATTTGAATCCCGGCCCTGCTGCTAACTAGCCACAGGACCTAGGGGAAGTGACCCGGCCTCTCTGAGGCTCAGTTTCCTTCCCTATAAAATGGAGACAGTAAAAGAACCCACCTCACAGGTTGTCGGGGAGATTAAGGGAGATAACGCATGTAAAGTGTTTAGTGCCTAGCAGGTACGAGCCACACACGGCGCTTATTACTATTATTGCTAAGATTGCACTATACCTGACAAATGTTTGCTGACCGAATGAACGGCAGTCCTTGCCCAAAGCTATCCAGCAAGCCAGTGATGAGAGGCCAGCTCACCGAAGGGAGGTAGTGTAATCTAATGGTTAGGAACATATACTCTGAGGTCATAGCACAGAGATTCAAAATCCCAGCTCAGCCTGGGCAAATTACTTAACCCTTCTGTGCTTCATGTTCCTCATCTATAAAATGGGAACAATAACAGTACCTAACTATTAAGGTAGATAAATAGGTAGATGGCTAGATAGACGGATAGGTATAAATAGGTATAAAGGACATATGTATACATACATTTTTGTTTTAAGGATTAAATTAATATTTGTAAAGAATAGAGAATGGTGCCTGGCACATTTCAAGTGCTATTCAGTGTGAGCTACTGCCACTATCCAGGTGTCAGCCTATGGTTGTCAGCTGAGAGGAGGACACCGAGCCCCAGGACTGAATTACTCCCTCAAGGAGCTTTGGTCCCAGCCACATAGCCCATACAGAAGGTCTCCCACAGCTGCCAGACTTCTGTCATCTGCACCACTGGCTCCACCACTCACCCTGCTCAGATTTCCAATTATTTGTCCTGTTTTGAATTCAAGTGGGATATTAGCAGTGAGTCTGGCTTTATTAATGGCGGTGTCTTTAGTGTTATCAACTTTCTCACTCACTCCTCGCTCTCACTCCAAGAAGCTCTGTTTCCTTTAATTAAGCCCCATGCTAAGTGCCGAGCAGGTGACGAGTCTGGAAAGGCCTTTGTTCTGGGGCTTAGACGCTTTCTCATGGGCTGGAGATCGGAGAGACAGTGCGCTGTTGCCTTTGAAGTCTGACATCCATCCCCACAATCAGAGAAGAGGGACAGTGTGGAGAGCCAGGCCCGAGAGGCAGGAGCCTGGCTCTCGCCCCAGTCTGCCTCCCTCGTACCTGTACAGTGGGGGCGGGGTGCATGAGACAACTCTGCCACCACTCCCAGCAGCACTGTGACACTCCGCATCTAATGAGGAGTGGAAGGTGTCAGCCCAGGAGACAGGAGGCTCCATTCTGCAGACTCAAAGATGGGGTGACAAAAGCCACAGATACCCAAAAGGAAGCGAAGCATAGACAAAGCAAGCCCAAACTTTGCATTACCCAGCCTGGATTTGAATCCTGGCCCCGCTGTGCTGTGGCAAGTTTCTTAAGCATATTGAGCCTCAACTGCCTCCTCTGTAAAATGGGGTGATGGAATCTACATCCCGTCATATGGGAGATGACGTATGGGAGCCATCTTCAATGCCAGTCCTCCTACTGTTAGCATCTTACTGCGCAACAAGCTTGCTGTTTGAAGAACAACTCTTTTTTTGTGTGTGTGTGAGAAGGACCAGCCCTAAGCTAACATCCAATGCCAATCCTCCTCTTTTTTGCTGAGGAAGACTGGCCCTGGGCTAACATCCATGCCCATCTTTCTCTACTTTATATGGGACGCCGCCACAGCATGGCTTAACAAGCGGTGCGTCGGTGCACGCCCAAGATCTGAACCAGCGAACCCCGGGCCGCTGCAGCAGAGAATGTGCACTTAACCGCTTGCGCCACCGGGCCAGCCCCTGAAGGACAATTCTTATGCCCAGCCTCCAAGCCCTGCTTGGCCATCAGCACCTCTGTGTGCTTCTCCTGATCACCAAGACAGAGTGAATCCTCCTCTTCTCCGCACGTGTTTCTGTGCCCTGTCATGGATGGTGCATGCAGACGGCACTGCGCACATCCCACACTATGAAACGATGGTGGATGTGTCTGTATTTCCAGCTACAGCCTGCTTTGTATCCTATCTTTGGCAGCTGAGTGGAGAGGGAGGCAGGCTCGGTAAATAGCAGGCACTTGGTGACTGAAGCAGTTGAGCTCAGCTCGATTTACTTTACAGGAAGCCATCACCATCACCACAGCTGCCAGGCAGGTTCTGTCACCTGAAAGAGACAGACCCACTCTTGGGTCTGGGCTTTAAGCCTTTCTCAGAAAAATGAGAGCCACGAGATGTGAGTCACTGTTAAGTGAGGACATGAAAGGCTGAGTGTAAGCCCCCAGCACAGTGCCTGCCACACGGAAATACCCTGCAAAGGTCATAATATTGCTGTCGACGCCACAAAAGCCTTGGATGATGAACGCCCTGGTGAACGTGACTGGCTCATGCAGACATTACTGGCACCTGTGTCCCTGCCTCACGGTCTGCTTAGAAAGCCCCATCCCCTTCAGCTGGCCCCAAATGCCCACAAGTGTCCCCAGACCACCACTGCTCTGTTCGGCTTCATCCTCCGCTGAGGGGGCTGCTATGGAGTGGGCACAAAGAGAGACAGCCAGGAGACCTCTGTCAGGTGCTGAACAGCAGCCGTGGGGCCTCCTTCCCAGAGGTCTGGGGCAAGGGGCCTCAATGCTCCTCACCCTGACAGTCCTGGCACCGCCACCAACCTCACCCTTCAGCCTGCCATCGTCCCTTGGGGCCTGTCTCACCTCCCCCATGAAGCCCTGCCCACCCTCCTAATCTCGGGCCTGCTCCTCCATCGAGGGTTCCCGGAGCGATTCTCCACAGGACAGGGCAGCACGTCTTGCTCCCAGCCCCTGGCTTCCGTTAGCCGCTGCTGCTCTTGCCTCCCCTCAGAGACTGTGGGCTCCTCCGGGCTGGGTCTGCTCTGCTGCTTCTCCATGTCCCCAGCACCTAGAGGAAGAGCCAACACAGGGCAGGCAGGCAGGAAAAGTCTGGCACCCCGGCTTCAGTCACAGAATTATGGCCAGAAATATTTTTTTGATTTTGATACTCTCTAAATTTCATTCAGTTCTAGAAATGCCTACTCATCACTCCTGGACAGCAGTCCTGCCTCTACTGGGAAGTCAGAACCAGTGGTCTCGGTGTAAAAGACTGAAACCCAACAAGGAAAGGGGGATTAAAGTGTGTGGGAATCACCCACGGCTGGATTCAGGCGCTTGACCACGGACCTAGGAATCTCTCTACACTTCTCAGCTCCAACTCCCACGCACTGGATCATTTTCAGGAGACCTTCCCCCACGAAGTGACCAAAGGCCACCAGCAGCTCCAGCCTTTGATTCTCCTAGTTCAACAACTCAGCGGCGCAGAACGCCCCTGTGTGCGGGCAGCTCCGGCAGGGTTCCAAGAAGGACTCTCATTGGCTTGGCATGCGTCACGTGCCCTTCCCTGAACAAATCGCTGCGGCCGAGGGCAGTGGTGCTCTGATTGGCCAGTTATGGGTCACGTGCCCAACTGGCGCCAATGGCTGGGAGGAGTCTGGTCAGCCCTGCGCACACCACGTGGACTGAGAGTAGGGGGTGAGTAGTTTCCCCGACGGAAATCAGGGTGCTCTTTCCAGAAGGAGAATGGACACTGGGCAGGCAAAGCAATTAATACTCACCAGAGCGCCTCCATTAAATAAGGCAAGAAAAGTAGCAAGTCCGGATTGCAAAGGAACATCTAATAGCCTTCAGGAGACAACCACCAACCAAAACCAGTCCAAACTAGCGAATGTCTAAATAAGAGCCGCTCTGTCGCATCGAAGCCCAACTGTGTGTCACGGCCTCTCAGAGCTGTTGGAGATGAAAAGAGAGCAGGCTGGACAGTCAGGAAGCCTTCCTGGAGGGGGAGGTGGGGCTTAAAGGACTGACAGACCCGAGAAAAGAGGAGATGGGTTTCCAGGCTGCTATGGTCGGGCATCAGAGGGATAGCGCCGGCCTCGGATGTCATACCAGGGCACAGAGCTGTCACAGGACCATGCCGGCGCGGGGGGGGGGGGGGGGGGGCGGAGGACAGCAGAGCCTCGCCCCTCCAAAGGGTTAGGCTCCGCCCCCAGGACCCGAGCCAGCAAGATCAAAATCTAATTTACTCATTAGGCGTGTTTCTTCTGTACAAATCAAATCATGGGCTATTTTTCCACATCGTAAATATTGTTTTAAACTCTTGCTCATAGGCAATTAGATTACAAGCATCGCCTGGTGAGCTATACGCCAGCGCGTTTGGCGGGCCTCTGGCTGCTTTTCCAGCGGTTTCCTTTTGAAATGTTTCCCAATGATTTTTAAGGGTATTTGAAATCCTCTCCCTAGTGATGCGTGAGGGTCCATGTCTGTGGCCATTAATCTCCATAACAGCCCAAAAGAGACTCAGTCTCGTCAGCGTTCATTTCCAAAGGGCCTAGCTGAGCTTGGCACCCCCTCCTTATTTCTCCCTGTTGTTGGTCGCTCTTCACCAGTCAGCTACGTCCCCCAAACCACTGCCTCTGGCCTTGCGTTAATTAAAGAGCCAGGGAAGTACTCGCTCTCAGCACCAGCCATCAGGCGACCTGCATTCCAGTGCCAAGGTCATCACTCGTTTTGAGCAACTGTTCTATCTGCCCTCCCTGGGCCTCAGTTTTGACATCTGTAGAATGGGGTTAATTCTTGCCTTACCCCAGTGGTCCCCTATTCTCCTCTGCTGGCCTTTCTGGGCCCTCCTGAGCTTCCACAGCTGACTAGAAAGACTATTGTTCTTGCTGCTCTCCCACAATGCTCCTTTCCTTTTCAGGGCAGGTCTGTGGAGTCAGCAGATCTGACTTGTAATCTCCCTCCATGTGTCAGCTGAGAAGCTGTGGATGGGAGACACCACTTCTCTGCACCTTTGTTTTCTCTTCTATAACATGTGGATAGCACTGCCTCCCTCATGGGGGGCTGTTGTGGGATTAAATGAGGTTCAGCCCCTGCCTGATACAGCAGAGGGTCAATAATAGATCATTCTTCTTAGGGGGAAAATTCTAGCTCAACCACTACAAGTTGTGTGACTTTGAGATGTCACTTTACCTCTCTAAGCCTCAGTTTCCTCATCTGTAAAACAGGAATAATAACACAGTTCAAGACTGTTGGGAGGACTGAAAGAGCATATACAGTCTCTACCATAGTGCCTGGCACACAGTAGGTGCTCAGTAAAAGGTGCTTGTAGCTCTTGTTGTTGTTATCAGGGACTAAACAGGGGCTCACAGGGTGGACATCTAGAGAAGAGACAGGTAACCGAGGGCCAAGGCAGTCATGAAACGCTTCCTGGAGGAGGTGGGTCTGGTGCTCAGCTAGATCAGGTTGGGGTTCTGCGGGTCTCAAGGAGAGAGCTATCACCCCAGGGCAGGGCCTCAATAGCCAAAGGTCGAAACGGCCCAACTGTCCACCGTCAGATGAATGGACAAAGAAAACGTGGTGTATGCGCACAGTGAAGTACAGGGAGCTTGAGGTTCAGCCTGAGGTGATGAGAAAGTCCGGGAGCTGGATGGTAGTGATGTTGCACAACAGTGTGAGTGTACTGAATGCCACTAACTGTGCACTTAAAATGGTCAAAATGGTAAATTTTGTTAGGTATATTTTACTTCAATAAAAACAAATTAAAAAATTACCTTCTCACTGAGGCCCTCCCCAGCCACTCTCTAAAATTCCTGCTCTCCCCGCACGAGATATTTCGTATCTTCTTTCCTTGCTTTGTTTTTTCTTCTTAGTGCTTATGACTATCTAATACATTATTATATTTTACTTTTTTGTTGTTTATTACTGCCTCCTCCCCCATAAAAAATAATCCTAGACTAGAAGCTCAGACTGGGCAGAGGTGTTTACCACGGCATCCCGGGGCCCCTAGCCTGGTGTCTGGCAAGTACATAAACATTTGTTGAATGAATGTAAGGCACCAGGGGTTGTTAGGGACCACGAAGAAGATGCCTCAGGCCATCTCTAGCAGATTCACAGTTCCGCCGAGGGGCTCTGACCCCAGAAAGGGGCTGGACCTTGGAGGCACGTCCAGGCTTCCGCTCCCCTCGGCTACTCCCCCCGCCTAGGGAGCTGCTTCAGTAGGTTATTAGTGGGGCTGCCGGAAGGGCAGGGAGTTCATGGGAAAGAAGCACATCAGAGCCCAAGAGAAACCAGGAAGGATCCGCCTCCTGCTGCAAACACATCCCAGTCCCCTGGGGGAGGTGGCTGATGGGGGTGCCCCCAGCAGGGGCAACTGACAGGCCGAGCTCTGGGCCAACAAGCCAGCTACAAGCATTTATTGGGCACCCACTGTGTGTCCGGCTCCTTGCTGAGGTTATGGGACCAACAAGAGAATTGTTCAGCTTCTAAGAGTTGTCCTAGAGGATGGACACACACACACACACACACACACCCAGAAGGTGAGGTGATGCAGGTGAGAATTGAGGGCGTCGCTGTCTGGTGTCGGCCAGGAGGCAGCCTGCCAGGGTCCCCGCCAGAGAATTCCTGCTCCTGGCCCTGCCCCACCTCTCCACACCTGCTCCCAGGTAAGTATCCTATGCTGGCCATTTACACCTGAGTGTGAAGTTAACCTAAATGTTCTTTCTCTCCAAGGGATTTCACACCTAATATTTATCTTTGACTTTCCAGTGAAATTTCACATGTCCTAAGAGATGAATTTGAGGCCTCAAGTGTAGTTGAGGGAAGACTTGTGTGTGGGGAGTTCTCCCAGGGCCTTGAAATGGGACCCTGGGGGACCTCTGAGCGCTTGTGTAGTCCTGGAGGGCCTCAGGGAAGAGGTGATCACTGTGAACTGGAAGGAATGTGTCAAAGAAGGAGATTTCCTGTCCCAGAACAAGCCAATGAGACAACAGGGTACCAGGGTGGGGAGATCATGAACCCAGCTGGTTAAAGCCAAGATGTAAAGGAAGAGGCCGTGTTTTCCTTCCAATGACCCAGGACTCATACCTAATTGATGGACATTCATGGAGCCTCTCTGGCCAGGCCCTGGGCTAAATGCTGGGGCCACCACCAATGCATCAGACATTGTCCCCACCCTGGCAGAGCCCACAGCCCAAGATTGGAGGCCGTTACAAAAGAGGGAGCCCTAGGGGAGCGCAGAGAAGTCCTGCTCAGCCTTCAGGATCACAAAAGACTTCTAGGAGGGGACAGCGTCCAAGCTGGGTCCTGAAGGCCTAATGACAATTCAGCAGCTGCAGAGGTAAAGGAAGGGAATCCCAGCCGGGTGATGTCATGTCCAGAGGTCTCAGGACCACCTCAGGAGTGGTCAGTGCTTGGTAGCCGGGCGTCCAGCAGGTTGGGGGTAGGGAGAATGTTGAGATTAAAGAGGTCGGCAGGGGTGAGATCTTGGGGGACCTCAGGTGTCATGTTGAAGATTTGGGCTGTCTCCTTGAGGCCAGAGTTTTATGCTGTGGGTGCTGTGGGCACATATGTGACTTAGAAGATTTTTCCTCCTGTTCTGAGACGACTGGATGGAGTGGAGGTGGGGGAGGAGGCTGGAGCTCATGGAATCAGCTGGGGAGTTACGGAGTCGAGTCACCCAGAGGACAGGTGAGGGTGGCTCACGCCTGGAGATAGCCAAGGAGAACTTGGATGTGGGAAAGTGAGGGGGCGGGACTGTCAAGGATGAGCCTGAGTGTGAGGCTTGGGTAGCAGGACGAGTGATGGCCCCGGTCCCTGTGTCTGAGGCGGGAAGAAATGATACAAATACCTTTGACGTGCTGAGCTGAGATGTCTGTGGGACACTCGGGTAGAAACCTGTGAAGTTCTGGAGCCCAGAAGGGAGGTCTAAGCTGGAAATATGGGTTTGGGAGCCACCTGCACATAGAGGGTAACTGAAACCAGGACTAGGAATGCAATCACCCAGAGAAGGTGTAGCAATGAGGAGAGAGTTCAAACAGCACCCCAAGGAACCCCAACATTTGAGGTTGGGCCGAGAAGGACAGGCCCCAATGTTGATGAAGAAAGAGCAGCTAGAGAGACCAGTTCTGGGAGTGAAGAGGCTGCACAGCCATCTGCAGGGCTGGTCATTCAGTCATTCAACAAACGTGTTTTTGTGAGTTTGTCATTGGAAGGAGTGCAGAGAGGGGCTGAGAATTGTTTCCCCGCTCAGAAAGCTCGGTCACCCACTGCAGCCTCCCTTGGTCAGAGATCACTCCAAACCCAGCAGGAAGGGAGGCCCCACAGTCTTTCTGCCCACGGTCCTTCCTCTCCAGATTGCTTATCCCGTTTGTGTGGGGAGGCAGCATGGTCCTAGAGTTAGACTACATGGGTCTCATCTCAGCCACTCACAAGTTCTGCAACTTCTGGCAAGTTATTTAACTTCTCTGAGCCCTAATGTTCCCATCTATGAAATGGGGACAACAGCTACCTCTCAGGTCATTTAGAAGATGGAGGATGAAGTGTGTAAAAAGCACTCAGTAGAGCGCCTGGCACATAGTAGGGGCTTCATATCCACTATTGATTCTTTGAACAAACATCCACCGAGCATCTTCCATGTCTCCAGACACTGGGCCAAGCCTGGGAATACAAAGATGACTACTGCAGGATTCCCTCAGGGAACTACAGTCCAGTGAAGGAAACAGAATGTAACAGACAGTGGCTGTGCAGGAGATTAGCGCCTGGGGCTGGAGCTTGGCTTGGAGGTAGGAGGGCCCTGGGCTCTACTCCAGCTCTGCTCTCACTTGCTGTGTGACCATGAGAAATAACTTAACCTCTCTGGGCACCAGGTTCATCTGTAAAATGGAGATAACCACACCTCCCTGGTTCTGTTCACTGTGAGGAGATTCACAGGAAGGAGAGGTGGCTGAAGTCTCCAAAATTCAGGATATTTATTTCCATGGTTTCTGGGAACTTTGAGGAGAAGTTGAAATGGAGGCCGGAGGTAACAGAAAAAATTGGAAAGAGAGAAATTAAGCCAGCAAGAGCACAAGCCAGGGATCATTGCCCTCTGGCTCCCACGGTCTCAGTCCCAGCTCTATCGACATGAAGGGGAGCTGCTGAGGGCCTCCCAAACCAACAGGGAAAACAAGCACATTCTCGAGATTAGCTGAGGCAAACAAGAGCCAGGAGAGCCTCACGTTCCCATGGACCCTGCCCCGGGCCATCCCCAGGAGTGGGGCTGGGGCAGCAGCAGGTGGAAGGAGGCCAGGGGTGCGGAGGAGGCCACACCTGTGAGAAGGTCCCCTCTGGCACCCGTTCTGGCCCCAGGGCCCATGCTCTGGGCTTCTCTGCTCCGTTTCCCACGGCCCAGGGCTCTGTGCTCAGCTGGGCTCAGCAAACACTTGCTGGTAGCTGGGCTTCCTCGGCCCCCAAACACCTGTCAAGGTCTGCCAGGGACCAGAGCCCACGTCAGGCTTGGGGGACACAAAAACAGTAACCAGAAGCCACAGCCTCTGCGTTCCCTGGGAGTCCCTGTGCACCTGTGAAGTAGGGTGGGAAGGCCCAGCAGAATGTCCTCTGCTGAGACGGGTGCAAGGACCCGGGGTCAGAGGAGCCCTGAGGCTTGCTTCCCAGCATGGAGGGGAAGCACAGAGTAAACTCCCAGAGCCCAGATAATCAGATGATGGTTCACAGAGATGGGCAGCCAAGGGCCCACGGCTGACCCAGAGGTCCGGCCACCTCAGGTCTCTGAAGACTCAGCCAGTGCAGTCCCAGCAGTTGTCATCCCTGGCCTTTTCTGGGCAGAGCACCCTGCCCGGGGTGGTGAGAAGAGCTGGGAATGGGGAGGTTGACCCTGGCTCCTCTCACCTCTCCAGACCCCATCAGTGCCCCTGACTCGGTGCGAATGTCAGAACTGGCATATCTGTTCCCCCATGGAAAGGGTTCAAGACTTCCTCAGCTCCCCTCTCAGGATGCCATGTCTGAGAGGAGGGAGGCCCTTCTCCAAGGGCTGTCCTGGAAGGAAAGGCCAGAAGGTCTCAAGGCCCAGGGTTGTCCCCAAAGCTAGCCCTATTCCCTCAGGCTGGTCCCTCTTTTCTCTCCTTCTCTTCCCTTTCCCCCACACCACGCCACTCCCTGCTTATTCTCTTGAGCCAGGATGGGCCCCTCAGAATCCCAGGAGAGATGAAGGGGCAGACCCTGTCCTCGAGTGACTAGACAGGGGACAGACAAGAACAGACCAAGGGGCAGGCTGGGGCCCCACCTTGTGCCTGTGGGGGTGGGGTTGGGCAGCCTGAAGCGGATACCCGAGGCAACAACAACAGTAAGTCGTGTGGCGGGGGAGCAATGGAGAAACAGAGGGCATGTGTCTCCACCTCGGCTGCAGCGAGACTCTAGCAAGTGACTGAGGGAACTCTACCTGCACCCCTCACGGGCGGGTCTCCAGGCCTCGTGCGTGCTGCACGTCCTCTCCCGTGGGGGTTTTAGAGTTGTGCGGTAGGAAAAAAGAGAGACAGAAGTTGCCCAGAGTCAACCTCAAATGAGCTTTGTTTTTGAAGGTCTACATTTATGGAGACAGTCAGGGGATAAGGAGGAGGAAGAGGGGGCAGGAGGAGGAGGAAGGGAAGAGAGAAGAGCGGGAGCAGGGGAGAAGAAAGAGGAGGAGGCAGAGAAAGGGGAGGAGAGATCCTGAGACTGGGAGGTCAGGGTTCTAGGACTCATATCCGCTGGTGCACAGAGCCCTGAAGGTGACAGGCCATGGGGTGGCCACGGGGCTGTCCAGACTCTGAGTGCTAAGTCCTGTGTCCTTGCCAGCCACAGAGAAGGTCCCTGTGGCCATGCCTGCTGTGGAGGGATGGGAGGCAGTGATACAGTCCTCAAAGCTGCTGCCTTTGAACAGACCTGCCCGTTCTTCCCAGAGGTGTCTGGGCAGCTGCCGTAGGGACTGCAGACAAGGGGCCTTGCTCCCGAGAGCTTTGGGGCAACCAGAGCCCTGGGTCCTGCTCCTCTCAGAGGAGGGAGAAGGAGCTTCAACCCATTAAAAGTGATCTTTCTTGGTCCTCAAGTTTTGTAGTTCAATTTCACAGCTGTTTAGTACTTAATGGTTACCGGGCTGCTGTTCTGTGCAATTTCTATCTACTTGATATTTAATAAAAATATTTTAAACAATAAATTAATTTTTAAAATAATAAAATAAATAGTCTATGGTGATTGTATCAAGATGGCACACTGAGCACATGTGTTTGCCTGTCCCTCCACAAATCCTTAAAAATGACCAACACACACGCGCGCACACACACACACACACACACACACATTAGAGCAGTGGAGAACAAGAAGTGGTTCTAGCGATGACCAGAAATCAAGAAGAATTCTTGAAAGGCAGAACACAGATGGGTTTGGACCAATGGAAGTAACACCAGGCAAAGACACTCAGCTGGGACCACTGTGAAATACAGCACAACTCTGGGGGTGATCCAAGCTCAAAGGCAGCTGGGACAGGGAGCAGAAAGAAGTGGCCATCAGAACCGTTGTTTGGGGTGTGACATTTGGAGCAGCCAGGCGAGTGGATCCCTTTCCCCCAGCCCTTGGGTCAAGCATCAGGCAGCAGAAGCATCAGCCTCCCAGCTGAAGCCAGGAGCTCAGATGATATAAGAAGATGAGTCTTGACATGCCTGTCTATAGCACATACCTTTTTTACATACCTCTCGCCCCCATACTCACCCTCATCCCTCCTTCTAAAAGAAATTACTAGAAGTTGGCTGATGGGCATATGGTAAGTACAAACAGCATCTTCAGATCACTACATAGGAAATCTCAAAAAAAAGAAAAGTACACGCTGAAGAATCACCAGCGTGTGAAAGAAAGGCACCAGACTCAACAATAATACAACATCTAGGACAGAGAGTTAACAGACAATCTGATGGCAGGTTTAAAAGTATATTAATGTCCTCAGAGGGAAAAGAGAGGATACCACATCCATGAAACAAATAAACAAAAAAGCTTCCACTAAAAAAAAAGAAAGGTTTTGGAAATGAAAAATATGATTGTCAAAATTTAAAAACTCAGTTAAATACACTAAATCCAGAAAGGGCAAAGCTGAGGAGTAAACTAGTGTGCTAAAAGATTGCTCTAATTTCACAATTTAGGACAGAAGTATAAATGACCAAAAAGAGTCATTAATAGTTAATTATTAAAGTTAATATACCATTTGCATATATGAAAGTTGCTAAGAAAGTAGAACTTAAAAGTTCTCATCACAAGAAAAAAATTTTTTGTAACTATGTAAGGTGATAGATGTTAACTAGACTTATTGTGGTGATCATTTCACAATGTATACTAATATAGAATCATTATGTTGTACCCCTAAACTAATATAATGTTATATGTGAATTATACCTCAATGAAAAAAGAATAATTAAGAGTTATGTATAAATTTCAGTATCTAATAGGAGTTCTAGGAGAAGTGAACAGAGGAGAAAAAAGGCGAGGGAGGGAGGACAGAATTCAAGAGGAAGTAGAAGGCACAGCATCCTTCTGAGGTGGCACACCAACAGGGGTGCAGGCTCATCCCCTGGAACCCATCCCAGGAAGCATCCAGAAGTCAAAGGGAGGGAGGTAAGGCTTCCAGCCCGATATATGAACCCTGAGATGACCACACCACTCCAGGGCAACATAAGGCAGTGCTAGCATGACGTGTGTGTTGGGAGAAGGAGGACGGGAAATGGCAGCTCAGAGCATAAAAGGACCAAGCACCATGGATGAAAGACAGGGTAGGGAAGAGGTCTGAGGCTGCCCTTTTCTCTCCCCTACATTTCTCTGGGAATAACATGGCTTTCCCTTGACTTCCATGAGGTGGAAAGACAACAAACAGGTAATATCAAGATGGCTGTCAAGTCCCACTGAGATGTGGAGTAGTTAACAGGGGGTGAAGAAATACTGGCTGACTTCTGCAATCTCTCCCCGCTCACTGCCCTCCACAGCCCAGGGCCAGCTGGCCACAGGTGAGGGGGTCAGGTCTTGACAACTCAGCAGTGCTGGGGTACAGATGGAGATCGTAACTCCAGATGTCCCTCACTCTGACAGATACCCACCCCATCTCCCCCTTGTCCAAACACATTAGGAAGAGGGATACGAGCCTCTCTCCTCAGTTACTATCTCGCCACCTCTTCAGTGTAGGTAACCCTCAGGGATTACCCTCAGGGATTCACAAGGACAAAATATAGAGGCATCTTAGGAGTGTGATAGCTGTAAGGAAAAGACAGATTGAACAATCTCTACCAGGTGAAGCAAAACTAATGAGCAAATAAAACAACTTAAAATCAGCATATTAAATGTCTTCAAAGACATGGGGAGGATATTGGGGGAAAAAAGCAGGAACCAGATGTCGCAAAGGAGAACCATTTGGAAATCTTGGGTATGAAACATGTACTAATTGGAATAAAGGATTCAATGGGCAGGTGGGATAGCAGAATGGTTACAGCTGAAGAAAGACTCTGCATTTCCGACGATCAGGTCGAGGGGCTCTCCCAGACGGCATCATGAAGGGACTGGTAAATATGAGTGGAAAGTTCAGAAATAAAAAGGGAAGAAGAACAAATGTAGACTTGCAAAACAAGTGAACCCCCAGAAATAGAGACAAAAATAAACAGAGGAAGAAATACTTGAAGAAATAATGGGAGAATTTCACAGAATTAGAGAAAGATTAGAACTCAGATGGAAAGGACCTGTAAAGCGAAAACAGTGTAAATAAGAAAAAAAATTCTCTTCACATTGGAGTGAGAATAAAAAACAGCAAAGACAAAAAGAAAATTTTAAAAGCAGCCACAGGGAAAAGACAAATCACCTACAAAGAAACAAGAATCAAATTGCCATCAGTCTTCTCAACAACAGTGTATGCAAGAAGAGAAAGATGGTTATTTTCAAAGTGCTGAAATAAAAGAGCTTGAACCCAGAATATTATATCCAGCAAAACTATCATTTGAATGTGAGGGTGAAATAACGACCCTTTCAGTCACACGAGACCATGTCTGCTTTACCACACACAAACCCTCACTGAAAAAACTCCTGGACGACATACTCAGAAAGAGAAATAGATACTGGAGGATTTTACGAAATGTGGATACGCTTGTCAGATATAGGAAAAAAACAGCAACAACAACACATCTGGTTAAATGTAAGTTTCAGATAAACAATGAATTTTTTTTAGTATAAGTATGTCCCATGCAATACTCAAATTTAACTGGGCATCCTGTATCTTATCTGGCAATCTAGGTAGGGGATATAAGGATGGGTAAATAAATTAATAAAGTTAATTATAGTCTAAATAAGAAAACTCTAATAAAATAAAAGGGATATCCATGAAACTCCAGAACTAAAATTTGAGATGAAATAGATGATGGGAGGTAGAGGGAGAAAATCAGAAGGCAGTAAGAGAGGGCTAAGGAAGTTGCCATATTCAGGAGACAGATGTAGAAGGTGATAATAAGCATAAGTTGTTAAGTTACAGGCAACCACATAAGAATAAATATAGGATGCACAACTTTCATACCAGGAGAAGAAAATTTCACCTATCCAAGGGAATTTAGAAAAGGAGAAAATAGAAACAATACAAAAGTATATTAAATACAAAACAGGAAATAAAAAAGTTGAAATAAGTCCCAACATAATAGTAATTACGGTAAGCTTGATACTCAGATTAAATTTACCAATCCAAAGACAGACTGTCAGAATGGATCTTTAAAAGATCAAATAATATAGATATAAGTAAAATAAAATAGCCCAGAAGAAAATATTTCAAACAGAAGGATATAGAATGTTTGAAAATAAAAGGATTTAAGGAGATATTACAGGTAAATATGAACCAAGGCAATTTCATTATGAGATTAAATACATTTTAAAGCAAAAAATTCATAGAGAAAAAAATACTATGCCCTGGTAAAAGGACGACTACATCTATAAGACATAAAGATTATATACATACATGAAGCTAAAGATACAGCCTCAAAATATATAAAGTAACAACCAGCAAACTATAGGGAAAAATAGATGTCAACAATTTTAGTTGGAGATTTTGATACACCCTTCTCAGAAACTGATAAAGCAAGCAGAAAAAATATTAGCATAACTAAAGGTTAAAATTTACAGTTAAAAATGATGAAATACTTACATCTGAATTGTACTACATGTAAAACCTATATTGCACAGCTAAAATAGTACTTAGAGAAAAATATACAGCTTTAAATATATTTATCAGACTACAAATGAAGTAGGCATTCCAATTAAGAAGCTTGGGGAATACCAAATATATATATATATCTCCAAAAGAAAAATAAGAAAGATGAAAATAATATAAAAAAAAATAAGGGCAGAAATCAATCGTAGAAAACACTTAAATAAAACAATAGAAAACATTTAAGCTGGTTTTTTAAAACCATTAATAAAACTGACAAACCCATCAAGACTAATAAAGGAAAAAATAAAAAATTAGAAGCGAAATGCAGTATGAAAAAGAATACAGTTAAAATGGAGATTAAAATAATTTTTTAAATTATGAAAAATCTATATGACAGTAATAGATAAAGTTTTGGGAAGAATTTACAGTGCCAAATGTGGTAAAAGACAAACTGGAAATAAATCAACCATTAAAGAAATGGAAATTATATAATGAAAGACTACTCTTGCAGCTACCGCCCTCTTCTACTACCAAGAAAAATCTGAGGCTTAGATGGCTTTAAGGAGAGGCGAACACAATTAGGAAATTGTTAAAAGTCTCTGTATTATACAAGTTGTTCTAGAAAATAGAGGGAAGGCTGTCCAACTCATTTTATGAAGCTGGAATCATTTATCCATGATTCCAAAGCCAGATAAGGTCCTTATAAGGAAAGAAAATAAGACCCTTAATAATAGCTAGCTATCTGAATCCAAAAGCATATTAAAAAGAATACATTATATTGAAATGAAATTTTAAAAATTAATGTATCCACATATTAACGGACTAAAGAAGAAAATTACACAATTGTGTCATTAGATACAAAAACCCACAGCCTAATTATTTATGATAAACGTCTAACTATTTAAGATAAAAGTTCTCAGAAAACTAAGAAGAGCTGGCACTTCCTTATTTTGACAATGATTACAGATTAAAACATGAAGTAAATGTCACACTCCATGGAAAACCTTTAGACACGTCCTCTCTAATATCAGCAACCAATTAAAGATGCCCACTACCACTGCTCCAACTAGATTCAACCTAGTACTAGCAGCCCCAACCTGCAGAGTAAAACAAGAAAAAGAAATAAAAGGTAAAAGATAGAAAGAGAAAAAAACAAAATTCTCATTATTTGAATACGATTTAATTATCTACATAGAAAATTCAAGAAAATTAGATAAACAATAGAAATAATAAGAGAGTCTAGCAAGGTTGCCAGATACAAGATCGATTTCCAAAAATCAACACTCAGTCTCTACAGCAGCAACAATCAACTAAGCTATAATAGAAGACAAGACACCACTCATAGCAGCAGCAGAAAGAACAAAGTATCCAGGAGTTATCCTGGCAAACAATGCACAACAGAAGATGCCCTGGACAAAGTGAATAGGCCAGTTGGGGGTTGGGAGGATATATTTGCAAAAATTGATATCAGAATTTTAAAGGATCTCTTGCAAATCAAGGAGGGCAGTTCAAACCTGATGACTAACAATTTTATGAAAAGATACTCGACTTCATTAGTAATTAGAAAAAGATCAATCAAACAAGATACAAGAGAGCCATTAGAGTAGTAAAAATTATAAAATCAAATAATAACAAATGACAGTGATGGTGTATACAAGGGAAGAAGCCCTGTTTCAACACCTGTGGGTATGTAGCGTGGTACAGTAAGGCTGGAGAACAATCTGGAAGCAATTGGTGAAATTCAATATGCATATTCTCCATGCCCTATCAACTCCATTCCCGATACTGCTCTGGAGAAATCAGTGCACAGCTCCATAAAGAAACATATATAGAGATGCTTATCACAGCATTGTTTCTCATAGCAGGGAGTGGAGGCAACCTAGGATTTAACCCTAAGCAAATGGATCAATAAAATGTAGTGGTATACTATAAATAGCAAAAGGAATCGTGTTGAGATACATATAGTAACGTGGATATTGTTTGGAAACATTGCATTGAGTGACAAAAAAGAAAGGAACAGAAAGAAGTCTGCTTTATGTAAATATATCACTTATCTAAATATAAAACATGCATACACAAACACACAACAACTGCTAAACATTTCAAAGACCTATCCTTCCAAAAGCCCCAGGCAAGAAGAACCAACAGAATCAAGAGACAAATATTAAAACTAAAAGAGAGTTTAACAAGTTGTCAGATATAGTATCAAGTTACAAGACTCAATAGCATTCTCTAAACCAGAAATAACCAGAAAACATAACAAAAAAATAAGATGTCACTCAGGATTGCAGCAAAAACTATCATCTAAGAATTATCTTAACAAAGAATGTCCAATAGTGCTACTGAAGGGCATAAAAGATTTGATCCCACCCACACTCTCGGATGGGAACTTCTAGTGTGATAAAGATGTCAACGCTGCTCCAAATAATCTAAAATGCCATGTAATCACAATTAAAATTCCAAGAGGTTTTTTTTTTTTTTTTTTGTGAGGAGATCAGCCCTGAGCTAACATCCGCCAAACCTCCTCTTTTTTTTTGCTGAGGAAGACGGCCCTGGGCTAACATCTGTGCCCATCTTCCTCCACTTTATATGGGACGCCGCCGCAGCATGGCTTACCAAGCAGTGCGTCGGTGCGCGCCCGGGATCCGAACCAGCGAACCCCGGGCCGCCGCAGCGGAGCGCGCGCACTTAACCGCTTGCGCCACCGGGCCGGCCCCCAAGAGGTTTTTTTTAAAAAGCTTAATAAATTTATTTGGATATACAGAGAGAATAATAAAAGACCATAAATAGTTAAACTATTTTGAAATTGCCTGACTAGCCATTAAGACATACTACAAAGCCGTAACAATAACAACAGTCTATGGCTGATACAAGGACAGACAAATGGACAATGGTACAGATGAAAGAGCTCAGAGACCTGCCCCTGTCTATACGAGAATTTGATACAGATAAAGATGGCATCACACATTAATGTGGAAAAGATGGCCTCTTTAGAAGATGGTTTTGGGAAAATGGCTCACTTCAGAGAAAATTTTAAATTGGACCCTTACCTAATACAATACACGGCAATGGAATTCAGATGGATTCAAAGGCTTAAGAGTAAAATATAAAACTATAAAGTTCACAGTAGATAATAAACCTCTGTGCTCTAGAGAGGGGAAAGGACTTCTTAAAATAAAATCCCCAAATCACAAATCATAAGATAAGCAAAAGATGAATAAGTAAATAAATGAAAATTGACTTGATTAAATAAAATCTAAGGATTTTTCTTCACTAACAGACATCACAGATAAAACTATAGGCAGAAGATTGGAAGAATACATTTGCAATGTATTAAACTGACAAGGGTCCAATTTCTAGACTATACAAGGAACTGCTAAAAAATCAACAATAGTAAAAACAAACACCAGGAAACCTAATAGAAAAATATACGAGAAAATGATATTAACAAGCAATCAAAAAGAGAAAACTAAAATCACTAAAATGTTTAATTATTACAGAAATGCAAATTAAAACAACAAGAGAGATTCTTGTATTCTTATGAGATTGACAAAAATTATCCAGAAAACTGGATAATGCCAATGTTGACAAATGTTAGGATACAATGACTTCTGTTCACTGGTGATGGGAGTGTAAGGGCTACAGACATTTTGGGGGATAAACCTGGAAGTAGTTAGTTAAACTAAGAAAGTATATCCCCATGATTCAGAAATTGGACTCCTAGACATATATTCCAAGAAAATCCTATATAGGTCCACAAGGGGGCGTGTGTGAGGATGTCCACCATCATCTTGTTGGAGGTAGCAGGGGATGGAGGCAACCTATCCTTCACTGGGGGATGGGATGCTATGCAGCAAGTTAAGCAGTGGTACTAGGACCACGTCCAAGGACCGTGTCTTCACACAGCAACATGAACAGGTCTTTAAAGCCAGTGCTCAGTGCAAAACGTAAGACATAAGCTCCATGGTGAAGAGCCATGGGTGTAAACTGAAAACATCTTCCCAGATAAACAAACATACACATCTTATAAGAGCACGTAGAAATGTCCGAGGACGAGGAGAAAGGGGGTTGGAGTAGTTCAGGAAACAAAATGGGATAAATAAAACAAGAGAGGGGCCCTGAAGAGACAAATAATGACAGAGTTCATGAACTGAGGGGTTTGACCAACTCAACCCTCTGCACCTGAGGTCTAGAAAAAGAAAAAATATGTACATAAACAAAAACGCCATACAGGGCAAGGATATATGCCAAAAGCATTAGGAAGGATATCATTGGAGAGAGAGGGAATGGAAGTGTAGATTAGTGATAAGAGAGAAAAAACAGTAAAATTAAACAAGAGAAGTTATGCACAGACCAATGGGTGAGCAGGCTATGAACTGAGGAGAATGATAAACTCAACTCTCTGCACCAGACAGTCAGAAAAGGAAAAAATAAAGAAATAGTAGAAGGGAGCCAGCCCTGATGGCCTAGCAGTTAAACTCCAGCACACGCTGCTTCGGTGACCTGGGTTTGGTTCCCAGACACGGACCTACACCACTTGTTTGTCAGTAGCCATGCTGTGGCAGTGGCTCACATAGAAGAACCAGAAGAACTTACAACTATACACAACTATGTACTGGGGCTTTGAGGGGGAAAAAGGAAGAAAAAAGGAGGAAAACAGGCAACATAAGTTAGCTTAGGGTGAATCTTCTCCTGCACAAAAAAAGAAAGAAAGAAATAGTAGAAAGTAATTTCCCAAAATTGAGGGTCTCCAAATTAAAAAGATAAACCAAGTATTAAGTTGGCTGAAAATGAATATCAATGAACTCAATGATAAATAATAAATAAATGGTAAATAATTCATACCCCATTGTCTTCATAAGAATTCTTTTTTATTCCTAGATATTCCCAGAGAAGAGAAAAATAGATAAGATATAGAGCAATAAAAATCATATTAACAAGAGACTTCTTCCAAGCAACATTAAGTGCAAGAAAATAGTGGAGAAATAACTAATGTTTTGAGGGTTAAAAATAAACCAAATAAAAGATTTTGAACCTCAAGTTCTATACCCAGCCAAACAATCATTCTGATGTGAAAGCAGACTAAAGGCATTTTCAGACATTCAAAAATTCAGAAAGCTTTCCATCTACAAACCTCTCTAAATAATGGCACTCTGGATCAAAAGAAAGATGTTACTAATTCTAGACATGAATGAAATAATAGCTTTAAATATTATCAATAAAAATTTACAGGCAACCACAGATAAAAAATGGAACTAAGTAAATTTTATCAATACAACAAAGAATCAGCAAGAGAAACACAAAAAAGACAATAAAAAATAATGTAAATGAAAACATAAAATGTCAGGAATGAGTTTAAATATTTCAGAAATTAAAATCATTTAATAAATTAAAATCTCCTCTTAAAAGTTAACCAGTCGGGCCGGCCCCGTGGCTCAGCGGTTAAGTGCGCGCTCCACTGCTGGTGGCCCGGGGTTCGGATCCCTGGCGTGCACTGACGCACCACTTCTCCGGCCATGCTGAGGCCGCGTCCCACATACAGCAACTAGAAGGAAGTGCAGCTATGACATACAACTATCTACTGGGGCTTTGGGGGAAAAAATAAACAAAATTATAAAAAAAAAAAAAAAAAAGTCAACCAGTCTCAGATTAGGTTGAAAAAATAGAAAAATATCTAAGGAATGGAAATATGATACTCCTACCACATAGCCCAAAGGAGGAAAGTTTCAAGGCCAGTAAACTTGCTCGACTCCATGAAATGCAAGTCAAAACAACAAACAATATTTTGTTTTTCCCCTGTCAGACGGGCAAATATTTTAAAGTATGACAATATCAAGTACTGATGAGGAAGTGGAAAGAGGGGTCCTCCCATATGTTGTTGGGGGCAGAGTATCATGGCACAGCCACACTAGACAGCCATTGGCAGAATCCAGTAAGAGTGCAAATGCACATATTCCACAGTTCAGAGATTCCACTTACTGTTGTACACCTGAGAGAAGCTCTCCCATGTGTCATCAGAGATGTGGAATGGAGCCACATCTGGCCACATACAGCCAGTCTGGAGAGAGATCTAGCAATATTTAGTCATATACAGGACTTGTACAAGGATGTACTTTGCATTGTTTGTAATAGTGAAAAATGGGACGCTACATAAATGTCCACCAATAAGTAAATATATACATAAAACGTGATGTATTAGTACATAATCAAATTCTATCCAGCAGTTAAAAGAGAAGAATAAGATCTACATACACCAACAAGGTGGATTTTTAAAAAACACAGGGTCAGTGTAAAATGAAATGTGCAAAATGCTACATAAAATAAGACATCATTTATGTAAATTTAAGACCACAAAAATCCTATTGTATACTGTTTAGGAATGACATGCATGTATGTAAAAGCAAAGCAATACACGGTGCTCACGGTGGTGGGTGCTTCAGGGAAGGCTGGGGGAAAAGGGGGTGCTGCTTAAGAGACCTTTAGTTCTAACTGTGACGTTTTATTAGCAAAAGAGAAAGACGAAGAAAATGCATAGGTATTAATTCTTGGTTGTATGAATATGTGTCCTCTTTATATCTGTGTACTCTTCCATTTAAAAAAATTAAAAAATCTTCTCTAAAGAAAAAATATATATAAGGCAAAGGATAAAGAAAACGGATGTAACAGTAAAGATTAGAAAACAGAATGCTTGACCAAGAAGAAAATAAAACACATTCTAAGGGACAAAGAGGGATGTTTTGTACTGATAAATAAACACCTAGAAGATAGATAACACGAGTCTTGACTCACCTAACACAAAGCTTAAAAATATATAAAGCAGACGGATGTTAACTAGACTTATTGTGGTGACCATCTCACAATATATACAGATATCAAATCATGTTGTACACATGAAACTAATATAATGTTATATGTCAATTACATCTCAATAAAAAAGTACATGAAGTAAAAACCGAAACCAAAAGGAGAAACAGACAAATCTACGATCAAAATGGGAGATTTTAACACTTCTTGCTCCGAAATCAACAAACCAAGTAGGAAAAAAGTAGGAGTGTAGATGAATAACAACCTTGCTCTAATTGCTATAAATAGAACTTAATGCTCAACAAACTAACAATACCCATTTTCCCAAACATACATGAGACATTTAAGAAAATTAATCATGCTACAGAAAAAGTTTTTCAAAATTCCAAAAAGTAAAAATCATATGGATCTCGTTCACTAGTTTACTAGTTACTAGTAAAGCCAAGTGAAGAAAAGCAGACAATGGAGGAGGAAAGACGAGAAGGTGGAAACTGAAGTTGTGCCATAATCTAATACGGGTGCCTACGAGTCCCAGAGGGCAGGTCTGATGCTGTGCACACATTCGTTCTTCCTCCTGCTGAGGTGAGGGTTCTGTTCCTAGAGCACTACAGGGGAAAAAAAGAAAGAAAGAAGGAAAGGAGGGAGTGAGGAAGAGAGGCTGGCAGGGGAGGGGAGGAGAGGAGACGAAAGTGGGGGAGAGGAGGAAATAAACATAAACATTTGGATTGGGCTCCATCCCACCCACCTTCCACTATGTCTCTTCCCGTTAAGGAGAATTTTCTGAAAAAAAGTACCTGTAATTAGCTAACAGTTTTGGTTCTGCTTTAAACGTCCTTAGTGTCTGAAATATTCTCTCATTACTTCTCGACTGGCTCAAGAATCCCAAACACTTCCCTGTGTTCTAATATCCTGAGGCAGACGTGATGGGAAGAGCATTGCTTCATGAAAAGGACGTTGGGCAGTTTCTGGACTTAAAGAAGGTAGCCCACTCCCTCAATTTTGTAACATCTATTCTATATTTGAGTTTGTAATATATCATGACGGCCCATGGCTTGGTGCCCGGTTCCTGGCATGGATCAGACCCAGAGTAGTACTCGTAAATGTATGTTGCTAGAACAGTGGAGGAAAGAATGAAGCACAGATTCCAGAAGCAACAGTCTCTGACATGGCCCAATGACTTGGTTGTAACCTAGACTGTCTTTGGTTCCCAGGAAGTCTATGACACTCAGACCTGTGCCCTATCCGACTTGAGCCCCCCCATCAGAGACACTCACATCACTGGGGGGACCAAGGGGCCAGGCTGATCTTGGGATGGGAGATGGTATTAGGCTAGTAGGGTCAGAGTGTCTCTGTGAGGACTTGTCTTGGGGACAGACTCAGGCTCTAAGTCTTCCAGTAGAGAATTATCTTGGTCATTGAGATCCCAGAAGAAAGCAACGGGTGAAACTGGAGGAGATTCTAATGGAGTCATGGGTCTTTAAGTGTTTCTCCATGGTCACGTTTTTTTGATATGGAATCACATGCTTTGATAAGGAACAGCCCCAGGAGGCACTGGGGCAATGAACTCATCTTGCTCTCCAGCTGCCTTTTCAGAAGAACTTTTATTTTCTTCTGCCAAAGCAATGTTATATACATTCAGCTAAAATATTTCTCTGCTGATGGAGCTAAATGCCCTATCATAGACAAGATCCACCCGTCTGACTTGAGGGAAGGTCAGTAAGTAGAGAATAGCTTAAATGGCAATAAAGCTATGGGAGAAACTGATTCAAGTCATACATATGTGCAGCTACAGACCCAAGTTTAAAAGAAAAAAAACTCTCCTTGGAACGAAACCAAATGATCGCCTGGATCCTAAAGTGAAGTGATATTGTTCCAATTTTTCCTTTATCAGACAAAAGAAAAGGTCTTTCCACATAGCCTTTTGACATAGAGCTAATTTAAAGAAGATTTGGGAGTACGATGCAGGATCAGATGCCTTTGCAGAATTCCTTGCTGTTTTCATTTGAAATCTCTCATTTATGCTCAAATTTCCAATTGGAAATTTAATGACTTTTTCTTTAAGGGAAGTTGGCAAGCTGAGTTGGTTTAAATACAAATTTCCCAAAGGTAAAAGATCAGACATCGTTATAAAAATAGAAAATATTCCCATTGTCCTTTTGAGATGTTTCTCCTAAAAGACATGAGGATGTTTCTGAACAGCAGATGCGTTTTGGTAAAACAAAGTTGAAAAATATGTGAAAGTCTTGACATTGGAATTACTTCCTGAGCTGTGTCAAGTTATGCGGCTGCCCTGGGTAACTGAGACCATTCTATTTGTGGCAATAAGCTCATTGGAAAATGCCCCAGTAATAGAAACACTCATAATCTGCTGCCTGATGATTCACACTGCCACTCCGGGCAAATCCTTTACCCTCCAGGCCTCAGTGTCCCCATCTGTCAAATGGGGAGGCTGGTCCATAATCTTTAGGGGCTCTTCAAGCATAGACATTCCCTGAGCTTATGGCATATTAACATATCAAATGAGTTTTGCATTTGACTGTTATGGAACTTTTTTTTTAACTAGCAAAATATCACATTGCCGAGTAATTTCTCAAATTAGACATGGATGATCCAGTGCAATCAAGTAACAACCAGTTTTCCACAAGCAGCCCAAACAGCCCTGAAATGAACTGTTTCTCTGCCTCTGTCCCCTCCAGCCTGAGATGAGCCCAATTCAAAGAACTGATTATGTTGAAGAATAAATAGAGATGCCCGTCTGTAATGAAAATGGCCTAAGAATTGCTTTCTCATGGCAGCTCAGCACACGGCATGTCTTTGCTGCAAATACAAGTGTAGGGAGCGCCTTAACCCCCCCTTCAACCCGAGGGCAGGCCGGAGCATTAACCTCCCTTGAAAGTCTGTCTTGTTCACCTCTGTGTGCTCAGCTCCTAAAGCAGGGCCTGACAAAACACAGAGTAACTGTATTGAATAAATAGGATATGTTGAAATGGCCAATCTAGCCCCTTGTTAGCAGAGGCCGCCCTGACATTTACACAGAAGAGGATTGGGGGCAGACATTCATTAAGAAGACGGGGAGGTGGCTAGATTTGTCTTAGAGCTAAAGTTGCTCAGCAAGCACACCAAATTGACTTAGATTATAATTTATTTCTTTATTTATTATTTACCTAATTTATCTACTTAGACTGCACTTCCGGTGGTTGGGAGGGAGGTGCTGATGGGAATTTGGAAAGCCCTCTTCCCAAGCCACCCTCTGACACCACCCAGGACGACTGATGCTATGATGCCTCAGGACTTTCGCCCAGGGTGTCCCCTCCAGAGGTATCCAGGACAGAGAAGAAACGTCCTTTCTCCTCCGTCTGCACAGCCTCAGGCCATGCAGACACTGAAGTCATATGGAGCACCGTGTCCCAGCTGTGACTGTGTGTGCATGCGTGTTCCTTGCAGGGTGCCAGTGCAGTGTTTCCTTAGGGGTGGGTGGAGTAGTGGAAGAAACAAGGGCTTTGGAGGTGGGCAGGGCTGGGTTTTATCCTGGGAGGGGGTATGAGGGGCATTGCTAAAGAACCTTATGACATTGACAAGCCACTTAATCTCTCATCTATAAAGAAGGGCAACCCCTCACTCCCTCACAGGCTTGTACCTAGACCTCTGCAAACGGCTGACACTCGTACCATTCCTTCATCTCTTTGTTATGTGGGCCTGTTTCACACTGGCCTCTCTAGGCCCTCGTGGCAGCCTCTGTTCTCCCCCACAAACACAAGGAACACATTTTCTTTGTCCTCCCGAAGCAGTCGAGCAAGTCCATGCAGGTGACCCCTGACCTGTGGGTCCACAGCGGAGTCAGGGGTAATCACACTCACCCTGCACCCCAGTCAAGAGAAACTAGGGCACTGTGCACAGAAGCAAGGGGCAGTCGGTGCCGGGGGGAGGAGTCTGGGGCAAATGTTAGGACAGAACAGACAGGACCTCAAATCGGTTTTGCCACCCAGACACCAAGGATCCCTGAGTCCTGACAACTCTGGCCTGTCAGACCCTGCTGATGATGACCGGGGGTGGGAGAGTCAGGTTAAATTTCCTGCCCTGCTTGTCCCAGCCTGACTGGGGCCTCTTCTCCTCCAGACCACAAGTGCCAGTGAGGCGTTATTGCTGTGTCTGTGCAGGTATGCGTGTGTGCAAGCACAAGTGTGCACACAGACACACTCACGTTTGCACAAGGATATGACAAACATGACAGCTTCTCAGGCCAAAGCTAGTTTCAACCTGTTAACAAAAGAGGGAAAAACACAGCAAAGATAACCTGAAACACATTTGCCCTTAGTGATTATTTGAAATGGAATCAGAAAATCTGCTTCAAATATGAGAAACACCTTTGTGAAATAAGAGCTAAAAAATCTCAATTTTCACGAAAGTAATTCCCTGATAACCTGACCAAACAAAAATATTAAAAGCCGTAAAACACGGCAATATACTGAAACATTAGTCATATGACATGTTTAGAATATATCCACATAATATACCAATATCAATCACATAAATTTAAAAAAAGGTATTACCTTTATTAAATACAATAACTAACATTAAAATCAATAGTCACATAATCCCTTTCTTGTGCCGTACTTTCACTTTGAGGGACTTTCTCATTGGGCATCTAGCAAACCTCTTTTGCAGGCGCTCCAAAATGTTAGCTGATCAAATTAATAGGAATGCAAAATGGATGCAAATATCCTCATAAACATTCACATGGAAGGTCTGAACTTGGAGGCCAAAATAATGTTACATCAACTCTGACAAACCATTAGGCCTGGATCTTCACAGCCTAGCCCAGTCTTCCACCATCGTGTGGCAGAAACACATTTTCTCAGAAAAGCCAATTAATTTTAGAGAAAACTCATCTTTTTTACCTGGCCCGTGAGAGATATCAGTACACCTAGGTTTCAACATCTGCTGTGAGGAAGATTAAGAACAAGATCCTAATTTCTGGTGCGGTCTTGATGTTGGAAAGATATCAGCGAGCGAGCATTATTAGCTATCTTCGAGTTGACAAGAATGCAGGATTAAGTTTCTTTAAGGCAATTACACTTTTGATGACCTCTCCGCATATAAAACATGTTAGCTAATGGGGGTGCAGAGGGGCAGGCTTAAGTGTTTGATCAGGAAATCCTGCGTGAGCATATTGGATGGAAATTTGATTAGTAGCCTTAGTGACGGGCGATCAGATCCTCCGGGTCTGCACAATCAGATCTGGCAGCACTCGCCTGCTCGCCTCTTTGAAGGAGGCGAACATTTGTACAGAATCAAGACAGTGCTGGGTCCTTGATTTTTTGGGGGGGACTCCTTTTTGGTAAGTTATTGCAGACTAAAGCCTTGAAAAGTACCTTTTATTTTCTCTCAACAGTATGTTTGCAGTTACCTTAATGTTGAAGAATAAAATAAAAATCAGCCTTTCGCTGAAAATTTGAGGGCAGAGGGAGCAGAAATCAAAAATCGACAGTCAGAAGGGGCCTAAGAGAACATCATTTAAGAAGAACGGCAAAGCTGACACACGCGCATCACTCACGGCTCGTGAAGCATCGCTGCAAGGATGTTCACGCCTTACTCTCACAGCGACTTTGTTTTGCAGAGGAAGAAATTCACGGTACAGTGAAGAGAGCCAAGGTCACATGGCCTGGATTTGAACCTGGGCAGCCAGGCTCCTGACCACTCCACACGCTCCACACTTCTGCCTCCCCAGTGTTATAAGCGGGAAAACTGAGTTCCAGGGGGAAGACATGGCTCTCTCAAAGGGAATCAGCTGTGACTAAAGCATCGATCTTTTTTACTCATCATCTAAAGTTCTTCTCTTTCACCACAAAGTCTCTCCCTCTCACTTCACCTTCCTCCAACGACCTGACAAAACAAGCTGTGCAGATGCTTTACACCCACCATGTCATGCAGTTTTTAAAGGACTCTCAAATGGATGTTCTCTCCATTTTACAGATGAGAGAAGCTGTGGTCTTGGAGCGGTTAGGCGACCTGCCCGTGGTCATACAGCAAGAAACAGAAAATGGATTTGATCTCATGTCTGTCTCATTCAAGTCCATTCTCCTTTCCACTTTCCCTCTGAGAAAAAATAAGACTGGGAGGAAAGAAGGAGAGAATAACCCCAGCAATACTTCTGGGTCAAACAGGAGTTAAAGCAGTGAGTTTACATTGTGCGAATTTAATGCATTTGTTTAGCACAAGGAACAGGGTCCAATTTTCCTGTTAGGTGTATTTAGTTAAACCAACAGGTATTTTCCATGTGCCTGATCCCCAATCAGCGAGGTGAGGCTCGGCATTAGCAAGCAATCATGGCCAGATCGAGCCTTTAAAAGATGATTAAAAAAAAAAAAAATGCAGTCACACGCGCATAGGCACGCACGCATGCACACACACACACATCATATAGTCTATGTTTCACTCTTCTCTTTTATTTTTTACATGAACTATAAGGTCCCCAGATCCCCCTTCCAGTGTGAACCATAAAACTATGGATACATTTACAAAGGAAATGAAACAAAACAATCCTGAAATCTCTCACTAGAAAAAGTGATCAAGGTAGGTTCTGGCATCAGCTTGACCCTGAGTCACAGAAAAGTCAATTAACTGTGATGGCCATAATGGATCGATTATTCTGGGAAATCTACAACATGAATTCAGCCCAGCAGGCTGACAGGGAGACGCACATCAAATGTGCCAGCCCTCTCTGAGGGAGTCACAACCGGGGGTGGGGGGACCCATCAGCACACCAACTCACCTCGGACAGCGTGGTCCCGACCCTCGGGGAGAGCGGCATGCGTCACTTCTTCAGCTGGGAAGCTGGATTCTGCCATTTAAAATATTTTGCTTCTCATAGGTTCGTAACCACACGTGTGAAATGATTTTTAAAATATAACACTAAAACTAAAACCGAAACTTGGATTTTTTTTTTTTGCAGAGGGTGGGGGGACACATATATATGTTAATCCATGCCCAAATGAATCAAATTAGTTTTCTTCGGGCTTTGGTGTTTCACTTTCCTTTGAAATTTTTTATCTACTATAAAAATAATTCACAGAAGAGTAGAAGACAAAAGGCTCTCCTAGTCCTACCACCCAGAGAGAACCCCCATTAACATTAATAGGGCATTTTATTCCAGACCTCTTCAGTCTAATATGTAATTATAATCATTGGACATAATCAAAATTGCTACACTAATTTTTGAAAAAGCATAGTTGATTTTTTTTTTCTGATTATAAAACTAATATAAGCCCTTAGAGAAAGTTCAGGGTAAGTAAACAAAACAGTATAGAGGAGAAAAAGAAAATTTCTCTGTAGCCTACTCCTCAGCAAGAAGCTCTCCTAGTGAGAATCGCTGGGTTCTGACCTGCTCCCCTCTCCATCCCTTGGATCCTCGGCTCCAGGACCTGGCCGTCCTGTCTCTAGGTCCTGGGACAGGGGGCAAGGGGGCTGTCCTTACATTAACGCTCCAAGTGCCTCCACCACGTCCAGGCTGCAAGCCCCTCAGCCCTGGGGCCACACGCCCGCCCTACGGTCGTTCATCTTCTTGGCTACTTTATGTCAAAATATTCATACTTGTTTTTGACTTTTTAGCTAATGTCCTTTGCTGGCCACCCCTGCCGCACCCCATTTTAAATATTATGGTCCTAATTACAGTGGATGATTGTTGAATGACCAAACAGAGAGGACAGACCCTGATCACACTCCATAGGCCCAGCCTCTCTTACAAGATGGGACTCTTTTTTTTTTTTTTTTAACACCATCCAATGATGTCACCCGTTTGCGGTTTCTCTGGGACTTTATTAAAATGTTTGTGACGGAGCCAATGTAAACCATCCTAAATCCAACACAGAGCTGAAAGGACTGATTTTAGGGAATGCAAAGATATGGATCATTGGGCCTGTCGAAGCCCCATCTTGAGCCAATTATTGGTGTCATCTTGAGCCAATTTAATCAATCCAAGAGGGACTGGGGGGTAGAAAGGGGCGCGGGCAGGGGTTGCGAGCGTTGGTCAAACGAGCTGCGTATGTCGTGAAAGCAACTGAGACCCAGCTTTGTGCATTTCAGTTGCTGCCCTAACCTGCGCTTTCACGGCAGGAAGCCCTCTTGCGCCGGTTTCAGCCTCACTATTGGGCTTGTTTGAAATCTCTGAGTAGTGCCGGCCCAGGTTTGAGAGAGGAAGCCCCAGCAAGTCCTCAAGGCCACTTCTCATGACGGAGACAATGTCAGGGACGCAGAACCCCCCAGTACTACTGACATGGAGTCATTTAGGGGACCCAGAGAACCCTTCCAGCTCTTACCGCAGACAGGCTGGACCACAAAAGAGCCAGGAGCAGTCAGAGTGGGATGCTTAGACACAGAACCCGGCCACTACACAGGCTTGAGCGCTTATCTACTGTTGAGTTACTCTTTTTTTCTTTTTTTGGTGGGGTATTCAGCATTCCAAATCATAAACCGGATGTTTTTCTCATTTAAAAAACATTGACTGGAAAGAAAAGACCCAGAGTCACCAACACCGGAAATATTTGGCCAAGTCAAGAGCTGAAGTAACATCAGCTTCAAATTTTACCCTCTGAGCCTTGAACGGGTAATGTAAATTATAGGGAAGACACATACAGAAAATTATATTTTTTCTTTACAAACCCACAGAAAATGGTCTATGTGTGTGGCACACAACTATTACTATTATTTTTATATTATTATTTATCCACATCTTTATTGATATTTCTCCATGCCCCAAAAAGGATGTAAGGGGTGGTACCCAGACCTGATATATTTAATCAGCTGCCCCATCCTCTCACTGGGTTCTCCTCCCCACCTAGGTTTCAAAGGGCTGCTTCTCCTCCCTCGCCCAGCGGCCCTTCAGATTTTTTATGATATAAAGAGTCTAGGCTGTCTAGCGTGTGCAGTTTGTGTGTTTTGATGAATAACATCCATAAGTATGCTCAGCCACTTCTCCAGAACGGCTATTTGTCTTGGACACAGCGCTCTGCAAGCCCGGCGCGGTTTGGAATGGTTACCGCGGCAGTGAGCCTTGTCACAGTGCACCTCTGCGCGTGCTTCAGGCCAGAGCGGAATGTGGGCCGATAACACGATTGTTTTCAACCCCACAAAGTTGACCAGAAAGGCCCTCTTGAGTTTTGGAACGCATGCTTGCTGTCGGTTCACAAAGGAGGTATCCAAAATCTTATGCCAGGAACGAAAGACTACGAGTCAGACAACCGCCTTGATGTCCCCAAATTTAATCCCTTTAAAGAACCCTGCCTCCCCGTCATTGAATTATTTTCAGAAAACAATGGATGTTTAATTCACCTCTTCCCATAATATGCAATCTGAAAGCTGTTTTGATTAAAACTGACTTTCTTTCTATTTTTACTTATTTTCAAAGACTATGATTGCTGAACTTGTAATTTCTGTAAACCTAACGGCTTCTGGGACAATACAGGAGCCTCCATACTCTCAACGTGTTCAAAACAATCCAGAATGAACTTTAATCAGTGCAACCTCCGAGGAAAGAGCAGGAAATGCAGCTCTGGGCTGGGCTGGCTTGGTCTCCAAGTCAATATCTCCACTTGAGAATGCGTTAGTCTGTTTAGAAGCCAGGCTAATCCTACCTTTCGATTTCGGAAGGAAATGGATTTTAGATTCAAGACTCAAGGTGGGTCCTCCGAGTGCGAGGATCAAACATTCTAGTGCTTTCAACAAGCAAATGCTACTTACTGCCTGTCTCAAGGCGGAGGCCAGCCGGGACTGCAGGGTTTATAAACAACACTCTGCTATTTATTGGAGCTGCCCACCCGAATCCAAATCTTCCTCTCTTCAATAGCAGCCTATTTACCACAGTTTAAACGGGGTTCTGCAGCCCTGCCTGCGTCTGCAATTTATTACTTGCTGCGAGAGCTCAGCCCCAGAGTTTAAATGTCCCTAGTTGAAAGTTTATACCAGTCAGGACAGAAAATTATTCTCTCTGCCTAGGTTGAAGCACATTACTTCTTTATTGAATTAATTATGATAAGGATCATAACTTTAAACGAGGGGTGAGGTGCTGGCTTTCCGCTGGGATTGCTTGGAGCAATTTTCATCCAAGCATTTTTGTGGAGTTATTGAGTCTGGCAGGTCTGAACTTTGGAGAGGAGTAACTTTCTCCAGAACTTGAAAGGGGTTGGACATTGATCCAGGCAAAGCTGTACCAGATTCCATGTTTTGAGACAGGGAAATTTGCAATGCATGCTGAACAAATAACGGCGGGCCCGGATGAAAGACAGCTCGGGAACTCCTCACGTGGCCCCGAGTGTGGCTTTTCCCAGCGGAGCTGGCCCGGGGAGGGCAAGGGACAGACGGAGACAGAAAGGTCCCCAGCAAGCCTGTCTTCCCCTGCCCCCTAAGCTTCCAAGCCCACCCTGGGCTGCAGGGTTGTGCAAGCGGCTCGCCAGCCCCTGAGGCACAGAGGATGGTGGGCAGAACGGCAGAGGCCACTGGCTCCCAGGTCAGGTGGACCTGGGTCTGAATCCTGCCTCCACCCCTTCCAGTCGTGTAACGTGAGGAGTGTCCCTTCCCTTTTTCGTCTCACCCGCATCACTGGATTATTTAAAGAAGTGTGCTCATGTATGTATAATATATATTATATAGAGTATGTATAATATATAAATATTTTACACACATGTGCGTGTGCGTGCACACACATACTCACACACACACACATATATATAAACCTAGCACTTAGTGGGGGCTTATTTAAAGGTAGTGATGATTACTATTGTCATTATTATGAGGAAAATGGAAAAGTTAAGCCAGACCAATATCTCATATCTCTTTCAGTTCAAATCTCCCCAACTCCTACCCAGGTGACAAAGCAGTGTGGGTCTCCAGCTGCCAGCCCAGGCCTCCCTGCTGCCTGCTGGGCTGAACTCAAGGCTGTCCTCTGTCCCTCCCCTGAACGCCCACTCTCCAGGTTCAGGGAGTGTGCTGCCCGGGCTCCCAAGTGCTGTGACCATGCATGGAAGTCTCCCAGCCCAGCCCAGACCAGCCTGGTAGCCTAGGTCCTGGACGGCCCTCAGGAGCAGGCCTTGCCAAGGAAGAAGGGAGCCTTCCCTAGCTCACCGCCACACTCAGGGGATCCAGCTCTGGTGGATAAAATCTGGCCTGTGGCTAAGAATAGGGTGACTGTATATTTTATTATCCAAATCAGGGCACTTTCAGCAGCGAAAGGGGACACTGGTTATAATTACTCTGGGACAACACACATAACCAGGACTATGCTGGCCCCCAGGATATATGCTCGCTCATTCTCAGACCACTCTAGGTCTGGGGCCCTGCTCCCCCACCACAGAAACAGAAGAGAACATTCCTTTAATATAAACTACATTAAGGCCACCTCTTCAAAACTACCTTCCCTGATGACTCTTGACCTCTCAAGGCCAGGTGGTCTGTCAGGCCCCTGCACAGCCACGCACAGCTTCCAGCCACACACGGATTACTCAGCATTTTCAATCTCCCTTCACTGATCCTGATGTGTGAGTGACTCTAAAGAAGTGGCCAATGAAGCCCAGGGTCTAAGTCATCTCTTGGGACTTAAAGAGGTGGGGGGACCCTTGGCAAGTCCAAGAACCCAGGATCATCGCACCCCTCAGTCCAAGGCCTTGGGTACCCAGACCACACCTGCCCCCAACATGCTTTTCCACCATACAGGCTGACCTCAGCAATTCTACTGACAGCCTCGGGAGCCACTGTGTGGTGAGCAGCTACAATCACCTGGTCCTTGCTAAGGGTCTCACATGTGTCACCTCATTGGAGCCTCACTGGGATCCTATAGATAAGTGCTATAACTAACACTGACAGAAGAGGAAACTGAGGCACAGAGAAGTTTAGTAATTTGCCCCAACTTCACTCTGCATATAAGTGGTCCCACCAGGCTTTGAACCCCAGCAGCCTGCAGATGACCCTTAGAAGACTCCCGTGTATGGGGTGGGAATGGGCTCAGTCCAAGATTCAAAACCTGCCTTCCCCAGGTCCTGGCTGTGGCCCTGGGCAAGTTCTCTTTTAGAATGACTTAATTCGACTGAGGCTTGTTCTAGGATCAAAAGGGACAATACATGCACTGGTGTCCTAGAAGGTATGGGGCCCAAAGTCGCTTCTTAATGGATCTGTTGCAACAGTCCCACCTGATAGCGAATCCTCCACTGTGTCCCCAGCAAGTGGCCACCCTACCTGGCCTGGAACATTCTGTCCACAGTCCTTACCCTCGGGGCCCTGCCCTCAGTGGTCAAGAGGTTGGCTCTGCTCTGGAGAGAGGAGCTCACCATCCCAGGAGCTCAAACCATCAGGTCCTGACAGAGGGAGCCCCATTTTGGAGAGCTTTTATTTCTGCTACTTCCAGAAGTACACCTGTACACCTCTGAGTCCCCACCCTGGAGACATGCCTACAGCAGGCCCACCAGTGTTGTCCAGAGCTATGTCTACCAGGCAGTTAGCCAGTTAGCCAATCAAGTGGCCAGTGGGTGGAGAGGCCTGGGGCTCCATGCTCAGCTGGCAAGCCCATTGAACATCCACCCTGAGGCCCTCTGCAGGCAGGACACATGCTACTGAGACAATGGCTCTTCCTTGTGCCTTCCTCTCTCCCCCAAAAAGTGTGCTTTTCATCCCCCTCACACATACACCCCACTGTGGAGCCCACATGGTTTGGGTTATTGGAGCCCCCTCTGAATGGGGTGATCTATTGTTTTAATCTGTCAAAGAGCTGGGAGCATGGCAAGGCCTGGGCACAGGGACAGCAAGCAGGGGCTGGGCCCAGGTGGTCTGGCCGGCAGCCTGCCCAGCCCTCCCCTCACTCCCTCAGAGCCAGGCCCTGGACCCTGCATGAGGAGGGTCCCTTTCTCCCCACAGGGTTAGCCAGAGGTGAGAGTCAGACTGCGTTTCTCAAGCTTCCTATAGTGCAGGGTAGACGACAAGATCATTACACCTCAGAGAAGATACAGGCTGAAAATATCAACATGTTCCAGGAGGGTTTTGAGAGTTGCATGGAATGTGACAGAGTAGGGCGCATGACAAATTGTGAACAGGGTGGTCTGCCCCGTCTTTCAGCACCCATTCTCATTCAGGGGTCTAAGCTTCTTCGAGAAAGAAACATATAAACTTGTTCACACTAAAATGTGAATGATGGGGCCGGCCCCGTGGCTTGGCGGTTAGGTGCGCGCGCTCCGCTGCTGGCGGCCTGGGTTCAGATCCCGGGCGGGCACCGACGCACCGCTTCTCCGGCCGTGCTGGGGCCGCGTCCCACGTACAGCGGCTGGAATGGTTGTGCAACTACGACATACAACTTCCGGGGCTTTGGGGGAAAAATAAATAAATAAAATCTTAAAAAAAATAAAATAAAATGTGAATGATTAAATGTTCTTCATACATGACACTTTATAAAAGTTTTTCATGTAAAACATGTAAACAGAAATTTTCAATACAATTCTTCAATCACTACCTTCCCCAATATGCAAATGCATGCGCACACACACA
The DNA here is from genome assembly GCF_020826845.1 of Diceros bicornis minor. Lineage (NCBI taxonomy): Eukaryota > Metazoa > Chordata > Mammalia > Perissodactyla > Rhinocerotidae > Diceros > Diceros bicornis. Next base: position 14,122,097 of record NC_080741.1, read on the forward strand.
CACTGGCACACACAAACCACACATATGCACACACACGCATACATACAACCTCCCATCCAAACCAAACTACTTAATATTTCCTGAACACCTCAGACCCTCTCTCCCTACTAGGTATTTATACTATCTACAATCCATTAATGCATTCCCCCATTTTGTTTCCCTAATCATCTCAAATGCATCCTTCAAAACCCAGTCCAGTTGTCACCTCCTCCAGGAAGCCTCCCATAGGCTCCCTCTCTGCAGGCTGCATTAGGAGCTGCTCCACCGTGTGCCCTCTGTGTGCCCCTCCAGCAGAGCCCTCCCCATCCTGGGCTGTCATCCTGTTTCCTGGCCTGACTCTCCCACTGAACAGTCAGCTCCCGAGGGCAGGACCTGGGTCTCACTCTCCATTTCATCCCTAATGCCCAGCACAAGACTTGGCACAGAGTAGATTCTTGGGAATGTTGGTTGAATGAACAAACGACAATCCACACCAAGGCAGCTTCTTTCTCTCTGAGTACTGAAGTCAGAGCCCTGGCCAGGAGCACATGTAGCAGTGCACACAGACGAGCTCCAGAGTGTGACAGCAGACAGAGGCACCCACAAGGACACACCGCTCCTCTCCTCTGACTAAAAGGCATTCACCAGTTTCCTAAGAATCATTCTGACCATAGCTGGGGAAAAAGGAAACAAACAGAATCAAAAGCTTGAAGAACTGGTGAAGACACTGTGCCTCTCGGCATGTCACTGGGGTCCCCAGAGAGGCATTACCTGATAAACGTGAAAATGAGCCAGTAAATAAATACGCGGCGCCAAGCTGTGACGCTCGGGCCGCAGCAGTCCCCACGCCTCCAGGTCGAGGGCTCGCAGCCCGCCTCACTAGCTCCCCCCAGAGGCAGGCAGACGGCTTCCCAGACCACGCGGGTTATTATTCGTGGTTTTCATGGCAGCACGTGCTTCTAGCCTGCCCTTTTCTGTCACTTGGACCTAAAACAACAGCTCCTTCCTTTCACCGCCCCAGCAACACGGCCTGCTGGAGCCAGCGAACACGCAGGCTGATGGGAGCTGCCCGGGACATACTTGCCACAGCCATGCACGGCCCACCTGTCACAAGGCCGCACACCACGCACAGGCCTGGGGGATGGTGGGGTGAGGGCCGGGAGCATCGCCCTGGGGCTACTCCACCTGGCTTCAAGTCCCCACTCCACCCACATTTACTAGCTGCATGACCGTGGGCGAGAGATTTAACCACTCAGGGCCTCCATTTCCTCATCTGCAAAATGGGAAAAATGATATCTCTTATCTCATAGGTGTGGGCTGCAGAGTCAGTCCACTAAAGAGCTCCTAACAGTCCAGCTAGGTAGGCACTCCATACATGTCAGCGATCATTGTCACACACCCTGAAATCTGCACTGCCGGCCTGTGGTTTCCCCACAAGTGATCCTCAGTCGTGGGCTAAGAAGTTCCCTTCCCAGAGGGGCAACCCAAAGTGCCTGAGAGCCAGAGTGTATGGTTAGGACTCACAATCATTCTTTCATTCAACAAACATCCAACGAGCATCTACAGTGTGCCAGGTCCTGGGGAACCAGAGAGGGGACAAGGCCCAGCCCTGCCTTGAGGAGCACAGAGCTGGGTTGGGGCACAGCAATGGTCTGTGATAAGTGCCACCATGAAGCACGGGAAGCGGGAAAGTGGTAAGTGGAGGGAGAGGGGAGGGGGATAATTTAGCCTCTGGAAATCAGGGAAGGCTTCTTGTAGGAGGGAACATCTAAGTGAAAGCTGAGCTTGAGTTAGCCACGTGAAGGGGTGAGGAGGATGGGAGATGGACCCAGGCTGCACTCGCTCAAATTAATTACTTAATGATAACAACCTCCACAACCAGTAACTACCATCTATTGAGCATGTCCTCTGTGCCAGGGCCGGTGTCAAGCGTTTTAGCCACCTTATCCCATTGAAGCCTCACCCTCGGCTCTGAGTAGAGGGACAGTCTCTGCTCTGTGTTGTGTTTATGGCTGTATCCACAATGCCTGGCAGCATGCCTGGAACTTAGGTGGTGCCCAGTGAATATTTGTAAAATAGATAAAGATCAAGCACCCCGCTGAGGTTGGTTCTAATATGACCCCCATTTTACAGATGGGGAAACCGAGGTGTAGAGAAATCAGGTGCCTTGTTGAAAGATGTCCTACAGCTAGTTGTGAAAGGAGCCAGGGCTGGATGGAGCCCTGTCTGGTGTCGGACCAGGACCCTCCCCACTTAGGCCCACTGATGGCAAAATTGGCCTACAGGGACTCAGCAGCAACAGCAGCTGCTCCCTCACATGCCTGCGAAGGACCAGGTCATGGAAAATCAAGCCCAAGTCCCCTCAGAGTGGGCTCTGTGAGGAGGGCTGGCCAGCAGGGTGCCCACCACCCGCCCCCACCCCCACTCCCATGGCTGCTGGCCCAGCAGCCCGTGTTTACATTTTTCCCTCAATCTGGAGGCTGCAGATTGAAATTATCTCCTCTCAGCCGTGTCAGCCTGTCCCGAGCCTCCCTCCCAGACCCAGCACTTCCCAGCAAGCCCAAGGCAGCCACAGCTGGGGTCTGATAAAGATGGTCTGTCCCATGGGTTTCTGATGGGGCGGGAGAGAAAGGGACCCCTTGCCCCACGCTGCAGCAGAGCCTTCTTAGCCAGTGGACCGCCCCGCCTGGGGACTGGGAGCTGCAGAAGTACTCACCACAGGACCCTGGGGGCGCCAAGTCTGTGGCGGCCCCAGGCCTCCACACCGCAGCCCAGGTCACCTGGTGGGCAGGTGACTTCCAGGGAAGTGAAGAGATGTAGGGCCTCCCTCACTTCAGACTCTCTTCCCTCATGGCCGTCCTCACTATCTGTGTGATGAAAGTACTTGCTGTGCCACCCTGAGCCAGTTCGCTCCCCTCTCTGGGCCTCATTTATTTCGTCTGTACAGTGAGGGACTAGAGTAGATATTCTTGGGTAACGAGCAGGGATCTGCTACATGCCAGGCACCTCTAAGCTCCCTGAGGCCAGTCCTCATTCTTCTCTGTATCTTCAGCACGCAGCACAAGGCCTGGTACTCAGTAGGTGCTCAAGGAGGGTTTGTTGACTGAATGAATGATGAATGTCTATCTGTCCCCCTCCCCTGCCAGTGATGACTTTCCTTTCCAAGCCCTCAGGGCCCTCATGAGCCCAATCACACCTTGGAACCCATCTCAGTACCCCTGTGGCCAGCCTGGACTCCAGGCAATATCTTGATCTGCAGGGCCATCTTTCCCCATCCCTGCTCTCAGTGTGGGGTCACGATAAAAATCACTTAGTGCACTGTGAGAACTGAATAAACGCTGGCTATTACCATTATCATGGTGCCAGATAAGCTCATTCACACTAGGTTATAAGGACATGCCCCTGTGCTGAGGGGCCACACACTTACCATCACTGCAATCATGATAGTAATAGTGCCAACAGTGGAAATGCAGACAGGGAAGGCTGGCGTGGGGTCAGCATGGGCTGAGCCACACAAACACTCTGCAGCAGGAAGCCATGCTTGGCCTAGAACCAGGCACCAAGTCTGAGGAATTTCCAAAGACCTAAAACAGGCTGAGCAATGTGTCAGAAATATGAAAGAATTACAGACACGATGGCCGAGTGCTAGACTATGGCACAGTTCATATTGAACTCCTACTTATATTGCAAAATCCTGATAAGAATTTCTGCTCCCGGCAGCATTGTGGATTTGATATTCTAAAAAAACAAAAAAACAAAAAAAACCTCTTGCTTTTAAAAAAATACTGAATGAAATACATCAAACAATCTTTTTAAATGCAGAGCTGAACTTGTAGTAAAACAAGGATTCTCTAAAGGTCAGAGGTGAAGAGGAGACAGGCCTCCAGCCTAGAGAGCCAGTGCTGCACCAGGGCAGCTCCTGGGATCTGCTGATACCAGGACACTGGAGTCTCCGGGTTTATTGGCAACAGAGGAGACAAGGCCTTGGGCATATGTGTGACTGGATCCCCTACCCTGCTCCTCTTCCATACACAGAAGTCGGGGCCTTTGAAGGGCTACACTCTCAGTGAAAGGATGGACTAGAAAAAAAATCTGCCCACCATCAAAGGGAAACAAGAAAACTCAACTGTCTTAGATCCAAGATTTAATCTTAGGCTTGAATCCAAGGCAAGAAAAGAAAAATAAAAGAATAAAGAATCTGCTGGCAATTCATAACCATAGCCTTACACGCTGCAGGTCGAGGTTCAAATTTACACTACCTGCTCCGTCCAGGAAACCCCAAGTCAAGAAATTAAAATGGTCCCAGGCCAGCAGTGTTCTGTGACAGCTGGCAGAGGCAAAACGAATTCTCTCTGGAGGAGCACACCATCAGTCCAGGCCCCTTAAGTTCCCACAGGTTTAGAGTAGTCAAATAGAGCTCGCAATCAACAAGGGGAAAGACACGTGAGGAACAGTAAGTGGGAATCATCAGAAACAACCAATAGCAGAGTTATACTCAGAAGGACTTGAGACACTGGAATGAGTAGGTACAATGTATGAAATAAGCAAATTTAAAATGTTTAACAAAGTAAAACAGGGAACTGACAACTCAAGAAAGGAACAGAGACTAATAAAAAACAACCAGGCCTTTTGATAAATAAATAAATAAAGCTTGAAATGGAAACAAATCATTGAACTTTAAAGCCCAATAGAGAATTTGTGAGCTGGAAGACAGATCTAAAGAAATGACTTGTGCAGCACAGACATAAAGAGACAAAAAGTATAAGAGACACTATGGAGGATAGAATGAGAAGGTCTAAATTATGTCTAACTGGAGTTACTGGAGACACAATTTAGGTACAGGAAATCTTTGAAGAAATAAAGGCTAAGAATTTTTCAATATTAATAACAGACATGAACCATCAGATTCAGGAATCACAAGAAATCCAAGTGGGATAAGTAAAAATGAATTCATATGTAGACACATCATGGTGAAATTGCCAAGACATTGAAAAGATCTTTTAATAATGCCACAAGGAAAACACAGATTAGTTATAAAAGAACAACAAGCAGACCAACCACCATGACAATGGAAGCCAGAAGGCAGTGGAATAATGTCTTCCACAAGCTCAGGGAAAATAACTATCTACCCAGAACTCTAAACTCAGCTTAACTCTCACTCAAGAATAAGAGGGCGATACTGTTGATGGATGAATGGATAAAGAAGATGTGGTATGTATAAAATGGGATACTATTCAACCTTAAAAAAGAACAAAATCCTGCCATCTGCAACAACATGGATGAACCTGGGGGACATTATGCTAAGTGAAATAAGCCATATGCAGAAAGAAAAATACTGCACAATCTCATTTATATGTGGAATCTAAACTAATCAAACTCATAGAAACAGAGAGTAGAATTGTTGTTACCAGGGGCTGGGAGCGAGGGAGAAATGGGGGGATGTTGGTCAAGGGGTACGAAGTTTTAGTTATGCAAGGTAAGTTCTGGAGATTTAACGTACAACAATGTGACTGTAGTTAACGATATTGTGTTGTATACTTGAAATTTGCTAAGAGGGTGGATCTTAAGTGTGGTCATCACGCACACACACACAAACAAATAGTAAGCACGTAAGGTGATGGATATGTTAACTAGTTTGATTGTGGTAAATATTTTACAATGTATACATATATCAAATCATCAAGTTGTACAACTTATATAGATACAATTTTTCATTGTCAATTATATCTCAATAAAGCTGGGGAAAAAATAAGAATAAGAGGACAATAGCCTTTCAGACAAAGAACAGAGTTTACTACCACATGCCTTCACCAAAGGAGCAAAAGAAAAAGGAAATGGTTCCAGAAAGAAAGTCTTGTGCATATGAAGGAATTGAGAACAAAGAAAATAGTGAACAGGTAGGCAAAGCTAAACAAGCATCAGTTCTATTAAATGGTCATAAAGGCTCACGCAGGGATAAAAAATAATTTGGAACTGAATGAGTGGACAAGGGTAACAAGTAAGGCTGGAAGACAGCAGGAGGGTGGCTACCTTTAAGCATGAAAGATACCTGTTAAAACTCTGAGTAACCACTAAAATGAGAGAGAAACTTTCTAAATCAATTGAGGAAGAAAACGGAAGTTTTAAAAAATCTTCATCAAAGTTAAGCAAGACGTGAATACTCCTTGACCTTGAGGAGCTGAGTCTCCTCAAGGGGACTCCGAGTGCAGGGGGCAAGCAAATAAGGACATAATTCCACTGATAACATTCTAAATGCACGACGAGGTCAAGTGCTGACGAGAATATGGGAAACCGGGTTGTGCAACTCTCAGCTCACGCGGGTGTAAACTGGTGCAGTTGCTCGGGAGGGCAGCTTGCCGTTGGCTTCCTGGTAGTCCCCTCTCACTGCCCGGCCTTAGAGCCACCACCCAGGTGCAGGTGTGAAAGGGGGCACATACGGACCTGCTACTGCAGCCCTACGTGCATATCGAAGCCCCAGGAACAACCTAAAGACCCAGTAATGAAAGAATGGCCAAAAGTGCAGTTTAGCCACAACACAGAATATTTCTCCACAGTAAAAAGGAAGACAAGGTAGATCTATTATGTTCTAATATCGAATACTCACCCTACACACAAACACACACACACACACACACACACACACACACACCCCAGGCAGAGCTCTGCCAGGCCCAGGACAGGGCCCCGGCACCTCACAGGTGTGCAATAAATCTGAACTGAACTGAACTGAATTGAGCAAAGTACTGCAGAGAGGAGTCAGGAGAGATCATGAGGCAGGAGGAGATTCCAGCAGAAAGAGAGTGAGGTAGGGAGGGAGAGCCCCTGGCTGACACCATGGGGATGCTTCGCCCGCAAGCGGAGGGGCAGAAGCAGAGGGGAAACCTCAGACGGAGGCACACCTGGTGCATAGGTGCTCACACTCCAAGCTCACACTGGAGGGATCTAGGTGTTCAAGACCAGGCTGCGGGGAGGGTGGAGAGAGAAGGCTAGAAAAGGCCCAGGCAGCAAGCCCCCGCCTCGCCTCCTTCCCACACTATCAGCTCTTGTCTTCCTGTTTGACCAAACTTGTCGGGTGTGTTTTTGAAAGCCCCTATCTTTGGGAAGAGTTATGGGGGCTGGGGCGTCCAGATCTCTCAGGGGGCCACAGTGACCACCCGGGCCACAGCCTGACCCTCTGCCCTGAACTCCCACAGAGGGAAGGTCTGCAGTGCTTGGGCCACAGGGCTCGCTTCCCATCAGCCTTTTCTCCCACGGGAGGCCTACAGGGTTAGGTAAATCTCAGGCGTGTGTGTGTGTGTGTGTGCGCGCACGCACACGTACACACGCATGCTCCAGCTTGACCTCTACCTGACCGCATATAAAATTGTCTCCCACTATGTGCTGGGCACTTTTTTGGACACTGGACGTGAAGCAGCTCCTTTCCATGTCCTAGTCCTGACTACCTCTCATGCCTCTTCACTCGCCATTCTGTACCTTATGTGGACTATTAGTACATCCCTGCACATGACAGGCTGTTTCTCACTGCCAAACCTTCACTCAGTGCTGTTCTTCCTGCCTGGGACGCCTTCCTCTCTTACCAGGTTAACATTTACCTGTTTTTCAGATTTGGCTCAGGTGTCACTGCCTCCAGGAAGTCTTCCCTGTCACCCCTCCATTCCTAGTTGGGCTAGGTATCTCTCTTCAAGATTTCCATCATGCCCTGGGTTTATGTCTATTGTGAAACTTAGAGCAATACTAAAACCAACATTTATAGAATGATTCTTATGTTTCAGGAGTGGTACGAAGCAGTTAACACGTATTAACGTTTTTAATCTCCATAATATCCCTATGAAATGGATTAGCTTCTAGCTGCCTTCCCGAGAGCCATTCTCTCTCTCGTCTTATGAACTTAACTCTAATTCTGTTGAGAATAGCAACGTGCCCAGCTTAATAATTACATTCCATTCATAACCTTGCAATTAAACTCTGACCAGTGGGATGTAGGTGGAAATTGTTAGGGGAGAATTATGAGAAAACCCTTTAAAGGGTGGCTGATGCAGCTGGAAAGCACATGTTGCCCTTCCTCTCATCCTTCTTCCAGCCTGGAATGTTAACATGATGGCTTGAGCTGCAGTAGTCATCTTACCATCACGAGACAATCTTGAAAAAGAAGGTCACACTCTAAAAAGGGTGAAATAGAAAAATAGAAGGAGTTCTACTTTTGATATGGCCAAGTAACTCCTATTGAACCAAACCTCCCAGTGATAATAACTATTAACTCTGGACAAAATTAAAAATACAACTATCTAAAGGCACTGGAGAGTGAACAAAAGCAGGCAGATTCTGGAGGGGAGTTGAGATCTGGAAGAAGGGATTGGGCATAGCCTGTTTCCCATTTTTACGGCTTTCAGCTTGAAGACAGTTCAGAGTCATCCTGAGCAGACACTGAGTAGTGAGCATCATATGGGGTGACTAGAGCTCTTATAGAGCTTTAGTCCATAGTTTTGTTGGCTTAAAGTACCAAAGGATAAAGCTCAGGGAAACCTTAGATGCTGGGAAAGGAAAGGGTTATCCTAGAAAGGAGAGCCCCGGACGAGGAGCCCTGAATTCTATGCATAAACTCTGTTAAACCTCTGGTGACGGCTGACCCATGCATTCACAGAGCAGGCTCAAAGTTGCCCAGTTAGGGGGCTGGCCCGGTGGTGTAGTGGTTAAGTGCGCGTGCTCTGCTTCAGCCGCCCAGGGTTCACAGGTTCAGATCCCGGGCACGGACCCACACACTGCTCATCAAGCCATGCTGTGGCAGCATCCCACATAAAAACAGAGGAAGATCGGCACAGATGTTAGCTCAAGACTAATCTTCCTTACAAGAAAAATAAATAAATAAAAAATAAAACCTGCCCAGCGAGGATAAAAGAACTCAGTGAGATTTGTGTTGCTGCCCTAGACACAGAGTTTGCAGTTTGAGTCCAACCAAGCTAACTACCAGCTAAAGCAAAAAATCAACACTGTCCATAAGAATATAATAAAATCCAGGGCCTCCGCAATAGTACACTCACAATGGCCAGGATACAATAAAAAAAATATTATTCAATATATGAAGAACAAGAAAAGGTGACCACTTCTCAAGAGAAAAGACAGCTAATGGAGACCCAGATGTTGGAATTAGCAGACTAGGAATTTAAAGCAGTTATTATAATTATGGTCAAGGAGGTAAAGAAAATCTGCTAGTATTGAATGAAGACGGGAACAGATGTTGGTGCTGCTGTCTCTGGGCTGGGTGCACCTGGAGGAGACGGGGTGCCTGTGCAGAGCTGGGATTGAGGGGAAGAAAGAGAAAGAGAGGGGAAAGGAGGAAAAGAGGGAAAGGTAGGAGGAGGAGCGAGGAGAAAAGAAAGCAAAGTGGGGAGAAAACTGCAGAACAGCAAGTGCATGGGTTCCAAGGGCTGGAGACCAGTGTCCTGGGAAGGGACAGCTGGCCCCTGTCTCCTGACCCCTATGACCTGAGAGTCACCCCTCATCAGGGTGCCTCGGTCCTCACCCTCTCATCCTGTACCACCCTCAGAAGCATTGCCCACCCTGTGACCCTCCAACTCCAGCTTCCTCTACTAGTGCTGCGTCCAGGCAGAGAGACATTCTATTACTCATCCAAGGGGCAGGGAGAGGGACAGGGAAACAAACGCAGGCTCTCCTACTAATTAGGAGACTTACAGATAGGACTCATTCTGTACAACCGCAAAGCCCCTTCTCATCCCCTCTCCCACCTTCCATCCGTGTGGTGGGCACCATCAAGCCTCAACCCACGTGGACTTGCACCCAGTTGCTCCCAGGAGGGCTCCATCTGGACCACCAGACAGCATTGTCCAACCACACCTTCATCCTGAAGTGCAATGGGACTGTGTTAGTGTTGAGAGTGGTCTTGGGGTTCTGGGAGGACTCTGGCTATACTTAGAGAAACAAAGAAATTCAAGGTACCATTTCTGCAAGTGCAACACCAAAGTCGTAGCCCTTGGTTCCCTGGCAGCCCCAAACAGAACAAACATAGACATCAGCACCTCAGTCGCATTGGTACCTCCTCGCCCCAGGCAACTTCACAGCTTATTTCTGCCCCTCATAGTGGTTCTGTGGGATTGCCAGGACAGACCTTACATAGGGAAAACTCAGGACCTCAGATAGTAAGAGACTGGTTTCAGTTTGCACAAAGATGTACAAAAAGTAGCAGGTGTAGGTCTACAACCCAAGAGTCCTGTGCCCCAGCCAGAGCTCTGTTCCACTAACCAGAGAGGCAGGCACCTTCCCCCCACCCCATTCCATTATCCACACCCCTACTATTGCTTGTGATATAGGCATGCTCATCTCCACTCAGCTAGGAGTTCTTGGAGAGTAAGGACTGTGTCACTTCACTGCTGTTTCTAGCAGCCGGCATGGAGCAGACACAGACTTGGGAAGTATGATGTAAAACCTTAAATCAGCTTTGCGCAAAGCAGAATAACCTGCAGTGCAAGGCGGACATTCTCCAGTAGTGACCCCTTCTCTCCCAACAAGCATGTGACTGCAGCCACCCCGCCATTGCAGACCACCAGCAGAAACAACACGTGACACCTTTAGGTGAAGGAAATTGAAACCAACTCGAACACTTTTTTTTTAACATCCTTCTAAAAAGAGGCAGGCAAGACAATTGGCTCAGAACCTGGGGAGCAGGAATGCATTTAGGGGCTCCAAAGTTGTCCAACCGGAATTTGCACACCCAGAGACCCCACCTCATTTCCCGGGTCCTGATAAGCTGATTGAGCTGGGACAGGAAGAGTAACCGGAGGGTGATTGCAGACTATCCAGTGTCAGCTCATTGTTCCGGGAGGAAGCTGTCAGGACCAGACCTCCCGGGAGTGCCTGGGGGCTCTGGTTCTTATTTTTCTCTTTGAAGGTGGGAGGACGGTGGGGGTGGTGGGAGGGAGCCATCACCCTTTCCCCCACCCAACCAGACACGCCCAATCAGATGTCGTCAGCCCAGGGTCTCCCTATTCCCAACGCCCAGAGACCTCAGATGAGGCGAACAGGGGCCACCTAATGCTGTTTTCCCTGGGCTTCCCTTAAAAACAAAAGTTGTGTGTTTTCTTATGGTGGCAAGAACACTTAACGTGAGATCTACCCTCTTAACAAAATTTTAAGTGTACAATACAGTATAGTTGACTATAGGTAAAATGTTGTACAGAGTAGATCTCTAGAACTTAATCATCTTGCTTAACCGAAACTTTATGCCTGTTTTTCTCCTCATTTCCCCTCCCCCCAGCCCCTCACAACCACCATTCTATTCTTTGATTCTATGAATTTCACTATTTTAGATACCTCATATAAGTGAAATCACGCCTTTCTGTCTTTCTGTCATCATTGTCTTTCTGTGACTGGCTTATTTCAGCTAGCATAATGTCCTCAAGGTTCATCCATATTGTTGCATATTGCAGAATTTCCTTCTTTTTTAAGGCTGAATAATATTCCATTATATGTATAGACCACATTTTCTTTATCCATTTACCTGTTGATTGACATTTAGATTGTTTCCACATCTTGCCTATTATAAATAGTGCTACAGCAAACATGGAAGTGCTAATATCTCGTGGAGACCCTGATTTCAATTCTTTTGTACAATACCCGGAGGTGGAATTACTGGTTCTATTTTTTTTTTTTTTTGCGAGGAAGATCAGCCCTGAGCTAACTTCCGATGCCAATCCTCCTCTTTTTGCTGAGGAAGACTGGCCCTGGGCTAACATCTGTGCCCATATTCCTCTATTTTATATGGGACACTGCCACAGCTTGGCTTGACAAGTGGTGCATTGGTGCGCGCCCAGGATCCGAACCTGCAAACCCCGGGCCCCCGATGTGGAGCGCGTGCACTTAACTGCTACGTCACCGGGCTGGCCCCTGGTTCTATTTTTTAAACCTTGAGGAACTTCCATACTGTTTTCTGTAGTGGCTGCATCATTTTGCATTTCCACCAACAGTGTGCAAGGGTTCCAATTTCTCCATATCCTTGCCAACGCTTGTTGTCTTTTTTTTTTTTTCCAATAATAGCCATCCTAACAGGTGTGTTAGGATCACACCTATGAATCACACCTATGAGAATCACAATCTCATTGTGATTTTGATTTGCATTTCCCTCATGGTTAGTGATGTTGTGCATCTCTTCATATACCTTTTGGCCATTTGTATGTCTTCTTTGGAGAAATGTCTATTCAAGTCCTTAACTCATTTTTTAATCAGGTTATTAGTTTTGTTACTTTAGAGTTGTAGGAGTTCCTTATATATTTTGGAGACTAACCCCTTATCAAATACACAGTTTGCACATATTTTCTCCTGTTCTGTAGGGTGCCTTGCACTCTGTTGATTATTTCCTTTGCTATGCAGAAGCTTTTTAGTTTGATGTCGTCATACTTGTTTATTTTTTCCCCTGTGCTTTTGGTGTCATATCATTGTGAAGACCAATTCAGGAAGATTTTCCCCTATGTTTTCTCTTAGGAGTTTTAGTCTGGTCTTACATTTAAGTCTTTTATCTATTTTGAGTTGATTTTCTGAATATGTAAGATAAGGGTCAATTTCATTATTTTACATGTGGATATCCAGGTTTTCCTAGCACCATTTTTGTTGAAGGGACTATCCCTTCCCTATTGTGTATTCTTGGCACCCTTGTTGAAGATCAGTTGACCATAAACGTGTGGATTTATTTCTGGGCTGCGTATTCTGTTCCATTGGTCCATATGTCTGTCTTTACGCCAGTACCATACTGTCTTGATTACTGTAGTTTTGTAATATATTTTGAAAATACTTCAACATAATAAAGGCTATATATGAAAAGACCACAGCTAACACCAAACTCAACAGGAAAAAACTGAAAGCTTTTCCTCTAAGATCAGGAACAAGGCAAGTATGCTCACTCTTGCCACATCTATTCAACATAGTACTGGAAGTCCTAGCCAGAGCAATTAGTCAAGAAAAAGAAATAAAAGGCATCCAAACAGGAAAGAAAGAAGTAAAATTGTCCCTGTTTGCAGATGACACAATCTTATATACAGAAAACCATAAAGACTCCACCAAAAAACTGTTAGAACTAATACAAGAATTCAATCAAGTTGCAGGACACAAAAATCAACAAACACTAACGTTTCTATACACTAACAACAAACTATCTAAAAAGGACATTAGGAAAACAATCTCATTACGACAGCACCAAAAAGAATAAAATGTTTAGGAATAAACTTAGCTAGAAAAGCAAAGACTTGTATACTGAAAACTTATTTTGTTACAACAAAACATTGATGAAAGGGGACCAGCCCCATGGCCGAGTAGTTAAGGTTCCGCACACTCTGCTTTTGTGGCCTGGGTTTGCGGGTTCAGATCCTAGGCACGGACCTACTCCACTCATCAGCCATGCTGTGGAGGCATTCCACATGCAAAATAGAGGAAGACTGGCACAGATGTTAGCTCAGGGCTAATCTTCCTCAAGCAAAAAAAAAGAGAAAGATTGGCAACAGATGTTAGCTCAGGGCGAATCTTCCTCACCAAAAAAAACAAAAAACCATTGATGAAAGAAATTAAAGAAGACACAAACAAATGGAAAGACATCCCATGTTCACGGATTGGAAGACTTAGTATTGTTGGCATATCCATATTACCCAAAGCAATCTACAGATTCAATGCAATCCCTATCAAAATTCCAATGACGTTTCTTACAGAAATAGAAAAAAACAATTCTGTAATTCATATGGAATCACAAAAGACCACAAATAGTCAACCAATCTTGAGAAAGAACAAAGCTAAAGACATCACATTTCCTGACTTAAAATGTTTTTTTACTTTTTATTACTAAAGCATAACAATGTACACTCTCTGTAAAACATCCATAGGATGTAGAAACAGATCATGCAGAAAGTGAGTCCGCTGTGAGCCCACCCCTCAAAGACAATCACCATGAACAACTAGATATTTTCACTGTACATGTTTTATGTATGGTGAGTGAGAAAGCAAGTTGCTGAGCAATATTGCAGAATGTTCCTAAATGTGCAAACTATATATAGTAATATACAATATTGTCAAATTACTGAGGGTCTCTTTGAAAACATAGCAAGTAAATCTTTAAACACATAAACAAAACTCTTTATTTGCTGAAGTCTGTGTCAATCCTAAAGATGTCCCCTCATTCGTCATTCTTCCCCTTTTAGAAAATGCTTTTCTTTCCCAAAAAGGCATTTTTCTCAGAGGCCCAGCCTCACTTTCTTGTTACGGGTTATGTAGCTTTCAGGTATCTGAAACTGATGTAAGGAATGCATTCTCAGGCCATGGAGTCTGTTTCCTACTCTGCCTTCCTCAATCTGCGCAGGGACTGGTCATGCATGGAGATGACACCATTAGGAATGTTGTGAAGAGTCCTCTGCACAGTTCATCCCAAAGCCAGGCATTATCAGTTCTAACTAGAGCCACCCACTCTCACACAGGAGGTGGAGGCATAAATTTGTACATCTTTTGGGGGGAGTTACTGGACATTATCTATTAAAATTTTAGACGTGCACATCTATTAATCAAGAAAATTAATGTCTGTAATAACCAGAAACAATCTTACTTTTCAGTGGTGTATGGTATCATCTACTTGGAAGAACAATCAGGCATGAAGACCACTCCCACACACACACTCAAAAATATCATCCTGGAGTTTTGTCATTGGAAATTCAAGTCTTGGGATTAGTCCATCATTCTTGAATTTTTACCTTTGTCTACACATTGGAACCACCATCCAAATCAAGGTGTAAAACATTTCAAACATCCCAGAAAGTGCTCTCATGCCCCATCCCAGTTAGTACACCCCACTCCACTGGAGCTACCTACTATTTTTATTTTTATCACTGCAGAGCACTTTTTCTTGTTCTTTGACTTTCACATAAATCATACTGCATGTACTCCTTTATGGCTGGCTTCTTTGGCTCAAGAAAATGTCTGTGAGATTCATCCATATTGTTGTGTTTATCAATATAGGTCATTCTCCTTTTATGAATTCTTCATTGTATGAATATATTCTGATTTATTTGTCCATCCTCTTTGTATATGGTATTTAGGGTTTTTTTAGTTTTGCACTATTATGAATAAAGCTGTTATGAATGTCGTTATATTTGTCTTTATCTTGGGTATATAACTCAGAGTAAAATTATTGGCCATACATATGCATGTGTTTAGCTGTTGCAGACCGTGTTACAGATAATAGTTTTCCAAAATGGTTGAAGCCGTTAATACTGCTAATATGGCTAATTAATACTGCTAATACCTCCCTATACCTCTGTATAGGAAGTTTCCAGTAACTCCACAACCTTGCCAACAATTGGAACAATCAAGTGTTGTTATTTTTTGCTTTTTTGTCGGTCGGTCCGTCGGTTGGTTGGTTGGTTTGTTAACCACAGTACGGAGTGTACAGAGCTTTCTCATTTTGGTTTTAATTTATATTTCCTTCATGAGTAATTATGTTAAGAACTTTTCATATGTTTATGGCCCAATTGGAGATTTTATTTTGAAAAACATTTGTCCAAGTCTTGCTCATTTTTTAATAGGATTGTTTGTCTTTTTGCTATTGATTTAAAAGAGTTCTTTATATATTCTAGATGCAAGTCCTATGTCATTTAACACATGTATTACGAATATCTTCTCCCAATCTAAGGTTTGTTTACTTAACTTTTTAAATGGTTTTTTTTTTTTTTCGACAAATAGGCTTTTGTGTGTTTTTTGTGTTCTGTTTAAGAAATCTTTTCCTATCCCAGGGTCATGAAAATCTTCTGCTCTGTTTTATTCTAGAAGTTTTTTTAACCTTTCACATTTAGGTCTATGCTCTATCTTAAATTAATTTTACACGGTGTGAGGTAGGAATCAAGGTTTGCTTTTTTTTTTTTTTTCCTATACAGATATCCAATTGCTTTAGCATCATTTTTGGCAAACATGATCCTTTCCCCCACCAAGTTGCAGTGGCACCTTTGTTGCCAATCAAGGAACCACATACTGGGTCTTTCTATTCTGTTCCACTAGTTTACTTTTGTATTCTTGTGCCAATACTGCACTGTCCTTATTACTGCAGCTTTATAGTAAGTCTTGAAATCGGCTAGCGAAATCCTCCAACTTTGTTCTTATTCTTCAAGGTGGCTTGGCTACTCTAGGTCTTTTGCTTTTCTATATAAAGTTTAGAATCAATTTGTCAATATTCACTCCAAAAAATTCTGTTGGAAAGTTGATTAGGGTTGAATTTAATCTATAGATCAATTTGGAAAGAATTGACATCTTAACAATATTGAATTTTCCAATCCTTGAACATGAAACATCTCTCCTTTTATTTAGGTCTTCTTTAAGTTTTCTCAACACTGTTCTATAGTTTTCGGTGGGGAGGTTGTATAATATCTTTAATTCAGCTTATTCTAGATATTCAATTTTTTAATGCAATTATAAATAGTATCACTTTTTAAATTTCATTTTCCAACAATGAAGTAGCAGAAAGAGAAATTAAGAATACAATCCCATTCACAATTGCAACAAAAAGAATAAAATACCTAGGAATAAACTTAACCAAAGAGGTGAAAGATCTGTACACTGAAAACTATAAAACACTGCTGAAAGAAATTGAAGAAGACACAAAGAAATGGAAAGATATACCATGCTCTTGGATTGGAAGAATTAACATAGTTAAGATGTCCATACTTCCTAAAGCAATCTATAGATTCAATGCAATCCCTGTCCAAGTTCCAACAACATTTTTCATAGAAATAGAACAAAGAATCCTAAAACTTATACGGAACAACAAAAGACTCCAAATAGCTAAAGGAATCGTGGGATAAAAGAACAAAGCTGGAGGTATCACACTCTCTGATTTCAAAATATACTACAAAGCTATAGTAACCAAAACAGCATGGTACTGGCACAAAAACAGACACACAGATCAATGGAATAGAATCGAAAGCCCAGAAATAAACCCACACATGTGTGGACAGCTAATCTTCGACAAAGGAGCAAAGAGCATACAATGGAGAAAGGAAAGTCTCTTCAACAAACGGTGTTGGGAAAACTGGACGGCCACATGCAAAAAAATGAAAATAGACCATTACCTTACACCATACACAAAAATTAACTCAAAATGGATTAAAGACCTGAATGTAAGACCTGAAACTATGAAACTTCTAGAAGAAAACATAGGCAGTATGCTCTTTGACATCGGTCTTAGCAACATATTTTCAAGCACCACGTCTGACCGGGCAAGAGAAACAACAGAAAAAATAAACAAATGGGACTACATCAAACTAAAAAGCTTCTGCACAGCAAAGGAAACCATCAACAAAACGAAAAGACAACCTAACAATTGGGAGAAGATATATGCAAACCAAACATCTGATAAGGAGTTAATCTCCAAAATATATAAAGACCTCATGCATCTCAACAACAAAAAAAACTAACAACCCAATTAAAAAATGGGCAAAAGACCTGAACAGACATTTCTCCAAAGAAGATATACAGATGGCCAACAGACACATGAAAAGATGTTCAACATCATTAACTATCAGGGAAATGCAAATCAAAACTACAATGAGATATCACCTCACGCCTGTCAGAATGGCTATAATTAACAAGACAGGAAACAAGTGTTGGAGAGGATGTGGAGAGAAGGGAACTCTCATACACTGCTGGTGGGAGTGCAAACTGGTGCAGCCACTATGGAAAACAGTATGGAGATTCCTCAAAAAATTAAGAATAGAACTACCATACGATCCAGCTATTCCACTGGTGGGTATCTAACCAAAGAACGTGAAAACACCAATGCATAAAGATACCTGCACCCCTGTGTTCATTGCAGCATTATTCACAATAGCCAAGACAATAGCCAAGCAACCTAAGTGCCCATCAAGGGACGAATGGATAAAGAAGCTGTGGTATATATATACAATGGAATACTACTCAGCCATAAGAAATGATGAAATCCAGCCATTTGTGACAACATAGATGGACATTGAGGGTATTACGCAAAGTGAAATAAGTCAGAGGGAGACGGTCAAATAACTTATGATCCCACTCATTAAGTAGTAAATAATAACAACAACAAACAAACACATAGAGACAGAGATTGGATTGGTGGTTACCAGAGGGGTAGTGGGGAGGGAGGAGGGCGAAAGGGATAATTCGGCACATGTGTGTGGTGATGGGTTGTAATTAGCATTTGGGTGGTGAACATGAGAACATGATGTAATCCATGCAGAAATAGAAGTATAATGACGTACACCTGAAATTTATACAGTGTTACAAACCAATGTTACCACAATAAACAAACAAAAAAATAAATAAATAAATAAATAAATTTCATTTTCCAATTGCTAGTTACTAGTTACAGAAATACAGTCATGCACCACATAACGACGTTTTGGTCAACAACAGACCACATATATAATGGTGGTCCCATAAGATGAGTACCAGATAGCCTGGGTGTGTAGTAGGCTATACCATCCAGGTTTGTGTAAGTACACGCTATGATGTTCGCACAACGACAAAATCACCTAATGACATTTTTCTCAGAACACATTCCCATCGTTAAGCAACACATGACTATACAAATGATTTTTATATATTGCCTTTACATCCAGTGGTCTTACTAAATGTATGTATTAATTATATTAATGATTAGTAATAGTTTGTAGATTCTTTTGGGTTTTCCAATATACAATCATTTCACCTGCAAATAAAGACCTGTCTACTTTTTGCTTTCCAATCCTTATGTCTTCTTGCACTGGCTAGGCCCCTCAGTACAATGGTGAAAGAAATGAAGATAGTGGACACCCTTTTCTTATTTCCAACCTCAGGAAGAAAGTGCCCAAAATTTCACCACTAAGTATGATGTTATAGGGTTTTTTTTTTTTAATGTTAGCTATAGGTTTTTCTGTAAATATTCTTTATCAGATTGAGGAAATTCCTTTCTATTCCTAGTTTGCTGAGGGTTTTTATCATGAATGGATGCTGAATTTTATCAAATACTTTTTCTACATCTATTGAGCACAAGTAGTACCGCAATGTACAACATGATAAACTCTTTGGAGGGCCTTAAAATAAAAGATGCTGGGGATTGTTATCATCACCCCTTTGGAATGTCTATACGGAAATGGAAAAACTGGTGGAGAGTCAGTGAAAGTCTGTTACTGAGAGGCCTTTGCTGACCAGAGATTGAGAGGAAGTATCCTTTGTCCAGTTCAAATTTTTCCAATATTATTATCTTGGTGTCAGTTTTTATTCAACCAATTTGTGCTAATGTTGGTGTTGCCCAGGCATTAAATCCAGAGTTGTATTTCTTGGGTATCCCTGCCCTTGGGGAAAAAAGCTGCTGGGTTCTCTAAGGGCCCAGCTCTCCCCCATCACCAGCCTCCCCAGAGGCAGGTGGTGGAACTGTGCCTGGAGAAGAATCAGGAAAGGACCTACCCTTCCTCTCCCTTTCCTCCCAGTAGGTCCCTGGGACCTCCAGGCACCATCTCAGCACTCAGAACAGACTCAACAAGCCCCATCCACGTACTCCCTCACCTCCCGCCTACCCAGAGTAGGATACAGGAGATGGGCAACACTTACATGAGGTGGAGGCAAGAGTAGGGTGGGATGGGGAGTACTGCTGAGTAATCTGGAGGCCCAGGAAAGCCTACCACACAGGGTGCCCCTCCCAGCCCAGACCCAGGAACCTTGAACACTTTCTTCCCTCGGATCACGCCATACTTGAAGGAACTTCAAACAACCTCATTGTTTGGACTCAAGAATTATCTGCAAAAACTAATAAACATCCTAACACCTTCAGATGCTGCAATCCGGGCACAAATTGTCACATGACAGACCAAAGTGGGTCAGCAGAACTTGGAGGACAAGGCCTCCTGCCTAGACGAGATCAGAGCTCTTTTCTAGGCTTTGCTAGTTCAAGGCCACCACCAGCTCCTTAGTGAGGAAGGTCTGGGTGTTGACATAAAATCACTTTGAGCCATTACCACCCATAGCATACTGTCTTACACTCAGTAACTCCCAACTATGCCATTTGTGGTCTTCGTAAAGTCTTGACCTAAAGAGCCTCTCCCTCCAGACACTGTCAAGTACAATGCCTGGACCAGGGGGATCCTACCTGGGTGTGACAGGAAAGAGTCTGGTGTCCAAACTGAACCAAAACAGACGAGCAGCTCCTCTTGGAGCTGACAGTCTTGCTGGGTGTGTTCTATATTTCCACCCGCAGAGCCTTGGGCTGGGAATTCTCCTTTCTTATCACCCTCCCTTCTCCCAGACCACAACCCATACCCATACTGGGCCAAAGGTCCCAACTGGTTGCTGCTCATCCTCAGAACTGAGGAACTCCCCTCCACCTTGACAAGTGGAAAGTGGCCCATTCTTCAAACGTCCTTGTCTCCACAAAGCTTCTCTGATGACCTCAGTGGGGGCGGCAACCCACTCCTTGAATTTGGGGACCATGCCGTTCTCTTCCCATACCACACATTGTCCTGTAACTGTCCCCTCTATTTGTTTTGTCCTTTATTTTCTCGACTGGTCTGAAAGCTCCTTGAGACCAGGGACCTGGTGGTACTGTTCTTGTTAGCAACTTCTGCTCCTTGAACATTTCTGGGAAGATTAATGGATAAGTGCTGCCTCCTGGATCATTCCTGGCCCCCTTACCATGTCTGGGATGTCCTATGGGCCAGCACCGTGGCTACCCACCATCACTAGGTAGCAGGGTCCTTTGAATGTCAGATCCATCAATCAAGCAGTGGGAAGCTTTTAGTCCAGCTCTGGGTGAGGAACAGCTTTGTCCTGGAAGCAAACTCCAAGAGAGGCTACTTGGAAAAGCCTTTGCCTAGGTATGGCAATGCTGAGGAGCTGGGCCAGAATCTTCAGGAAACCCCAGAGGGGCATGTGGCGTGGACATCGCATTTGGCACACAGCATGCTGGAGGAATCCAGCCAGCAAGACAGCCTGCCTGCCCGCCACTGGCTGCTCTCTTCTAAGTCCAGAACATTTGCAAAGCCAGGAGCTTTGGCACAAGGCTGCTCCCATCCTTGCCGGCACGGGTTTATGGATATTAAAAATGTGCTGATGTGAATCACCATGCAAACACGCTTCACTAGAAGAGCTGCGTTCAGGAACACTGCGCCTTTTATCGTCTCCTCCACCTCTGCTGGAAACGTCCGCCCACAGATGATGCGGAGATTAGTGGGGCGTCAGGCTGCTGCGTGGTTTTAGGCTGCCTGTCAGCTCCCATCAGCTACGGCGAGGGCTGCCGAGGAGGCTGGGACACACCTCAGTGCCTCTGTCCGGGGCCCAGGGGCGGGAGAGTGGCTCAGGAGTGGGAGAAGACACTCCCTAGTGAGACATTTTCTCAAGGATCCAGGCTGCAGCCACCAGCCCATAGTGATATGGCAGCCAGCCCCCCTAGAGTACACTCTCCCAGGCTGGCACACAGCATCAGTGGAAGTCCAAACCTTCCTGCTCTGGGACAGCCACTCCCACCCTCCCTCCCTGTAGGGTTCATACAGATGAAGTACAGTCCCACAGGAAGGGTGGAAGATGGCCTCGAGGCCCCTGCCCTCCAGCAGGTCTCCGTGCATGCAGGAAGGTGCCAGGTTTAGATGCAGACATTTGGGATGCTCTGGGAGCCCACAGGTCCCCTCTGCTGGGAGGCCAGGGAGGGCACCACGGACGAGGAAGTGCTAGAACCAAGCTTCACCACAGCTATGCTTTAAACAAACTGAGACTGGAGATGGCATTCCTGGGAGCAGGAAAGGCCTGAGCAAACATGGGGACGTGGGAAGGCACACCACCAAGGACCAGATGCCTCCCCGCTCTCTGCTCATCCATGCTCAGTATCATCTTGTCCCCAAGTTGCCTCAAAAAATGGCTACCATGCGGCCGGCCCAGTGGCCTAGTGGTTAAGTTTGCGTGCTCTGCTTTGGTGGCCCGGGGTTCACCGGTCGGATCCCAGGCACAGACCAACGCACCACTCATCAAGCCATGCTGTGGCGGCATCCCACATACAAAATAGAGGAAGACAGGCACAGATGTTAGCTCAGAGCCAGTCTTCCTCACCAGAAAAAAAAAAAAATGCTGCCAACCTCCCAGGTCTCACAGCCAACCCCAGCCATGACCACAAGCAGAAGAGATCTTCTCTACCTGTGTGTCCAGAAGCTGCCTCAGAAGAGCCGACAGCTCCTTGCCAATGTTGGGAAAGGAAGCCAATTTGAAGGAGGAGGCACTGGTAGAGGAAGGAGCCTGTCTTGGCCTATCTCTGACCAGGCACTCCTGTGCCAACAGTGAGAATCTGGCCCACTGCTGCCATGCCTCACCCAACACTTCCGTGCTCACGGTGTGCTTTGGACTTCACAGGTATGGCACAGAGGGCAGAGGCTGTGTCCCACACACCCCTGCCCACAATCTGGCATGCTGTTTGGCTCTAAGGACCTCATGTGGAGAACAGGGAATCATGATGCCCATCCTCACTGGGTTGCTGTCAGCAGCGACGTGGGGCCGCCACATTGCACGCTCCCGAGGCCCTATCTACGTGCAGGACAACGGGAGCTGTGAGTCCTGCAGTCCTGGCCCTCTTTACACAGCTCATAGTGGTCAGGCCAGTGGGGCCACCGTTTATGGGACTCTCGCCATGTTCTATTCTAGCTGAATTATCTCAATCAGTCCTTACAGTGAGGCGGGGCACTGTTTATCCCCAGGTGTGGAAACTGAGGCACAGAGCATTAAATAACCTACTCAATGTCACACTTGTAGCAAGTAGCAGTGTGAGATATGAACCCTGTCAGTCGGCCTCAGAGCCTGTGTTTTAACCACTGGACCCCTCTGCCCCTGAGAAGACCCCACACTTTCCATCTACGAAAAGTACCTCAGAATCCAGAACCTCAGAAGAGACCTCAGATTGTGGACGTACAGCACAGCAGAGCCATGGAGGGCTTTGGCAGCCCCCAGTCCTCCTCGCCTGCCCACCCTGCCACTGTTTCTCAGCGAAGAGCCTGAGGCCTGGACAGGGATGAAGGGCCCCACCAGCCCTGCCCGAGCTCTCTAGCAGGTCCAGTGTCCTTTCCCAGTCTCCTCCTGGCTTCCCAAGGGAGGCCCTGCCTGCCCTCTGTGAGGGACACAGGGACGGTCGTAGCTACATCAGGGAGGTGCCCACAGGGTTGATACAACTCTGGGCATGAACCCAGCCTACTCTCTTGGCCTTTTGCTGATGACTGGAGCACAGCCTGAGCTGAGGGGCTCCTTATAGGATGTTCCTTATAGGATGTTCCTTACAGGGAGCACTAACCAGGCCTCAAGGCCCCTTCAGGGAAATGGATCTCCCTCTCACCACCCAAAAGGAGGGAAGGGGAGGGGCTAAGCCTCAGAGCCCAGAGGGGTTCAGTAAACATCCAGACCTCCTCCCAAGGTCTGCCCTGGACCCAGGGACCATCATGGGACAACAGGGGCATCCAACCTCCTCCCCAGCTAGAGGTAACCCCACCCACCTTGGTCTGCAGAGAGGAGGGGATGGGAACGTGATATTCCACTATGTGAAATTCTTTCCTTGGGTTAAATCCAACGTGAATTAGCTAGATCTTTTCTTTAGGGTAATTTTGAAGGAGTTGGGGAAAAGGTGAAGGGCCAGTGTATTTAAAAAGGATGACAAGGTCTTCAAATATCCCAAGGTAGAACTTGAGTTAAGTTTTAAGAGAAAAACCACATTTTTAATTATCTACCAGTTAATTAATTTTCAACCAGATATCTCCAGGTATATAGGATACCCTCGGCAGACAAGTCATGTTAACCTCTTGGTTTCTAGAACCCCTCCATGCCAGTGTGTGTGCCTCAGAACCAATTTTACTAATAGAATCTCAGAAAGAGAAAAAATCTCAGGTCATCACCTTGTCATCACAAAGGACCCTTCTTATTACTCCCCCCAGTATCCTAGGAATTCAGATGATGACATCAATGCCAGTTAGCACTGGTGACTAGGATGGACTAATCCCCGGGACCTCGTAGAGTTCGTACATTTCAGCCAAATGCCAAACTGCCTTGATAACCTGGTACTCTTCATTTGGGTTAAACACTGGCTCTCTGATCAGCTTCTCAAAGTGCTAAAAAGTTTCACGCCACATTTATTTCCATTCATCAACCCAAAGGCATCTTGGGCCTGGCCTAACCAACCTCAGGGACGGTCCAGCAACCCCAGGGCAGGTGAAGACTGTGTATGGCAGCCTTGAAACCACACACTATGTGGCCGTGTGTCCCACAAGAGGAGGATGGTCTTGCAGTCATCAGCCCTAGATGGGGACAGGGGCTGGGGCCAGGGCTGGGGGCAGACCCAGGCTTCCCCAGAGCTGTCTCGCTCAACATCAGTTCGGTGCCTTTGATGCCTATGGCTGCTGAATTTCACTTTCCATCTGGCTTCCCGGCTGAGCCACTGAGAAAGGCCAGGTGGTGGGGCTCTGGGACTGTCATCCGAGCCGACACCCGGCAGCCCAAGAGAACAGGACGTGGAGAACAAAAGTCAGCGACTGCTCAGGGACTCGAGTGCAGCATGGAGCATTCCTTTCGTTCCAGGAGAGACCAGGTCTGGGACGGCTCAGGGACACCTGGTCTGTCCGCAGGGAAGGGCCACCTGAGGCTAAGGGGGAGCTGGGGGGAGGCCCCATGAAAGGAAGGGTCCATGCGGAGGGTCTCAGCCTCTCCTGAGGCCCATTTCCCACCCTGGGGGTGGTACGGGGCACCTGCCCCCAGACGCTTTGCCAAGTCCCCCTGTACTTTCTTTAAGTTTTTCAGGGAGGTTTGCTGGGTGTATCCTGGGTCTTTTGCTAGAAGCCAGGAAACTTGCTTTCAGGTCCTAGACTTGCCCCACTCTCTCTGCGTGACCTTTGGGAATTCCTCTTCCACTCTCCAGGCCTCAGTTTCCTCATGTACCAAATACAGGAGTGAATGAGGCAGGAATTACACACATTAAAGTAGACACACCTACTGGATGCATTCTGTGTACCTGTTGTTTATGTACATTATTCCTTTTGATCTGTACAAAAACTTTGTATTAACAGAGCTTGACATTTTATTGACCATTTACTACTAGCCAGACCTTGTGCTAGGCTCTTTATACACACTAATTCACTTAATCCTCACAACAATTTTATGATCTTGATCCTATTATGATCTCCATTTTATAGAGGGGAAACTGAGGCACGGAGCACGTCAGTAACTTTCTGAGTCATACTGCTGATTGCGGGAACTTGAACCCAGTGGGCACAACTCTGAGCACAAGGCCACTTCTCTGGGGCCTCAGGAGGTTTATATGTGACATGGAAATAAGAATGCCCTCCTCTGCGAGTTGTCGTGAGTGCTAGATGATGGTAGAGAACTTCGTGCAACATACAGACGTGCTCAATGAGTGTCACCTCTTTGTCTCACTACTATTATTATTTTCCCCTTTCTCCTAAGGCTCAGAGAGGTGAAGTGGCAGACCCACGTCCCTGACCCTGATGGCAGTGCCCACCCCACCTGTCCTGCCAGCTGCTCCCTCCATTCATTCAGCTGGAGGTAGCCCCAGCCAAGGCCAGAAGGGAGACCCATTACCTGTCTGCTTTTCTCATTCTCAGTCTTCAAATTTCTCCACTTCTGCCCTGGAGATTCCTCCTGAGCTCACTCTTTCTTGCCAGGGTCAGAGGCCCCTACCTCTCAGGGCAACACAGGATTCCTCTGGTAGAGAGACTGATCACAGCTGAGTGTGAGATCTTTCCATAGGAACACATCAGTACTGTGCACAGGACACAGGGGTGAAGTTCTAAGAGAGGGCTCCCAGGAGCAGCCCCAGGGCAGAGACAATGGGGAGGTCTTCTAGAATCCTCCAGATGGCCCCAGCTCTTGGAATGTTGATGCCCAGGGCCACCACCTCAAAGCCCAGCAGTCTATGAATCTGAGAGGGTAAGTGGCCTCAGGTTTTATGGTAGATAAAGATTTGCCAGTTTCGGATTAAAAAAAAAATCTCCTTTTGTTTTAAAAGGTAATTTAAATATATATGTAGAAAGAGAGAGAGAGAACTTAAAAATCCCTATAGTCATCTCTTAATATTTTCATGTATATCCTCCCAGATTTGTTCTATGATAAAAAGTAAACCTCAAAAAATTAAAAATAGAACTACCATATGATCTAGCAATTCCACTTCTGGGAATATATTCAAAGGAATAAAATCGCAATCTTGAAAAGATATCTGCACCCCCATGTTCATTGCAGCATTATTCACAATAGCCAAGATATGGAAACAACCTAAGTGTCCACTGACGGATGAATGGATGAAGAAAATGGGCTATATTATGCAGCCATAAAGATGGAAATCCTGCCATTAGCAACAACATGGATGAATCTTGAGGGCATCATGCTAAGTGAAATAAATCAGACAGAGAAAGACAAATACTATACGATCTCACTTACACGTGGAATCTAAAAAAACCAAACTCATAGAAACAGAACAGTTGGGTGGTTGCCAGAGGTGGGGGTTGGAGGGTGGGCAAAATGGGTGAAGGGGGTCAAAAGGTACAAACTTTCAGTTACAAGATAAATAAGTTCAGGGGATGTCATATACAGCACAGTGACTATAGTTAACAATACTGTGCTGTTTATTTGAAAGTTGATGAGAGGGTAGATCTTAAAAGTTCTCATCACAAGAAAAAATTTTGTAACTATGTGAGGTGATGGATGTTAACTAGACTTCTTGTGGAGATCATTTCACAATATATACAAATATCAAATCATTATGTTGTACACCTGAAACTAATACAGTGTTATATGTCAATTTTATCTCAATAAAACTGGGGGAGAGGGGCAGTAAAGACATAATTTGTTTTAAAAATTGGAATAATATTGTAGCTACAGTTTTGTATCTAGTTTTTTCCTACTAAACTTTACATTGCCTGAAATTTTTCATATTATCTAATAATTTCTAAAGTCTGCTTTGTAGTGGCAGACACAGCAGATTGACTACTCAATAGCCATTTGGTTTGATGACCCCCCCCCAACTCCCTTAACTTCCTTATTAAAGAAGCTGGAAAGCCAAAAATTTTTACCTTCCCAAACTCCTTTGCAGGTAGGGGTGGCCGTGTGACACAGTTCTGGCCGATAGACAAAAGCAGAACTCACTGGGTGGGTCTTCTGGGAAAGTTTGTAAGAAGGGATGGAACCATTCATGCCTTTGTGCCCTTCTTTCTTCCTTTCTGGAATGCTAAAGTCACACCTGGAGCAGCAGCAACCATCCTGTGACGGTAAGGATGAAAGTAGGAAAGTAGATGGAGTCTGGGTTCGTAATGATATCCTTGGGCTGCTGCATCAGCCTGGAACTGCCTACAGCTGGACTTCTTATTGGGCGGTAAATAAACCCCTGACTGTGAAAGCCATGGTGGTCACATTTTCACTTCCTTGCAGCTGAAGGCAACCCTGAATGCCTAGCCTTCTATCAAATGAATGTATCACAATGTAATATTAAAATTCCCTACTATTTACTGCTTCTATAAACAACGTCACAATGACTATCCCTCAACACATTTTTATGTGCTTCTCCATTTACTTTGGCTTTATTCCTAGAAAGGGAATTATTGGTCCAAAGGGCAGGCAGTTTGGGGGATTTTTTGTTTGTTTTGTTGTTTACCTCTTGATGCATCTTTCAAATGGCTGTGCAGGCATGATGCGCCAATGAGACTTCTTCCAGCTGCACGAAGTCAGGATGACTCACAGGCCACTTCCTGAAGCAGGAGCTAAGTCAGCCACTGCCCATTTAGGTGACTGTCCCCAGGATGGCCCTGGCAAGGAGTGCTGCTTGTGATCTGAGCCTCGGAGGGACTGGTTCTGACCGCAGAGGAGCCTGCTGCTACCCCTGCTACAGCAGCTTTGCTGAGGCTCCCACCCCCAAGGCTGCAGAGTCTAGCCCAGGGTCCCTCAATTCTGCATGCTGATGTTGGGGATGGATCGTTCCTTGTTGTAGGGTCCATCCTGCACATTGCAGAATGTTTAGCAGCATCTCTAGCCTCTACCCACTAGACGCCAGTAGCACCTGCTTCCCAGGTATGACAACCAAAAATGTCTCAACAATGTCAAATGTCCCGTAGGGGTGTAAAATCAGCCCCAATTGAGAACCACTGGTCTAATCCATAACCTGCTTAAGGAATAGCTCAATTCCAAAAAGAGAGAAGATTCTAGTTCAGAATCGGGTGGGCTGTATGACCAGAGGTAGAAGGGCTATAAGCAGTGAGAAGGTTGTCCGTCAGCCCGGCATCAAAGAAAGATGGAGCATCCACTGACACCTACAATAAGTGTGCCTGTGACGAGAAGGCACACCCATAAAGCAACACAGCACTAAAGGAGTCAAGAGCGATCTGCCCCGGGGGCCTCACAGACATGCGAGGACACCCCCGTAGTGACTTCTGTGGTTACTGCTGGCTTGTTTGGCATTGTTTTCAATCTTTTAACACCTCCGATGTGTTGCCAAAAAGTCTTGCATTTGAGAGTGTACCACGTTGAAAATCACAATTCTAAGTGAAGCTTGAGCTTCACAAGCCCCCTCGCCTGTAACGAAGGGTTATTTTATTCAGGGAATCAACAGTCACTGAGAGCCAGCCCCAAAGCAGGCACTGAGCTGGGCGTTGGGGCTGCAGCAGCAAACACACTCGACGTGACCCTTGCTTTCCTAGAGCT
This sequence comes from Diceros bicornis minor, assembly GCF_020826845.1. NCBI lineage: Eukaryota > Metazoa > Chordata > Mammalia > Perissodactyla > Rhinocerotidae > Diceros > Diceros bicornis. Next base: position 14,150,780 of record NC_080741.1, read on the forward strand.
CACAGTTGGTTAAGGAAGTCAGATTATTAGATAAGAGAGTGCAAGAGCCAGATGGATCATCTGGGCTTTGGTTTGCTCATCTGTCAAGTGGCAAGAACAGTCCGTGGTCATCCAACCTCCCGGGGTTGCTGGGTGATCATGAGAGTGTTTGTGGAGGAGCCCTGAGACCTCACTCAGGGATGCCATGCCCTGAGGAAAAGACAGACGGAGACAGGGACAAGGCAGAAAGTGGGAAAAGAGACAGTGACTGAACTCTGTTGGCACAAAGAAAAGGTCAAGCCTGTTCTCTCTGTGAGGCAAAATGGGGCCAAACTCAGATCTGTCGCTGATCCTGGGGTCTGCAGTGTGACCAGGTGCACTTTTTGAGTATCAGGGTCTCTCTAGGAACCTGAAGCCTAGTGGAGAGATAAACTATAAGCAATTGGGGCAACACGATTTAGTAAGAAAGCAAGTCCATGTTTTCCTCTCACTTGATTTCTTCTTCCCTCATGCTGGGCCCTAAACCTAAGTATCCACTTCCAACCTTCAGAAGAGGTGGGGCTAGGCAGGAGGCAGACACCACTAAAAGACAACCTCTCTTTCTGTCTTTATGGACTGCTGGGTGAATTAAATTTCGTAATTTTAGTTGTGTGCATTAGAGACCCTAAGATCAAAATGACTTAAACAAGATAGATATTTTGCTCTCATGTAAACGTCTGAACCAGAATGGCCTCTCTGCTCCACAAAGCCACTGGGGCCCAAGTTCTTTTTCTCTTATTGGTCTGCCATCCCTGGAGTGTTGCCCTCATCTGCTTGGCACACGATGGCCATCTACCGTGCTGCATTCCAGCCAGCACGGACGAAGAAGCAGGAAGGAGGGCAGCCTGTGCCCTTTAAGCGTATGAGCCAGAAGTCGCTCCAATGATGTGCCGGCGCTGGATCCCACTGGTTCCAAGAGATGATTGTGCATCTCTCTTCCCAACTCATATTCACAGCTTAAAACCAGCCATAGTGGGAAACTGGCAAACACTACAATCAGGGCTATATTTTCCCTGAAGAGCTGGTTGTTAAGCAATTACCAGCACAGCCCTCACACATCTTTTCTGCTCACAATCCATTGGTGAGAACTTAGTGACAAGGTCACCCCTTAGCTGCGAGGGAAGCTAAGAAATATAGTCTCCAGTTGTACAGTCACATTCCCAGCTACAAATCTTACTGCTGTGGAATAAGTGTAGAGTGGATACTGGGGGCAACCAGCAGCCTCTGCCCCCCGGCTTGTTGAGGGGATTATGCCCAGGAGATGAAGTTTGGATTCTGCATGTGGTGGAGTTGGTTTCAGAGACCCCCTCCAGGCAGGCCTCCTAGCCAGCAGTCCAAATGGCTTCAGGCAGGTTCCCGGGTACATGGCCCAATCTGGTCCATGGGAAGCACTCACAAATTCTGACCTGACACTTCCCAAACTTAACCTGCCGCAGGCCATGTGACCCTTCTGGGCTCTCTGAGTGAGACTTGAAGCCCTTCCCACCAGCCCAAGGTGAGAGCAGACATCCCCCACCGCCCTCCTCAGGGTTCATCCACTCCATCGGCTTTTTCCAAAATCCTCCTCACCAAAATCTCCCTGTTTCCTCCAGCTCCCTCCAGTTTTTAGAGGCATGAAACCCATTCTCCACATTCCCTTTGAAAACACGTACGTATCCGGGACTGCCTTACCACTCACTTCAGTATTTGATCTCCATTTCACCTGGGCACCTCAGCTGAAGCCACCAATCCACATCCTGTTCCTCTGCTGTTGTTAGCAGCTCACTGACACCCAGCTACTGTGGACGATTGTAAATGCACTGTCCAAGCCCTGGACGTGACTGGTAACACTGACGACCAATTCGGGGGTCAATCTCCCAAAATTGACAGTCATTACGGTTCCTGGGTCTCCATCTCAGAGGCTCTGCTGTCTGAGGGCCTAGGCTCTGTCACCCCAAGTCCACCCACCCACCTGAGCAGACTGCTCTTAGACCCAGATAAGTGGGGCTCCTGCCCTGGACCCCCGTCCCCACTACTTTAGATGGCCCTTCTCTGGTTGCATTCCTGCTCTCAGAGTGAGGAGTCCACAGGTCCATCAGGACACGACCACCCACACATGACCCCCTTCTAGAACACGTTCCAGGTCCCTAGGACTCTGCAATTCCCTGAGTCTTCTTCCAGGGCCTGAGTGAGCTTCTTCCCTGGTTCTGTCCTCCAATGGGAAAATGAGCCGCTGGTGTGTGTAGCTCTAGGCCCGTGAGATGACCAAGGGTGGCTGTTGGGTGAGGGAGTCTACAGAGCCTGGGCAGTGACTGGAGTGTCCACATGCTTGTATGCGAGACCCCTCACAGATGGGGCCGAGCCAGGGTGGGAAGGAGCAGGGGTGGGCTGTGGGTGGGTTGGGGTCTGGCTCACCCTATGCTACTGCATTCCAGTACAGAATTCTAAGGAGTCTGAAAACCCTAAATTTAAATCCAGCCTTCTAGATCATTACAAAGGGGCATTTGTCAAGGTAAAGGAAAGAAACATATTTTACTTAACTTTATTAGCTTGATTTATAACTTATAAACATAAAGACATATGGTATGAGACCCCCATTTGTACTCTTGCCATAGGCCCCCAAACATTAGGAGCAGCCCACCCCTGAGAGCTCCCTTGTTTGGCCCCATGTTATTCAGACCAGAAAATGGCAATTACGAAGTACCTCCCTCTCTAAGTAACTGAGCAGTCAGGCTGATAAGACAAGAACTTGGTTTGTGCTTGCACTAAAAGTGTCTTCCTTTTACATCTGGAAGAATATTCGCAAAGCATGAAGCACAGGGGTGCTTGGGGATGAGGGAGGGCAGGCCTAGCTCTACCTGGACAGAGATGTTAAAGCCAGCAGGACTGGTTCAGAGAAGGCACAAGGCAGAGTTGAGAGAGCGGGCAAAGCAGGGCCAAAGATTCACTATTTCAATGTGCCCCTCATCGAAGAAAAGTATTCACTTTGGCATATAATGCACTAGAACGTTCTAAACAAAAACCTTAGACATAATCTAGTCCCATAGTTTCCAGGCTTTTTTAATCAGCAAAATTGAAAAGATTTACCAAAATGAAAACTTAAGTGAAATCCCAACATTAAAGCAGCCAAAAGTGATAAACAGGTTCCTTCAATCACTTAAATCCTTATTGACTTTTGGAAAATATTTTACTATTTATAGACATTCCTGAAGTTCCTCCTCAGAGGTCTGGGCTCCCCAGAGCAGAGATGGAAAACCACTAACTTGGCAGTGGTAGGTGGCAGTGGCCTGCCCAACAACCATTCTCTTTTCTGCTAACAGCCCTCCCGCCCCCTCAGTCTACGAGGTTGGATGATGCAGGCCTCCATAGCCCCCACCCCCCAGCCAATGAAGGATACATGACCCAGGCCTGCCCAATCAGCATGCTCCAGCCCCAGCCACAGTGACTGGTTCAGAGACAGAAGGTGACCATAGTAGGGTCAATTAGAGCTACTCCCAAGACTTCTGCTAGAGTGACAGGGAGAATATGGCCTCTTTCCTGTTAGGTCTTCTAAGAGGATAGTCGGTCAGAGGGAAGCAGAGACAGAGAGAGACTGAGATCCGATCACATGTGGGAGCCCCGGATCCATCCACGCATCAAGCCGGAGCTACCCTGGACTTCTCACTTACATGAGCCAGTACAACTCCCTTCTCTACCTAGGCCAATTTGGTTGGACTTTTGTCATTTGCCAACAAAAGAGTCCTGACTGATCCAACCCACATATTTTATGCATGAAGATACTAAAGCCCACAGAGGGGACAAGCACTTCCCATCCAGTGGGAAGCCAGGACTAGGACCCAGCTCTCCACGTAAATGATGATTTGTGCATATTTTAACTTCTCTGTGTCCTTTTTCATTGCTAAGACTGACTACGAGTTTTGCTTGTGAATGAGAATTCTAGAAAGGGAAGAAACAGTGGAAAGAAGTTTCCTGAAACTCAGCCAAAGGAGGGCAGCCCACACTCAGGAATAGACTGGCTTTCCGTGAAGCACGGAGTGCTTCAGTGTCATCTGAGAGCCTGGGAAGGTCGCATTGTCCAGATCAATCTCTTCTACCTTTTCTGCTGCCTGCAAGTCCACCAATAAAGTAATTTTATCCCAGATTAAACATTGCCTTCTTTCTAAGACTTTTCTTTTAAAATGCTACTCCTCTGGGCAGGAGTGGCATCCTATACCCCCAATTCCATCATGGGAAGAAGTTGATCAACATCTTTCTCCCATACCAGAGGACCCCAGGGAAGCCTGAGATCTAATGTGTTGGGGGAGAAGAGGTGCAGTGGGTGCTCCCAAAGCCCTGATGGAGAAGGCAAAGCACCCTGGGAGAAGACAGAACTTCTCTCTCTTCTCAAGTGACAGCTTGATATGGTATCAGATAGTCCCAAAGAAGTCATGAGGGACAAAGGGAGACAGACCAGGGTTCAAATCCTATTCCAGCCAATGCCTCCTTGGACAATGCCAGGCAAATTATTTAACCTCTGACCCTCCATTTCCTCATCTGTGAATTGAAAGCACAATTACCTGTTTGGTGATGAGGATGAAATGAGCATGTAAAGCACCCGGTGGAGAGCAAGTGTGTGATAAAGGAGTTCCTTCTGCTCAAAAGAAGAAAGCAACCTTCTCCACTGCAGTGAGTCATCTCCAGAATTCTAGCTGTTTCTTGATACGAAGAGGATGAGTTTTCAAGGAAGGAGCTGCTTCCCAACCAGCCTCAGCTCTGCACATCCCATGGACTCGGGCACAGCCAGGCCAGCCAGGGGCTCATGGCTGGGGCTGGTGATCACCACCCTTCTCACGTTAGCACACATGCACACTCATCAGCCAGCATGCCTTCCCTCCAGCCCAGCAGGCAGCAGGGTGCCCATCACAGGCAAGGGTGCCCTGTGCCCATGAGTGTGGACAGATGGCATACAAGGGTCCCAAGGCACAGAGAGGAGGGGGCTTGGTGATGGTGATGTGGTAGCTTGAGGAACTGGGGCTCAGAGAGGTCAAGGAGCTTGTTGATTGTCACCCCGCAAATAATAGCCAGGCAGGGCTAAAAAACAGACTTATCTACCCTTACCCAGGATCCCTTTCCCTGGACACCCTGTCTAGGGTACCACTTTCAATTCTACAAAGTAGACCACCTGGAAAGGACTTTTTATAGATAGGGCTGTTGGGATCAGAGGTAGAGATAGGGATGGATCAAGGAAAAACAAAAAATAAAAACTATAGAGCAGGCCAATACTAGTTTCTCCCTTTCCAGGGCTCTCTCATCTTCCCGCTGCTAGAGGATAGAAAATGTCTCCCGTGCTCAGGTAGTAAGAATCTCATACGATATCCTCATATGTTACTCTCCCAGGGAATCTGCATTTGAAAAGAAGAGCTGAGGGCAGTGCTTAGGCCAAATGCGGGTGTAGGGGGCTTCCAGACACAGTCTCCCTGCATCAGTACCTCCTGTTGCTGCCTAGGACCTAGTCTAGGGCTGAGCATCTTCCAAAGCTCCTCTGGTAGCTAGACACTCTGCGGCTGGGACTGGGGCCTGAGCTGGGGGCGCAGGAAATGCAGCATGTTCAAAGATATGTCACCGGAATAATGGAATGCCCCAGCGCAGGCCAGGCTGACCTCCCGAAAGATGTGTTTGGGAGTTTGCAGCTGGAGCCCGACTGCTTGAAGAGAGCCAGGCCCACCCGGATGCAGGCGGGGCGGCATCCTTCCCACTCCCACCTCTGCGCCAGAGCAGAGCAGTGTGTGGAGCCCTGCCCAACGCAGGGGAGGGGACCTGACCTGGGCTGGGGGCTGTGGTGGACACAGGACCACTCCACATGGGACACCCTCATGCCAACTGGAGCAGACCCAGATCCTGAGTCACTAAGGCCAGCTGAGAGTAGGATGCAGGAGGTGGGGGCCAGCTCCGTAGAGAGCAGGGAGGACAGAAGGGATAAGAAAGAACAAGACACCCAGAGGCCCTTGACGGGGCTGAAGGCAGGCCTGCCCAGGATCACACATGGGAACCCTCATGTTCCTGCTCTCAACGCCTCTCCTACCCCACCTCCTCTTCCTCCACAAGATGAACGCTCATGAAGTTTTTAAGTACTCAGCTTAAAACAAAAGGGGAGAATTGCCCCCAGGAAATGTTTTGGATGGCTAGGTCTTTGGAAAGTGGCATTCCTGAGAAAGCAGGATTCAGCTGTGTGGGGCATTGGCCCAGCTGACCTTGGTGTGGGACAGAGATCTGCTGACAGAGGTGACCTCAGGAGCCAAGGACCTGTGCCTGGCCCAGGTGGACTGAGGTGGGCTGTAGAGGACATCACCTAGCACGCAGTTCATGGCTGCCCTCCCTGCCCAGGGGCCTTGGCTCCAGGACCCCATAGGTCCCATGTCACACCAATACCATGCAGCTCCCCTTTGCCACAAAGGCCATGCAGTTACTCACACCACACCAGAGGCAGGGAGGGGGCAGCCCCAGAGCCATCGGGGGCTGGTAGGGAGGGAGATGGGGCTGGTTTGGGTCACAGCCCACAGATGGTGGCTCTGAGCTCCTGGACTGGCTTCTCTCCCTTCCCTGGGTTCCCCCAGGGTGTCCACCAGTCACCTAAAAGGCAAGGCTGCAGAGGCCCCCATCGCATGGGCAGAATAGGGGGCTCACCTGAAGGCCCTCCCTGTCTGAGTGGCCCTGCCCTGGCTCCAGGTCCATACTGTATTGCTGGGCCCTCAGCTCAGCTCTGCCCAGGGGTGCTGCCCTACACTCATTCTATTCTCATTTAGAACATTCTCCTTCTCAGCTAAAAGCATCCAGCCTGGGGTAAGACATACCTGGCTCCAAATCCCATCTCTACCATTTCTAACAGTATAACTAGGGCAACCTCTCTAACATCTCTTGGCCTCTGTTTCCTCATCTAAAGAAATGAGAACAATAATTCCTCCTTTGCAGGTCTGGGATGAGGATGTGGATATAAGGTACCCTGCATGATGGCCGGCATACAGTAGGTGCTCAACCCAACGTAGTGCCCCTTCTCCATGCCCCTCTCAGCTCTCCTTGCCCAAAATCCAAGGGGGCTTAACCCCCAGGATGGAGTGGTCCAGAGCAGGATTGAGGGAAGCTAGGGGCACCTGGCTCCAGCCCACACCCCCTCCCCAAGGCTGCATCTAGGTCTGCTCCCCTCATGTGGAGCCCCAGAGCTCCAGGACATCTTTGATTAATAAGAAGCGGAAAGATAAGCCTCATGATAATTAATAAATCATTAGCGGCATTACTTTTCATCAGATAAGCCCATTAATTGTTCCCATTTCCTTACAAAAAGCCCAGGCCCGGGGGCCCTTGCAGCAAGTTGATTTTATGAGAAATCCAAGCCCATAAAGAAAAGCAGGTCTGTGGTGGGATAAGCAGCATCCACCTGCACAGGCGCCAGGGACAGCGTGTGCCCAACCCACACTTCTGCCCTTCGGGAGAGCAGGGACTAGAACACACAAACAACCTCTGCCTCCTGGGCAGAGCCCCGAGGGAACCGGAGACTCCTACCCCAGAGCTGGCACGCAGGCTTCCTCTCGGCCCCGACACTACCTGATTACCGGTGTCTGCTGTAGCCATACTAAAAAAATAAGTCACGTCCAAATTGAGAAGGAAAAAGGTTCTGATTGATTAGCAGTGACTGGCAGGGGCATAGGACAGGGGGTTGAAGGCACCGGGGAACGCCTACCCACTCATTCATCCATTCATTCATTCTGCAAATGATTAGTGTGTGTCAAGTGCTGTGCCAAGGGCTGGGGAGATGGTGTGGAGGAAAAAGAGACACAGTTCCTGCTCTCATGGAGTTTATATTTGCCATCTCTAAAGTTCTGTTCATTTTCAGAGGAGGAACCTCAAACAGAGGAGTTGCCCAAGGCCGCACTGAGAGTCAGTGGCAAAACCAGCTAGAGCTCCTTCACTGTGTCCTTCCCAGCCCCTCCTTCCCTCAAAGGAGCAGCAAGGGGATCTCAGCTCCCCACTCCCCCCGACATACAAACACAGATGTTCTGGCAACTTCTCACACACTCATCCCAGACTCCGAGAATGGCAGCACATTCTCATTCACTTGGAGAAAGGTTTTTAAATACATATCGTGTGTACAGGAGCACTGAACTGGGGTACACAGAAACTGCCCCCAAGAAGCTGGCTGGCTGGTTAGATGGAAAAGCCTTTCTTAAAAAATAATAATAACAAAGCAAAACGACTAGGCAGAACAGGAGGCATGCCTTAATAGAGTGCTCTGGGAGATTAAAGGCAAAAAGCATCCTTGCAAGCTGGGGAATCCGGGAAGGCTTTCTGAAGGAGGCGGCGGGTTAGGAAGGAAAGGTTTGGAGACAGATCATAGAAGGCTGTCAAGGCACTGCTTGGGAGCTTAAATTTGTCCCTTGACTCTTCATTTGTGTCCTCTGAAGGCATATTCACAGGGTACCATTGGATAAACCTGGTTTATCTTCCTATAGCACCAATTTTAGTTATAGATTTAAAAGGTAAAGGCTTTTAATTAAAGAGTTCTTAAAAGTTTTGTCATGCCTACACAAAAATAAATTTCAGGTAAATTAAAGAACTAAACATTGAAATAAATAAAACTATGAAAATGCTAGAATAAAATATATGAGTATATTTATATGCACTTGGGATAAGAAAACTTTCCAAGCATGGTACAAAATTAAGATGCCCTAAAGAAAAAAACAAGTAAATACATCTACATAAACATTTTAAATTCTCTAGTGCAAAAGCCACCAAAAACAGAATTAAATATGAATATCAGATGGGGAAAATGTTTGTAATATACACAATAAACAAAGAAACTCCAAAATATAGAGTTCCCCACAAAAAGATAATCAAAAGGCAATTCACAGAAGAAACACAAATGGCTAATAAACCAGAATTTCTGAACCTCAGCACTATTAACATTTGGGGCCAGTAATTCCTTCTACACACTAGATGTCAATAGTACCCTCCCCCAGGTTATAACAATCAAAAATGTCTCCAAATATTGCCAAATGTCCTGTGGGGGCAAAATCATCCCAGTTGGGAACCACTGCTAATAAACCTATGAAAATGGGATTGGCCTTCTGAATGAACAGATAATTGCAAATTAAAATAACAATAAAATGTCATTTTTCTCTCATCAGGTTGGGAAGATTTTAAAGATTGATAATAACAACAGATGGCAAGGGTTTGGGAAGAATGATGATCTCATTCTTTGTTGGTGGGAACACAAATACATACAATGATTTTAGAAGACAATCTGGCAGCATCTATGAGTTTTTTAAATCTGCAAGCCCACTGACCCAGCAATTCCACTTTCGAACTCTACCCCACAGAACGATGCACAAAAGTGCACAAGGACATCCATACACAGGATAGTCACTGGGGCTTTTTTGTAACAGGGAAAACTTGGAAACAAGTGTAAATGAGTAAGGAAAGGGTTAAACTGTGGTACACTGATATAAATCAGACAATAAAAAGAGTTGTGAAGACATAACTGAGTAAAAAAAACAAGCTGCAAAATAATATAATTCTATATTTATTTTTTAAGTTGAAATGACATACTTGCATGTGTTTGTGTGTGCCATTAAAAAGAGAGAGAGAAAGATCTAGAAAAATAAATAGCAAATTATTGACAGTGGTTAAGCCTAAGGAGTGGGATGGGGGGATAAGAGTAGTAAGTGTAGGGAGCGAGAATAATTTCAACTTTTTGCTGTATAGAGTTCTGCATTGTTTGAGTTTTAACAGTGAGCATGTATTCTTTTTTTAATTTTTAATGTGCTTTAAGCAAATTCCAAAACAAAAAGTGTTTGTGTCATATATGCACAAGTAAAATCAGCAAAATCCCACCGATCTCTGCTGATCTGTGTCATTTTTTCCAAAGGCTGGATAACAGAAAAGTGGTATGTGCAGTGAGAGAAGGAACAGTTCAGCTCTCTTGGTTATGAAGAAAGCCAATGCCTTCTAGTTAAAGGGAACTAAGCTCACTACTGCAGCAAAAGCAGATTCGGCCAATGTCTAAGCCACAGGCCAGGGCTGGGCAGGGCAAGTGTTTTCTCAGCAGTTCTCTGAAATGTTGTGAAAAAGGAGTTTGCCAGCTTAGAAATCAGTTTTATTTTCACTTTGACTACACAAAAAACCCATGGACCTCCCAAATCTGTTCAGCTGCCCGCTCTTTTTCCTCTTGATCACACGTTCTGTTTACAAATATCACTGGGCATTTTTCCACTTCCCACCACAGCAACTTTTCCCCAAACACAAAGAAACTAGAAGTTCTGGGGTTTTGGTTATTTTTAATTTCTCTTTTTAAAGTATAGTAATTTTTAAATTATGTTTTCAACTTAGAACACGGATCAGTGGTTAAAAATAGGAGATCTGAAGCATAAGATTATAACTAGTGAAAATATGAAGCTATTGAGGCAAATTCAGAATAGCAAAGAGTCACACAGTCATGACAGATGTGCTGTTGACCTTGAGGCCCACCACGTGATCATGACAGCTACCAGGGCCAGAGCTCAACCCCAACCACATCTAGCGAACTGGTGGCGAGCAACTCCCTAAATAGAGAGCAGTCAGCTGAGGCGGGTTTTATTTCAGTGGAGTTACTGACGAGCACACAAAACAATGGTACGAGAGCCATCTCTATGGGAAGGACATTGAAAAAGTGTGCAATTTCAAAGAAAAAAAAATCACAAAATAATTTGAAAACATAAAATAAAGAAGACTTGACTAAGAGCAATATAATGAAAAACAAAAGCAAAAAAGCAAATTAAAGGGTCTCTTAGGGCCGCCCCGTGGCTTAGCGGTTGAGTGCGCGCGCTCCGCTGCTGGTGGCCTAGGTTCGGATCCCGGGCGCGCACCGACGCACCACTTCTCCGGCCATGCTGGGGCCGTGTCCCACATACAGCAACTAGAAGGATGTGCAGCTATGACATACAACTATCTACTGGGGCTTTGGGGGAAAAAAAATAAATAAAATTAAAAAAAAAAAAGGGTCTCTTAAAGATTTCTTTAGTCTGTCAGAAATGCCTCAGAGTTGTAGCTTGAGTAGTAGGAGCGAAGTTGGTGAAGCACTTCGGAGATAGGACCACACCTTTATTTGCATCAAAAAGAGGCAGCTGATTTGGAAAGGGTGTCCTTACAGAGCTGTACTGTACCAATGCATTTTAGTGGGTTCAAAAAGACAGACTTGAACAACTTAGGGAAGACTGCAGTTATGAAAACACATATAGCAACAGTCTGGTCTTTTTAATCAATCTTTGTTCACCATAACTCTAATGAGTGTCTATGAAGACATGTCAATTTCTAAAGTGGTTGACAGTAAAATAACAAGGAAAGATACTTTCAACATGTGTGAGCCTGAAAAGATCAGTATCAACTGGAAATAAGCAGCTCAGACTCCTGCACAGGTGAGCCAAATCTCTGATGGGCAAAATGGCAGCAAATGGTGGCCCCATGGACTATTGCACGCAATGCACGTTTCAGAAAACTATGTCACACATGGAGCATACTTTGAAAAGGTCTGGCTCTTGACTTCTAAGTGGTAAAGCTTTAATTGAAGTTTAATATAGAAAACTTAGCAGTTTGAATGCTTGTCTCTCAGGGCCACTTTATAATAAAATGAAAAGTTGTTTTGAAAGCTTGCTTTTTACCACACATATATGTGCTGGTTTAATAGGAAGAAGATGCTGGTCTAGGTTTTCAAACTTGAGGCTGATGTTTTTCATGGAGGAAAATATCAACCGTGCCATGACTAAGGGCAAGAAAACTCATTAAGGTGAATACAGTCTTTGTTCACAGAAATGTAAACAAGTGGCTCTCAGAGATGTTCTATTCAGAATATTTTTTCAAGGCTCAATACTCTTAATCAACAACTGCAAGGCAAAGCTGAGAAATGCTTTTACTGCCACGATCAATGTCACAAAAACGCAGTGACAGAGGTGGATGAAGAGAGTTGATCAGGGGAACTAAGTGTAATTGAACCTCTTGGTTCATTTGCATGTATCAGTTCTCTGCAATTCAGTTGATGTTCTCAAAACTGTTTATTTATTGCAACAGCATCCTATCCATTAGCCAATTGAGCATTTAGGAATATTTTTTCTTTCCTGATGGCAACAATTTAAAATATTAATTTGTACTTTTGATAAAACTCCTTTCATCTTTGATGCCTTCCTTCTTTCTGATATGGTAAGATGATCCTGGATCATATTGTGCATTTCTTGCCCCAGACCCGGAAGCAGCCATTACTCCAAGAGGGCATGGCTCCTCTTTAGGAGATTCTATACCCCTATGCCCTTCATTTGTCCACAGGGCATTCCTGGAAATTGGGTGCAAAACAGACTGTTGCAGTGGAAATGGCATTTCCTTCAGGAACAACTTTAAAATTAGGGTGGGTTCCTGAGCTAGAACCAGGAACTAAAGACAAAAGATCCATGATCAATAATGAGTTGGAAAAAGCAGGACAGAACAACAATAGGCATGCAAAGTAGTGGAAACAACACTCCACCCAAGGAGTTTCTTTCTTTTTTTTTTTGTGAGGAAGATTGGCCCTGAGCTAACATCTGCCAATCCTCCTCTTTTTTTTTTTTTTTTTTTGCTGAGGAAGACTGGCCCTGGGCTACCTTCCATGCCCATCTTTCTCTACTTTATATTGGACGCCACCACAGCATGGCTTGACAAGCGGTGCATCCATGCACACCCAGGGATCCGAACCGGCGAACCCCGGGCCGCCGCAGTGGAGCACACGCACTTAACTGCTTGCGCCACGGGCCGGCCCAACCCAAGGAGTTTCAAACTCAGTTACCAGTAAACACGTAGAAAAAGCCACTGAAAAGTGAGTGAAACCAACAGCAGTACTGTAAAAAGAGGGGCTGTCTATAATGTGGGGCTCTAAGGTGGGAGAAGAAGCTTGAGAGAGGGAAATTTAGGACAAATAACAGGAAAGCCAGCTTCCCACAGAATAGAACAAACATGGCAGCTGGTGAACACAACAAACAGGGGCTTTGACGTGAAGCAGGCCTAAAACATCCCTCCCTACCACTCCCTGGCTGTGTGACGTCAAGGAAGCAGCTACTCCTCCTAAAATTCCGAGTTCCTTGTTGGTAAAGTGAGGCTAATCATGCCTAGCAGGAAGTTATGAGGATTTGATGAGATAACTGGCATCTCAAACACAACACGTCCAAAGTGGCCACCAAACCTGCTCTTTCCACAGACTTTTCATCATAGGTAGTGACCTCTCCATTCTTTCACTTGCTCAGGCCAAAAACCCTGGAATCATTCAATCCCGCTGGCTCTAGCCTCTAAATATATCCAGACTCAAACCACTTGTCTACCACCTGCATCACCACCACACTGGCCCAAGTCACAAAGCTCTCTCACCTGGACCACTGCAGTTGCCTCTACCAGGTCTCCTTCCTTCTACCCTTGACCCCTGCAGTGTGAATGTACACAGCAACACATAAATCCCACCAAATCACTCCTCTCTCCTCAAAACCCCTCCAATGTTTCCACCGCAGAGTAAAGCCCTACCCTTGACCTACAAGGCCCTATTGTGTTTGGCCTCTGCTAGCTCTCCGACATTGGAAAGGTCCAAGGGATATGGGTGTGACACAAACCGTGTCTGCTACCCCCAGTAACAGAGGAAAGAGAATACAGGTGAGGGGCCCAGCCAGAGCCAGAAGGGCTCTGAGCATCCGCCCTGCCTCTCCTCATCCTTCCTAACCTCAGAGCTCACCCAAGGACCCTCCCCAAGAAGTCCTCCCTGACCTGTTCAATCCTCTCAAAGCCATGGTCCTATCTGCTATCCAGGGAAACCTCTGCTTCTCTGTCATCTGTGTTCAAACAAGCTGGGAATTCCTAATCCCTTTGCAGTTAGGTCCCATCCATCCCATCCTCCAGAATTCTGTCCAAGTGAGCTTTCCAATGTTAAAATTATCTTCTCAGGGACCGGCCCCATGGCATAGCGGTTAAGTGCCCGCGCTCTGCTGCTGGCAACCCGGGTTCGGATCCCAGGTGTGCACCGAGGCACCGCTTGTCAGGCCATGCTGTGGCAGCATCCCATATAAAGTGGAGGAAGATAGGCACAGATGTTAGCGAGGGCCAGTCTTCCTCAGCAAAAAAAAAAGGGGAGGATTGGCATGGATGTTAGCTCAGGGCTGATCTTCCTCACACACACACAAAAAAAATTATCTTCTCAAAGAGAATAGATTCATCTGCCCTCCTAATTTCAATTTTTTTGAGCACTTACAGGTGAAAAGGCCTCCAGCTCCCTTCTCCCTTCTGCCCCCTAGAAAGCACTTCATCCTGTAAGATCTGCTTCAGTCATGGTCTACTCTCTGGCACCCCTCCCCACACACCCTGTTATCACTTGAGCAGTCTGTTTTATAGCCACTTACAATTACCCACTTATATTTCTGTCTCTCCCACAGGACCAAGAGGCCTTGAGGGCTAGAACTGTCTGTTTCTTTTTGTATCCCCAGTGCACAACCCAGAATCTGGGACATAAGGATCACTCAGGAAACATTGGCTGGTTGGTTGGTTGGTCCATCGGCTGAATGGATGAATGGATGAATGGCAGGATCTCCGTCCCCAGTGATCCCGGCATGCAGTAGGGGGCGCAGTGAGTGTTTCTTGCGTGAACCCGTGAATAAGGTACATCTCCACTTACATGTTTGACTTTTTTTCAGCACCAGCCCCTCCCAATATACACACACAGCTCTTCCATCCCCCTCCCTCCACGTTTTCTAAAAGAACCACTTGGTAAGTATTGACTCATTAGACTAAAAAGAATATATACAAATTTGCAAAGTTCTGGAAGTTCTCAAAAACACTGACCAAGAATTGGCAAGTTCTCACATGAGATGCCACCCAGGGACAGCCTGTGAGCAGATGTTCCTTCTGGGGAGACCCAGGTGCCCCTGCCGGCTCCCTGGCCCAGGTTTGTGCATGTGAGGCCCCGGCCCCCGGGGCCAGTCCCCCTTCCTTGGCACTGACTGGACACCTGTGACTGGCTGTAATCCCAGGTAAGCCGCCGGCACACAGCCCGGCAGCACCCCCCGTCCTGGTCACAGGGACTTGAATAGCCAGGCGCACCTGTGGGCCAGCCAGCCACTGATCCATGGGCGGAGCCCAACAGCACTGAGGCCTCAGCTTTTGAAGCAGTGACAGGGCTGCCCTGCTGAGCCTGACCCCTGACCTACAGGTGGGCACAGCCATTGTCCCCACAGGTCCCAACTGCTGTCCGTCCTGCTGCAGGGACCCGTGAAGGTATCCGTTTCAGGTCGGTGCAAAGCAAAACAAACAGCAGGGCCAAGGGGCAGGAGGGCTCTGCTGGGGGGGAACGCTGTTGTTGCCAGCACAGGTATAATCCACGCCAGGCAGCCCCACCCCCGGCAGGTTGTTTACAAACATGTGCCCATGTGGGATGTCCAAAACAAGAGGCTCTGCAGGTGAGGGGGCTCCACGGGGATTGGAAGATGCCTCAACATTATAAAGCAGCACCTTCTTCTCAGAGAGCCTGTGGAGTAGGAGGAATGAGATAGAGAGGCACATTCCTTCCTGCCATGGTCCAGAAGCTGGGGCCAGGCACAAGCCGGGTAGGAGAGAGCTGGTAGAGCCCAGAAGCTGCAGACAACAACAGCACTGTCAGACCCCCTGCCATTGGCCGAGGTTGAGGCAACTGCAATCATAATGTTTCTGGCAATTGTTGGTGCGCTACCGACAAACAGGAGAGTATTTGTGAATGGAGGCTACAGGGGAGTTTGTGTTATTTAGCAGAACAGGCACAGACCTAGATCTAGATTCTAACTCTGGTTCAACTACAAACTAGCTGTGTGAACTCAGACGAGGGACTTAACCTCTCTGAGTCTCAGTTAATTCACCTGTAAGACAGGCATGTGAAAGCCCAACTTGTAGGGATATGGTAAGGATCAACCTTATGCAAAATCCCCAGGCCCTACCTCCAGCCTCTCATTTCCTACAATCTAGCTGGCTCAGTCAACCAAATAGTTTCTAAAATACTGGGATTTTTACAACATTTTTATTGTTAAATATAACCCACATTCACAAAATGCTTAAAGTATCAATGTACGACTTAACAAATTACTATAAAATATCTATATGCTTCTCACTCAAGTCAAAAAATCAAACATTGGCTGGACTCCATGAAGCCACCATAGCTCCCTTTCCAGTCATAGCCCGCCCTTTCACCCTAATAGTATAAATATATGGAATCTTACAGTACGTATGGCCTCTAAAGATCACTCTATATGTTTTAAATTGATTCTGGTCGTTAAGCGTAACTTAATTCATTTTCATTGTTGCATAATATTCCAGTATATGAATAGACCATAATTTGTTTCTACTGCTATTAATTAGCATTCTTATATCTATCCAAGAGCACAGAGAAAGGAAAAACTCTCTTCCTCTCCACACTCACAGAACATTGCTGGACACTCAGTGTGCAGGTGTTCTTCCCACATCAATCAATTCTCCAACACCAACTGGGTGTGCTACAATTCAACTCAGTTCTGACATTATCTACCTGGAGTCAGTGTCACAGGTTAAAGGCTCAGTCCCACAAGACTGCCCCCAATTCAGACGTGAATTGCAAATAGTGGGTCCCCAGGTTACCTACACTTATGTCCAACTTGGCTACAAATCAAGGGTTCCCAAGCCCTTCCTCAGGTTAAATAATGTGCTAGAACGGCTCACAGGACTCAGGGAAACATTTATGTTTACCAGTTTATGATATAGTAAAGGATATGATAAAGGATACAGATGAAGAGTCAGATGAAGAGGTATATAAGGTAAGGTTCAGAAGGGTCTCATGCAGGAGCTTCTGTCCCCTTGGCGCTGGAGTGCACCACCCTCCTGGTGTGTGGATGTGTTCACCAACCTGGAAGCTCTCCAAACCCATAGTTCAGGGATTTTTATGGAGGCTTCATCAAGTAGGCATGACTGATTATTAACTCAATCTCCAGCCCCTCTCCCCTCCCCAGGGGATGGGGGTGGGGTGGAGCTGAAAGTTCCAAGCTTCTCATCATGGCTTAGTCTTTCTGGTGACCAGCCCCCATCCAGGAGCCCATCAAGAGTCACCTCATTAGAACAAAAGATGCTCCTATCACCCAGGAAATTCCAAGGGATTTAGGAGCTCTGTATCAGGAACTAGAGTCAAAGACCAAATATTACAACAAAAGATGCTCCTAGCACCTTTATTGCTTATGAAATTACAAAGGTTTTAGGAGCTCTGGCCAGGAGTTGGGGATGAAGACCCAAATATATATTTATTATATCACAACATCACACACAGGTATACATTCATTTGGGGTGTATCTCTGAGAAAAAAATTGGTAGATCACAGGCTGAGTCTCTTCAATTCTGCTAGATAATTCCTCACTCTTTTCCATAGTGGTTGTACCAACACAGCACTCCTCCCAGCAGTGTAGAAGAGGCCCCTTGTTCCACATCCTCACCAAGACTTGATGTTGCTAAATGTTTTAACTTCAGCCATTCTAATAGGTATCTTCCTGTGGTTTAAATTTCCATTTCCCTTATTCCTAATGAGATTGATCAGCTTTTAATATGTTTATTGGACATTTGGATGGCATCATTTGTGGGGTTCCTGTTTAGTCCTTTGCTAAGTTTTCTATTGGATTGCTTGTCTTTTTCTTATTGATTTGTAAGAGTCCTTTATCAATTCTAGATATGGACTCTTTGCCTGTTGTATATGGTCAAGTATCTTCTTCCATTCTCTCACTTCACTTTTCCCTCTCTCTTTATCGTATCTTTTGATGAACTGAAGTCCTTGATTTTAATGTAGTCTTTTTTCTTTATGTTTAGTGATTTTTATGAGCTATACAGAAAACTCTCTATCCCCAAAGTCATGAAGATATTGTCCCCTCTTATCTTCCCAAGGCTTCATTGTTTTACATTTCTCATTTAGATACACAGAATATTTGGATTTGATTTTTGTGTATGATGTGAGGTAAAGGTCAAGTTCCTTTTTTTTTTTCCCAGATAGAGACCCAATTTTCCCGGCACCATTTATTGAAGAGATCTTTCTCCACTGCTTTGCAGTACCACTTTTGTCATAAATCAATGTCCACATATGCATGATCTGTTTCTGGATTCTCCAATCTCTTCCATCACTATATTTGTCTATCCTTGTGCCAGTACCACATTGTCTTAACATCTGTAGCTCTATACGTTTTGAGGAAACATTACATACTTGTTTCTTTCTCTAAGATTGTCTTTGCTGCTGTTGTCCCTTTGTATTTCCATATAAATTTTAGAATCACCTTGTAAAAGTCCACAAAAACGAAACAGTTGGGACTTTCATTGGGATTGCAGTGAATCTATAGATCACTTTGAAAACTGATATCATTACAATATTGTCTTCCAATCTATAAACATTGTATGTCTCTATTCTTTATTCTTCTTTATTTTCTTTCAATAATATTTTATATTTTTCTCCATAGAGGTTTTGCACATGTTTTGTTAGATTTACTTCTAGGTATTTGATATTTGTTGATATATTTAAAGTGGTATCTTTTTACATTTCTATTTTCTGTTTGTTGCTGGTAATTTTTGTACATTGTCTTTGTGGCCTCTATTAAGACTAATATTTTATCTGCAGATTCTTTTGGATATTCTACATATACGATCCTATCCTCTTTAAATATTGAGAGTTTTGTTTATTCCTTTCATATATTCTATTTATTTTCTCACCCTACTACTCTGGCGAGGACTTCCAGGACAATGTTGAATAGAAGTGAGGACATCCTTGCCTCATTCCTGATCTTTAGGGAGAGAGAGTGAAAGGCTTCAATATTTCACCATTAAGTATGATGTTGATTGTAAAGTTTGTGTAGATGCCTCTTCACAGATTGAGTTCCCTTCTATTCCTACATTGCTGATAGGTTTTTTAAATGATAAATGGAATTTTATCAACTGCTTTTTCTGTATCTGTTGAGATGATAAGATGGTTTTTCTCCTTTCTGTTAATTTGGTGTATTACATTGACTGGTTTTCAAATTTTAAACTAATGTTGCATTTTTGGAATAAATCCAACTCCATTAAGTTGTTTTATGCTTGCTATATATTATTGGATTCAGTTTGCTCATAGTGTGTTTTATATTTTTTAATTTATGTTTATTAGTGGAATCGGCCTGTTATTTTCATTTTTCATGCTATATCAGGTTTTACTATCAAGATTATGGTAGGCTCATTAAAACAAGTTTGGGGGATCTCCTATTTTTCTATTTTCTGGAAAAGCTTGTGTAAGCGTAATCTAATTTCTTGCTTAAATGTTTGGTAGAAGTTGCCTGTGATGTTTTCTTTGGGGAAATATTTTTTATTTTTGGATTCAATTTTTCTTTTTCCTTTTTTTCTTTTTTGGTGAGGAAGATTTGCCCTGAGCTAACATCTGTTGCCAATCCTCCTCTTTTTTTTCGCTTGAGGAAGATTAGCCCTGAGCTAACATCTGTGCCAATCTTCCTCTATTTTGCATGTGGGATGCTGCCACAGCATGGCTGATGAGTGGAGTAGGTCTGCGCCTGGGATCCGAACCCGAACTTGAGCCACCTAAGCGGAACACTTGGAACTTTTAACCACTTGACCACCGGGCCGGCCCCTGGATTCAATTTTTTAAATAATTATAGAACTATTAGAATTTCTATTTCTTGTATCCATCTTGGAAAGTTGTGTTTTTATAAGAATTTGTCCATTCTATTTGAACTTTCAAAAATTTTATCATATGGTTGTTCATGATATTCCCTCTTTTTTTCCCCAATGTCTGTGGCTCTGAAGTTGATGTCCTCTTTTTCATTCCTATCATTGCTTATCTACGTCTCCTTAAAAACTAGGGCATTACCAATTTTATTAGTCTTTTCAATAAACCAAATTTGGCTTTGCAGATCCCTTCTATTTTATGTTTGGTTTCTCATACATTAATTTCTGCTGTTATCTTTACTATAGTGTAAGTTTTTTCCTTCTACTTCCTTGGGTTTCTTTTGTTGTTGCTGTTGATGATGATGTTTTCCTAATTTCTTGAGATAGATGCTAAGTGCATTAATTTAAGTCCTTATATGCTTCTAGGGATATAAATGTCTCTATAATTATATGCCTAACTGTTCTACAAGTTTTGAATGAAATATTTTTATCATTCACTTCAAGATATTTTGTTTAATTTCCATTGTGGATATTACTCTGTTTAGAATAATATTACTTAATTTTGCAAATATAGTTATCCTTTTTTATTGATTTCTAGCTTAATTGCATTGTGGCCAAAAAACAGTCAATCCTTTAAAATTTTTAAGACTTGCTTTAAGCCTCAGTGTGTGCAATTTTTACATATTTCTTATATGTACTTGAAAATAATGTGTATTCTGCAAATGTTGAGCCCAGTATCTTACAACACTGTTTTCATAACTTCATTTTACTTCTGAGAAACCCCCAGGAGTTGCCATCGCCTCTTGCTTACCTCCATGGTCAAAGGCTACTCCGGCAGGTCCTTAAGTTGCTTGCCTGGGTCACATAACTACTAAATGTGAGTCAGACCCAGGTCTTTTAGTTCTAAATCATGTCCTTGTTCTTTTCCCCCTTGTTTCCCAAGACTTTGTTTGGTGGGAAACTTTTTAGAGATGAAATAAGAGTTCCATAACCAAAGGATCTGTAGTCAAGTAAGTTTTGGAAATGCTGCAAGAAACCAATAAGTTTTTTCACTGTAGGACTTTGTAGGGACTTTAATATACTATTGTACCCTGTGGATCTCCAAGAGGGAGACATAGTAGCGGTTTCCCAAAGTTATTTGACACTGGAGCACTCTTTCTTTTATATAGCCCCTATTAGGACTCAACAGTGTGAGACGTGCTCTAGGATGCTTCCTGTAGATGCAAGTATGGTTATGTATATGTGTCTTTGTGTGCACACACTGTATTGTTTGTATGGTAGTAACATCCACACTGATTCCAACTTTAGCCTTCTGACAATCAGATTAACACAAGATCCAATTAATCAGTTTAATACATAATCTGATGATGTATATTCGTGTAATTTTAAAACATGGGGGGGCAGAAGAAAGGTAAGTGTGGTTATAAGAGGGAAACATGAGGGATCCTTGTGATGTTGGAAATGTTCGGGTGGAAACGCAAACCTACTCAGGTGATAAATTGTCACCTTAATACACATACACAAATGAATACAAATAAAACTGGAGAAATCTGAATAATACTGATGGATTGTATAAATGTCAATATTCTGGTTGTGGTACCATACTGTGGTTTTGCAAAATGTTGCCACTAGGGGAAACTGGACAAAGTATACAAGGGATCACTCTATGTTATTTCTTACAACTGCATGTAAATCTATAATTATCTCAGTAAAATTTCAATGTAAAAAAAGAAAAAGATGAAATTATATTCTCAGCTTCAAAAAGAAAACTAAGAGTTATACAAAACATTTTCAAAAGTTTCCATCAAGAATGGCTAAATATTTTGGTGCTTTCAGAAGTGAGCTTCATTTCTCTAGGAAATAACCACTTATGTAGAATAAATTTTGCCTTAATAACGGTGGAAACATGAAGTATCCATGTCACGTTGCAGCTAGCACAGGCCCCAAGCAGCTCCTGCTCAGGAAACAGGCTAAGGAAGACTATGCAAAAGTATCCAGAGGCACTTGAGCAAGAGCAAATTCCTAAAACTGTAGGGTGATCACACTATGAGGTGTGATTTTGTTTGTCTGTTGGCTGCTAGTCCATATTTTTTTCGAGCTTAGCTTAGTGGATAAGAACACAGGCTCAGAATCAGACAAATGGAGGCTCAAATCCCAACTCTACCACTTACAAATTGCATGGTCTTGGACAATTACTGTCCCCAGGTTTTTCAACTGCATAGTAGGAATGATAATAGTTCTTCCACCGCTGGGTTGTTGTGAGGAGGAAATGAGAACATGCATTTAAACCACTTAGCTCGGTGCCTCACACACAAGGTGTGCTTATTAACAATAGATATTTTCATTACTAGAATTTAAAATCATATTTTCTGACAATGAATACAAGCTACCATAGAAGAACATACAGAATAATATAATTATAAGATAAAAATTAAACAAAGAATGTTGTTTTTTCTAGTAAAATATAACTACAACGTTGGCTCAAGAAAATGTAAAAGACATTAATAGACCAATACCCGTAGAAGATACAGAAAAACAGTCACTGATCTACGTCTTTAAAAAAAGCCTAGCTGAAGATGGTATGGACAGGCAAATTGTACTGAGCCTTCAGCAAACAGATCACTCTCCAACTATCCAATCAGAGCATAATAAAGAAAGTTTCTCAGCTCCTTTACAAGGCTAGCTTTAACCATTATACCAAATCTTTCCACACACACAAAAGATAGGTCAAGCACACTTTTAAACATAGAAGCAGAAATCCTCAATAATATATTATCAAATCGAACTTGGCAGAGTATTAAGAGAATAATAAACACTGGACTCTTCATAAGCATGCAGCTGAGCTAAGGGAAGCAGAAATGAGAGGCTGATTGACCACTATCTTCCCCAGTGCCCTGGGCATCGGCCGCTTTGTTTGCAGAAACAGTAGAGAGTGTCGTTAATCCAACTAGTCCGTTCAACTAAGTGGTCAGTTGAGTGAAGGTCTATTAAGATAGAATCATTGTGTGGGTGTGTGTATCGTCCGGGGAGGTGCGGGTGCATGTGAGATACACAGGTGGAAAAACTGATAGTATATAAAGTTTTTTGTACCATTATTAACTTAATATTTTCACATAAGCTTAACTTTCATAAAGATCACTTGAAACAACTGACTACCATTTCTTCTTATGGATGTACCATTTTTGACATAAGTAATCTCTTATTGTGAGGCATTTAAGTTTCTCTTTTTTATGCCACTAATTACTTGCAATGAACACAATCCTGCCTAATTCTTTGTCCACATTTCTGATATCTCCTTAGGACCTATTTTTAGAAGTAGAATTATTATACGAACTATTGCAACATTTTTGGAATTCTTAATACACATTAAAAATCTTGATGCATTTGGCCTAAGTGCTCTCCAAAAAACTGGCATCATTTTGTACTTCCACCAGCAATGCACAAGCATGCCCTTTTTACTATGTCCTCAGTAGCATTTAAGTTTTCTCTTTTCTTAACCTGTGTTAATCCAATGGGTTAAAAACGGTCTGTTGCTGTTCTTTCAATTTAGCACTGTTTGATCAACAGCGATGGTGAACCTTCTCTCCCATGTTTGTCAGCCAGTTCTTTTGCTGTGCATTGGCTTTACTTGAGTAAGGACAAACCCTGAGTTCTGCTGCCTTATAGAAATCTGTCTACAGGGTGGTTTTTTCGATACAAAGTCTCCAGCACGTGTGCTGTGAGACACACAGTCTTGGGCCGGCCCTCTGCCAGGTACCTGGCTGGCCTAATGACAGAGAGCTGGAAACCCGAGCACCTCTTCGCAAAACCACTTTCATAATGACCAACCCTCTGAATAAGCCAAGAGAAGGATAAAGTGAAAAGGCCATATGCGAGGTCTCTTAATTGTCACAGGACTGGAAACACTATTACACTTGTTTTTAATCTCCCCACTCTCTGTTCATCTTTCTCCTTTTAATTTTCCTAAATGGCCCAGCCGCTGCTGTTGAGGAGAAGGTATTTAATATGGGTGAGGATTTAGCTGTTCCTCCAAGAACGGCTGGGCCACTGCTTTTGAAATGTCATCTTGATTTGCTGCTTCCCCAGTAAGTAAGAGACTTAATAGGGCTTAGGGGATGAATCCGGGAACAAACCTCCCTAATGAAATGGTCTGGCCCTCGCCCACTGCTGTAGCTCTGGGGACAGCTGTCCTGGGATCAGGAGCTACTGACAAGGAAGGAGTCTGGAACCTGAAGGACTGTCCTTACAGCCCCTTTTGAGTCCCTCATCCTGGCTCCAACCACTCAGAACCGCATCAAGTTCCCCTGGTCTGCTCTGTTTCTCTCTCTCTCTGTCACCTCCCTCCCCACTCCCAAGTTCACCCAGCACCCTATACTTATACCTCTGCTAACACTTATTCCACAGTGTTGGAATTCCCAGTTGACTCCCACTTTCCCTTCCTCCTACACCCACTCCAAACTGAGAACAGGGATTGGGTCTACTTTGCCAGAATACCTTGGTGTTGGATAGCGTTGGTTCCAGAAGCTGCTCAATAAACAATTGGTGGGGCCGGCCCAGTGACGCAAGTGGTTAAGTGCGTGCGCTCCGCTGCGGCGGCCCGGGGTTCACTGGTCGGATCCTGGGCACGCACCAACGCACCGCTTGGCAAGCCATGCTGTGGCGGCGTCCCATATAAAGTGGAGAAAGATGAGCACGGATGTTAGCCCAGGGCCAGTCTTCCTTAGCAAATAAAAAAAATAAACAATTGGTGAATGGATAAGTGAATGACTCACTAGATGACCCTTAACAAGATCCTTAATATCTTTACATAATAAGGCAGTTATGCCTCAGCTTTCTTATCCATCAAGTGGGCACACAGATCTCTGCTGTACCTTCCTTACAGAGGTCGTGTGAACGCTGACAGAGGGCTGTGAGTGTTTGTTTTCAAAGGGTATTGTAGTGTACTTGGGCGTACTTCTCAAGGGTATCTGAACAACAGCGTGAGTGGGATCTGGGATCAGCCTGAGCTCTGTCTACCAAGCCATGTTCCCTGGCTCATGGCTGTGTCAGGCTCAGGGTGCCACCAAAGAGGCAACCAAGTGGCAGAATTACTTGGCCATTTTGCATCAGCCAGCCTCTATCATTGGCTGCTCAATTGCTAGCGCCAGAGGATCAACCAGGTCAAATGTTTCAAGTAAACTGCACCACAGCCTGGACCTCCTTTCATGCTCTGGGCCTCCCTAAAAGCTGTCAACTCTCCTTATCTCCCATAAATGGATCAGGCTAGTAATTCCAAATGCAGTGTATGCTACCTCCAGAACCCACAGAAGCCTACCAAGCCCTGGGCTGCTTTTGCTGGAAGGTACAAGATACAATAACTGTCCCTTGGAAGGACAGTGCCTCTGACCACTAAACCCCTAGAAACTTCACAGAGAATTCCCTGTGCTTCATAGGATTTATCTCCAACCATATGGAGAACACATGTCCTAGCAGTTCCTCCAATGTGCCTGCCATTTCTTGCTCATCCAGCTCAATTAACATGCTGTCATCAATCTAGTGTACAAATGTGACATGCTACAGAATGTCCAGAAAGTCCAAGTCCCTTTGAACTACATTGTAACATAAAGTAAGAGAAACAGCATCACCCTGGGGAAAGACTGTAAATATACTGTTGTCTGTCCCACATGAATCCAAACTGATTCTGCTCCTGCTTCGTGATGGGTATGGAAAAGAACATGATTGCCAGATTGATCTTCACATATCACCTGCTAGAGACTGTGCTGATCTTCTCCAACAAGAAGAGCACATCTGGCTCAGCAGCTGCAATGGGGCTACTTCCTGGTGTTAAAATAAAGACTATTCAAGACCAAAATTTGATGGCTGAGTGAAAGGGTTTTACTGCCAAGCAGGAAATCTGATCCAGCACTAATTCTAGGTAAGATCTTGGGAATTAGGTGCATGGAAAGAGAAATAGGGAAACTCTGTCAAGGCCAACAAACTGAGAGTTGTTTCTCTCCCATATTAGGAAAGCAAGTCTGAGTGAAGCTGATTGGCGATAACTGGGTTTTTCTGTTATGTAAGCATTGGAAGCGATCCGCTGTATACATGTGGTGCATGTTTGGGGATTACATCATCCAGGTGCCTCTGCTGAGTATCTGCAGTCCCTGCCTTGGGATTATGGTGTCCAGCTACTTTGTGATGTGTCTGAGTCAGGGTTATGTCACCCAGTCAGGTCTGACCAGTACCAACAGGCTAGGTTGATAGGCTAACTGGCCAGGTCAGAGTTGACCACTGGCTAAGTATGGGGTAGGCCACTGTTACCCATCAGAATCCAACGAGGTGTTGTAGGTGCCAGGCTGCTGAATTAAACAGTGGTATGACATCCTTTAGCTCTTTGAGAGTACCATGAATCTCTGCCAACCCTCCCAGGATGAGGTATTGTTTTATGTACCATTTTGGCCAGGGAGGAGGGCAGTTTCAGAGCCTTCCATTTGGCTTTTCTCACTGCAATTGTTCTTATCCCACAGGTCAAGAAACTAGTGTGAGGGTTCTGCAAGCTACCAAGCAAGTCCATTCCAAGTGTACATTTCAGGCCTGGAGAAATGACCATCAAGTGGATCCATGGGTCCAGTGGACCCCCTGTGAGCTAGATCTGGGCCAGATCTAGGCTATTTATTACATGGACCTCATACGCCTCCATTCTAGGGAAGCCATGATGGCACTTTGGGTCTCTGGGTATCAATATCAGTTCAGACTCTTTGAAAAATCTAAAAATTTTTTCAGATTTTGGAAAAGTCTGAGCATTCTCTCCAGCACATGGTTACCTGAGTAAATGACCATAAGCAACTTTGGGAAAGGTCTGGGGTAATTACTACTGAGGACAGTTGCTCCAGAGTTGCAGGGTCCTTCCTCATAGGGACTCAGCCTCCCCTTGTTGGCTGCCCATCTGTCTTGTAAGGAAGACTGTGGTCCTCTGACCATCCTCATAGTATCACACAGGTGGGGCCCTCCTGCTCCACTCAGAATTTTCTGCTCATCACCATAGTCATGCCCACCCTGCTTCTCAGACTTGAGCACTGCCATTTGGCCTCTAGCATTTGGGATCCTGTCACTCTCCATTGCTATGAGGGAGTCCATTCCTATAACACCATCTCTTACTCACATCAGCTCTGGTCCACTGAGCTTCTCAATGATGCCAGCGCCCTCCCAGCACATTCCTTGTCACTTTGGTAAACAGAATGTCCTCTTGGCCTTCCCACGGGACCCAGCTGACTTTTTCCAACCTCACACAGTACATCCACTCTATTCTCTAAGTCTTTTGATCCCTTCTGCGCTGTCTGCCATAGCAGTCTCTCATGTCTACTTCACTTTGTGTGAGCCGTCACTTTTGCCAAGTTTCCAAAAGCCGGATATTAGCACAGTCTCCTGGGGTTCTTGCCAGGATGTTAAATCCTGTATGTGCTACCATATCAATAAACTCTTGTCTACCTAGCTTTATATTCCACCTCCCTTGATACCGCACCTTGATCCAATCCCATGTGCACCCTCCCAACTCCTTCCACTCACGTAACATGTTAGCCAGATCCTGACCCCTCAGCAGGCCCAGCATGTCCCCACTCAGGTCCTCTGGGATTTGATCCTTATTATTGGTCTGGTTGCCAGGAAGAGAAATGGGGATAAATCCCAAAGGAGTTAAGCATTGGTTTATAAAGCACCTTCCTTATTTTGACCTTCATATGATCCTCAAAGAGGCAGTGGGGGTGGGGAGAGGACAACTGTCTTCTAATAAGGGGGAGAGGGCCACTTATGCCCAGCAGGTTCAGAGGAATGTGGGAGTTCCAGGTTCTCAACTGTATCGACCCAGATACCCGCATCTCAAGTGCCCTAGACTTGTGTAAGGCTCACTGGAGCTGAGGACTCTGAAGCCTCTGAAGCTCTGCTACTCTTACCGTTAAGTCTAGTCTTCTGTTCTGTCTGCCCTCTGGCTGCATAAGACTAGTGTTTCCTTAAATGATGCCACAGAGGCTCTCTTGCCTTCCCATTTTGCCTTTAGTTGGTAATTTATCACCCAGAGCCTGCCACCATCTCTCTTCAACAAATCAATGGCACTCAGCAACAGCCGCCCAATTCTACAGTCCTCATATTTACCGTTGTCTTTTTTTTTTTTGTGTGAGGAAGATCAGCCCTGAGCTAACATCCATGCTAATCCTCCTCTTTTTGCTGAGGAAGACCGGCCCTGAGCTAACATCTATTGCCACTCCTCCTTTTTTTCCCCCAAAGCCCCAGTAGATAGTTGTATGTCACAGTTGCACATCCTTCTAGTTGCTGTATGTGGGACATGGCCTCAGCATGGCCGGAGTAGCAGTGCGTCGGTGCGCCCCCGGGATCCGAACCCGGGCCACCGGTAGCGGAGCACACGCACTTAACCGCTAAGCCACGGGCCCGCCCTACCGTTGTCTTCTTATTTCCCTTAAATGCCAGAGATAACCCATCAGCCTGCATCGCCTCCCATCAGTATCCTCTCCCAGTTCACCAAGGTGCAAGTTTTAGCAACTGCACCTCTACCGTACACCAGGGGCCAGCACATCACCTCCCACCAGTGATGGGCTCCTCATTGCCAGCCAGCTGACAAGTCATCACAGTTTAAAGCCTGATTCTCAGGACCATTCTGGATACCAACTGTCTTAGATTGGGCTCCCTAAAAACAGACTCTGAGACAGAGAGCTGTGTGCAGAAGTTCTATAAGGGGTGCTACTGAGAGAGATACGAGTAGGAAGTGAGGAAGGCAGGATGGGGCAGAGGGAGAAGCTGACCCACAGGACAATTTGCAACTGAGGCCTCAGCTGATCCTGCTGGTTGGCCTTGGTATCCCCATACCAGCCAGCCATTGGCCTATGGGCCATCCCTAGGAGAGGATATAACCTTAAGTGGGGCAGCGTTCTGCTGCAGAGGGCAGGGCCCAGTGAGGGACATGGCTGTGAGCCATCAGCAGCGACTTTCCCAGCAGGCAGGGGGTGTGGGTGTCCGCCCTGAAGAGGAGATCCGAGCAGAGCACCCAGTAGCCACAGTGATACCAGTATGCATTAGCTGTGGCAGGGGTTGTTATCGCAGCTCCAGAGCTCATCCCAGTCTTCAGCTTCCCTCACCCCATTCCCTAAAGGCCCCCCCTCACTGTGGACTCCCAGCCCACCCACCACAGGATAACGGCAAACTTGGCTTTGGGGATGGGTGGGACTTCAGCGACTGATCCCCAAGCAGCCGACTCAGACAGGGATACCAACGGTCACTGCTCTCTGAGTGCATCACCGTACAGAGCAGGCGTGAGGGACAGGACTGTGAGTCTGTCTCATTCTGCCCCACACCTAAGGGTGAACAGAACTGCCTCCATGAACCCCTCCCTGCAGAGCCTGCAGAGGGGATGAGAAGAACAGGCAAAGGGCCCCTCCCACTGCCTACGACTAACACTGTCTGGGCTCCCCCTTCGCCGTCTCCCACTGCGCGACAGGTCCTGCCCTTCACACAGTGGGTGAGGTTCTGCTATCCACCAGGCAGTGAGCATCCTCCTCACCACAGGCCCTGGGCTGAGTGCCCTACACAAACGACCTCACTCAACTCTTGTAACAATCCTTTCAGAGAACTCTGAAGACAGTTACTACTGTTCCCATTTTAGAGAGAAAGAGACTGAGGCTCAGAGAGGGGAGGGGACTTGCCTACTGCCCTGAGGTAGCGGGCAGCAGACCAGCATTTAGACCCTGCTCTATTCTCCCCACTCCCCACTCTGAAACCCCCTGGTCGGAGTGTGAGCTCCCAGGGCTGAGACCCTGTCCCTTCCCTGTCCCTTCCTCTTCTGTCGGATCTTGCCGGCCACCTACATGGCTCGAGCAGTGCTCAGCAAAGCCCTGGAGCCTGGCTTAGGAGCAGCCAGGGGCCCCTGCCGTGGGGACCACCATCAGTCTGCCCAGGACCAAGGGGTTTTCCCAGGGCTCTGGTCTTTCACCCCACTCATTTCCCACCCTTGTTTATGTTCTCAGGAGAAACAGGGTGGGAGGTCAGTGATCAAGGATGGGGTTCACCCCGGCGAGGGAGACCACTGACCCCTACACCCATCACTGCTCTCCCTCCAGCACCCTCCCTCCCCACAGGCTGCCCCAAATCCTGCTCTGCCTTTAAGATTCAACTCAAGTGTCACCACCCCTAGGGCTGTGTCATCTGTGCCCAGAAAGCACCTATGCTTCGTCTACTCCAGCACGAGTCATGCTCCCTGTCCCCAAACCAGCTGTGAGCCCCAAGAGGACAGAGCCACGGCCAGCAGGAGAGAGGGGGCTCCAAGACATTCGTTCAGTGAATGAAGAGATGGATGAGAGAATGGTATGTAATCCCTCCTTTATTGTTCTCTGTTCCCCATCCAGATTCATGCGGTAGTTGTTGACCCCCAGCCAGACCACCAGCTCGCTGAAAACTGAGGCTGAGTCTTTCTTAAGGTCTTCCCCAGAGCACTCAGCACGTGCACACAGTAGGTTCTCAGGACAGCCTTTGAATAAATACTTAAGGACACCTCCTGCCTTCAGGAAACTCGCTCAGGCTCCCCAGGGCACAGCAGAGATGGCTGCTGCTTTTCAAAGTGCTTCACGCTTTGATCTTTGCATCAGTGGCTGCCTTGGAGCACAGGGACCCAGCCTGGCTGCCTCTCTGCAGGTCAAGCCTTTCCGGATGGAAGAGGTGGTGGGTAAGTGCAGTGGCCGGACCTGGAGCATTTCCTGCAGTGTTCACTCTGAGAGGGATTGGCACTTCTGTCTGGAGATGCTGGCACCTGCCATTTGTGCTGCTCCACTTTAAATGACCCTGAGGTCTTGGATTCTGAATCTGGCATATCTGTTTGCCTGTCTGTCTGTCTGTCTATCTGTCTGTTGATCTTGGGGCATCTCCAGCCCTAGACCTCTTCCCCTCCCCACTCATCTTGCTGGCCCTCTGTAGGTACCAAGTCCCATCCATATTCACAAAGACAAAGCCAGTCGAGCAGTCCTTCTGTTCCTGGGACCTGAGGTTCTGAAGGGGCACAGTGACTATTCATAAGTGTACTTAACTGAGCTGAGAGGTGCCCCCAGCCTGCCGGACTTACCGATCCTTGCAGTTTCCACTGACCTTCGTGTGCATCCACAGGACCAAATTCCACCCTCAGGCATCTTCCTGGTTTCAGAGAGGAATGTGAAGATGGAGTTAGGAGCCTAGTTCAAGGAGGACCATTGGAAACATCAAATATTGTAGCAACCCTTGACTATATCTTCAGATGGTTTGTTTCACAGGGACCACACACACACACACACACACACACACACACACACACACACACTTTGCCTTCAAACTCCTCTGACCCATCTTCTTTGCCCAATCAGCCTTTGGCACACCTCACATGGGCCCACCTGCTCAGCCCAAGCGGGCGGT
Source organism: Diceros bicornis minor (assembly GCF_020826845.1). NCBI lineage: Eukaryota > Metazoa > Chordata > Mammalia > Perissodactyla > Rhinocerotidae > Diceros > Diceros bicornis. Next base: position 14,181,881 of record NC_080741.1, read on the forward strand.
GCAGCTCAGGGCGTTCATGGGTGATCGTATGGCTACGGCCTTCCTTCCAGTTGTAAGCCCCGCCTCCTCAAATTGCTCCTCCCTTGCCTGCCTGCCTGCCTGGCTGGGTAGACTCGAGCAGCTGAAATGGGCAGGCACTATGCCAGGTGCTTTAAACCCACCACATAATTTAGCACTCAGCAGAGTCCTCTATGTAGTAACCCTATTTTACAGACAAGGAAATTGAGCCTCCAGAGGCTAAGGGACTTGCCCAAAGGCACATGACTCGAACCCAGGTCCACCTGATTCCAACCCCTGCTCTTTCTGGTACACTGCCCTAATTACATTTAAACTTCACACATAACTGACCACTACTGCCTTCTTGGGCACGAGACCTCCTCCATAGACACCTCTTTACTTCCTCTCAGTCATCCAAATCCAGGTGGCAGCCTTGACCTTGACCTCTCCCTCTCCCTCACCTCAGTCAGACCCTGAATCCTTTCCCACCACCTCTCCAGTTTCTCTCCCATCAGTCCCCTTCTCTCCATCTCCAGTGCCCCTGCCCGGGGGGGTCCTCACCATCTCCCACCGGATTCCCATCCCAACATACCTTCCTCCCACCCTTCCAATCTTGTCACCTCTTTATCCTCTCCCCACAAAATCTCAAACCTTCTGCTTCTCTGTCACAGTCCTGCTCCTTCCTAAGTGAGCCTTGCTTTCTCACAACTCTGCACATACCAACAATGCTGCCCCCACTCTCTGTCCGTGAGAGTGCTCATCCTTCAAGACACAGTTCAAATGTCACCTCTGCTCAGAAGCCCTCCCTGGCTTTCCCAGGCAGGGATAGATGCCCCTCCTGTGACCTCTTACAGTACCCTATACTTAGCCCTCTCTCCTGACCTTTGTCACTCACTAGTGCAATAGTTTAGTGTGTGCGCATGTGTCCCCCCCACTACTTTCTGAGCTTCTTGGAAGTAGGGACTATCTCCCATCTGTCTTTGGCGTTCTGTTTTGTGAGTATGCATGCATGCATGTGTGTGTGTGTCTACCCTCAGGTGCAGAGGGCTGCATGAAACGTGCTTCTCAGTTTCATGGAACTTCACCATCACTGGTCCATGAAGCCTTTCTCCCTTTTATCCCCATCCCCACTCCCCCTCCCCCCCTCCTCTGATGTGTCTCTGTATGCCCAGAGCCTGACACAGAGCACAAAGGATGCTCAGCAAATGTAGCTGGGTACAGGAGATGGGTGAAAAATCAATCGTGCATCCTATTTAATTCCGCTCCTTGCAGGTTCCACTGGTCAGCCAAAGTGGAAAAGGATATGGTTTAGCTTCAGCAATACAGAAACCTCATATTGCCAAGGAAATGAGAGTTATTTAAAGATTAAGTCTTCACTGTTGAGGGCCCAGCTATTGCAGAGAGAAATAAAAAGCAATATACACATCAGAGGCCAGTTTATCATTTGGAGACTGCAACGTAAGATTTTCGAAGCAAATTCAGTTCAATCCAACAAGCCCAAGATGGAATGCTCAGCCCTTCATCCAAAGGGCGCTGTCCTCTCTCGCAGTCACCTCAGAGGCCATACCCTTCCTTCTAAAGATGCCGCTGTTGTCACAGATCATTTGGAATTGTCCCCTCGGACAATTGTCTGGAATGTTTGTCTGGAGCAGTTCACTGACTACCCACAAGATCACTGTCAGGATTTTGAGGCCACAACTCCCTTTGGAACAAAATATATTCCAATTTAATCACTGTGATAGATGGCACAAATAAAAAAGTCACAGTTCTTCACTCCTCCTTGTATCCCTATGTTTTGCCATATAACTCGCTTTGGCCAATGAGATGTTGGCAGAAATGATGCACAGGCTTGAAATGGACTTGCACACTGAGGCTTCTTTCTCTTTATGCCTCTGCCATCACCATGAGTACATGCCCCAGCTAGCCTGTTGGAGGATGAATGACAACTCAAACAGAACTGAATGCCCCAGATATTCCAGATGAGGCCATTCTAGACCATCCATCATCCATCTGCTCCTTAGACATCTGAACTAGCTCAGCCAAGATCAGCTGACCACAGACAAATGAACAAGCCCTGCCACGATCAGCCAAACCCAGCCCAGATCAGCTGAACTGCTGCAGAGTCATGAGCTAAATAAAATTCATCGTTGTGGGTTCCTGAGGTTTTTGTGGTTGTTTCTTTTGCAGCAACACTGTGGCAATTGATAACTCATACAATTACCCAGACACCAACTTCATTGACCTGAGCTTGGATTGACTTTGGGATTTTCTAAAGGCCAAATCTGCCCTAAAGAACAAAGAATTGCCTTAGAGACACTGAAATGAACATGTAATGGGTTCTGAAGGCTGTCACTTAGGAGATACCATCCAAAAACACGGAGCAATGACAGCATCTTTGGAATAAGTGTAAGCCCACAGGGGAATTACTTTGCGTGTGTGTGTGTGTGTGTGTGTGTGTGTGTGTGTGAGGAAGATCAGCCCTGAGCTAACATCCATACCAATCCTCCCCCTTTTAGATGAGGAAGACTGGTCTTGCACTAACATATGTGCCCATCTTCCTCCACTTTATATGGGACGCTGCCACAGCATGGCCTGACAAGTGGTGCCTCGGTGCGCGCCCAGGATCCGAACCCGGGCCACCAGCAGCGGAGTCCGCGCGCACGTGCACACACTTAACCTCTATGCCATGGGGCCAGCCCCAGGGGAATTACTTATAAAAAGGCAACACACAGGCCTAGCCCCATGGCCAAGCGGTTATTAAAGTTCTGTGCACTCCACTTCAGCCACCCAGGTTCATGGGTTTGGATCCTGGCACAGACCTACTCCACTCACCAGCCATGCTGTGGTGGTGTTCCACATACAAAAAAAATAGAGGAAGACTGGCACAGACGTTAGCTCAGGGCTAATCTTCCTCAAGCAAAAAAATAAAAATAAAAAGGCAACATGCATTTGGACATGTAAACGCTGGCATATGTATCCCTTTTTCTGCGGTCACACCTCATATTTGCTGAGTATCTCCTAGTGCGACTGCCAACTGCCGGAAGTGACAATATTTTTTCTGTACAGGAGATGATCCCACTTACAAGTTAGGCAAATTAATTAATGGACATCAACATTTCTAAACCATGGGCTACTGTTTTTCTCTTTGGAAATGCTACATCCTGTGAGTATCTACAGAGAACTGCTGGATTCGTGGAAAACTGCTTGAAAATCTGTTAGCAGACTACCGTGAAGCTCAAACCATCATTATCTTTGGGATTTGGGGCACAAGTGGCAGAAGCCAAAGCATATGTTTTCCATCCCTACCCCATCACACACAAAAAGGGAAGGTCCTTGTGACCTAAAAACACAGTTTGTAGCGCCAGCCCCGTGGCTTAGCGGTTAAGTGCACACGCTCCGCTACTGGCGGCCCGGGTTCGGATCAAGGCACACAGTGACACACCACTTCTCTGGCCATGCTGAGGCCGTGTCCCACATATAGCAACTAGAAGGATGTGCAACTATGACATACAACTATCTACTGGGGCTTTGGGGGAAAAAAAGGAGGAGGAGGATTGGCAATAGATGTTAGCTCAGAGCCAGTCTTCCTCAGCAAAAAGAGGAGGATTAGCTCAGGGCTGATCTCCTTCACAAAAAGAAAAAAAAAACGCAGTTTATAAACGTTCAAAGCCTGCTTGTCATTAATCCTCCTCTGAACATGTGCAGAGCTTGCCCTTTTAAGTGCAAATGTCTAAAAGGTCTCCAGACTGGGGAGCTGCATCTCTGCCAGGCCACAGGCACTCAGGCTGGCACCCTCGCCACCAGGCAGCTGTCCCCACAAGCTGGCCTGATGAGGATCTTATGTACCAGGCCAGGACCGGGTCCATTCCCGGGCAGAAGAGATGTGCAGGTCCTCAGGAGCCCAGGGGCTCTGAGAAGTGTACAGGACCCCTCGGATGGAGGGCCGGTGGAGGCCAGTGACCACGCACATGGGCACTGGAATCACCCCTGGTTCTAGCCTGGCCTGGCCACTCATCTGCTGTGGGGCCCTCGGGAAGGCACCACATCCTTTCAGCCCCAGCTTCCTCAGCTGTGACAGGGGAACAGTGACACTTCCCTTGGAGGGCTGTCATGCAGTTAAGTCAGAAAATGAATGTGGAGTGTTTAGCACGGTCCCTGGCACAGAGCAAACACTCAATAAAAACTGTTATTAGTGAATTACAGACAGCAAATTTTGGCTTGACTGGGATGGGAGCTGTTTCAAGCAAGAGCATCACTAACCACCAACAGTGTGATCAGAACAAGCCAAGGAGACACACAATGCCTTCTGTGGCTGACGACGTGTTGATTGATGTGTCAATTGACCGGTTCTGCCCTCTGTCTGCTCAGCAGGTCCCCACTGTCTCCTGTCCGTTTCTCAGGGGCCACAGACCAGGAAAACAGCAAAACGAACAAAAGATACCCTCGTTAGAATTGTGCCTAGAGTAGGAGTAAAATGGTTCTGAATGAAGGTCTGAAACTGTGAGGACCGTGCCCAGACGTCGGACACGGACTCTGAGCTCCGCCTTGCCTTTTCTACTTCTTTCTCGAGTGCACTACCATTTATTAAGCACCTGTTACATGCCAGGCACTATGCCAGGTGCACCACAGACACCATCTCATTTAATTCTCACAAGGACATTTTATGATGTATAGTAACATCCCAGTTTTGCAAATGAGAAAACAAGACCCAGAGTAGGTAAGTCATTTGCCTAATGTCACACAGCCATTATGTGGCAGAGTCAGGAATTGAGACAAGGTCTGTGCATCTCCAAAGCCCACAGTCTCACTCCTGCCTCTTGTTGCCGTGTCCCTCATGCTGAACCTTCTAGATAAATGGCCCCGTAAGGCTGAAACAGGGTGCGCTCGGAGCAATCAACATGAGCCTTTTCTCATCAGAACTTTAATGATGTCTCCAAAAGTCCAGCAATTCAATTTCTACCTCCATCACGCGGCCATATCCATACATCTTTTCCACTCACATTCTCTTCCTAATTCCTTTCTTCAAATCAACTCAATTTTTCTACTTAACTTTATTTTAAAAGGAAACATTTTACCCTATTATAGCCCATATCACTTCCTATAATTAATTAAATTTTAAATACATCATTATTAAAATTTAAAAGTTCATCAGCATTTCACTTAAAATCAGCTTGTGCACTGCATACTACATACCATATCTAGTGAAGCTCTGCTATAAACGTTATTCTCTCTCATATAAAAATATACACATACACACACATTAACTTTTTATTATAAAACTTTTTTCTTACTTTTAATTATGAAAACTTTCAAAAACAAAAGTAGAAAGAATAATACAATGAACCCTTGTGTCCCACCACCCAACTGCAATAACTGTCAGCTCGTGGCTAGAGCTGTTTCATCTGTACCCCCACCCGCATCCTAATTCCCATATTATTTGAAAGCAAATCTGAGACATCGTATCATTTCATTCACATACATGACATTCTTGATAAGAACAGCATTTGCTAGATGCCAGGCAGGGACAGTGTGACACATACTCATACGTCTTCATCACCACGATCATAGGATGCTTGTTATCTTTCCCATCTTACAGATGGTGAAGTTGAGGCACAGACACAAAAGCAACTTGCCCAGGGTCCCACAGCTGGTAAGTGGCAGCGCTGAGACTCAAACTCAGGCACTCCATGTGCTTAACTCTGCGCTGCACCACCTCTCGAGAGCACAGCCATTTCTTGGCCTGGGTGAATGCCACATGCTCTTCTCCCGCTCCGCATAGAACTGGCCCAGAATCCTGCAGTTCATGGGCAGCGCCTGTCATCTCTGCTGTCCTGTCGCATCACCCCTGCCACACCACCATCACCATCAGGTTACCTAAGAGGAGCTGCTGTCCTTGAGACATGAGGCAGGAAGGGCAGACCCCGAGGTCCCCCTGGAGCCTCTGCTGAGGGCAGAATGTAGAGCCAGTGTGCAGGGCGTGCAGGGTGTGGGCCTCCAGTCCCCTGGTGTGGGGAGAGAGAAGACAGCATGTTCCAGCTGAAGGATGCCATGCGCAAGTCAACCCTTGACGATCATTTACAACTTGACACCCCACTGCTCTTCTCTGCAGCCTTCAGGGTCTTCACACAAGGTGCTGATTTCTCCAAGGCCTTGCTTCCGGGAACGTAGCTGCCACTTAGGTTGGCCTTGACCGCACTGGGATGGGGCAGGGAGGAATGCCTTTTGTCTTGACTGAAACCCTCCGCAAGCATCTGCCGTTAGCAGCGTGCAGCGTCCTGGTTTTAAGAGGGGGTGAAAGGGCTTAAATGTCTCCAAGGTTTCTGAGACACAGGATTTCTCAAGGGAGAAAGGGTGATGATTTCAGGGTTAAGGAATCAAAAGCACATGTACCGCCTTTCTCCGCGCATGCAGAGTGACTTAAAAACGAAGGGAGGAAAGCGTTAGGAAAAACAGTTTTGAGTTTCGTTGAACCAACACTGGAAAAATGCAGCAAGAGCTTTTCCAAATCCAAAGCAGAACCATGTCCTTCCACGTCTGTGGGAGCCTCCTGGGGCTGCCAAGAGTCCCCAGCCTCAGCACAGCAACCCCACCCACTTCCTTCTGATGAGGAAGCAGAGGACCCCCCGGACACCCTCCCCCACCCAAAAGCCCAGTGAAGGGTCCCCAGGCTGGCAGTTCCCCTTGGCAGAATCTTCTCTCTTTGTTTGTCTGTGGTGCCCAACAGAACCACCTCCATGGGCAAGAACAGAGGTGGCTAGGTTCCAATAAGGGGCAAGAGGCTAAACAGATTCAGAGGACCCCCAGGGATGTGTGTTCCTTATAAGGCTACATGGAGATGGGCAGGTGCTCAGCCATGAAGAATGGGAGTTACCTTCAGGAGGCCACTGTGGCTACAGGGTTCTGACATTCTCATGATCCACTCCTCTTCTGTTTCCTCCTGTTGCCACCAAGTGCCCTCTCAATAGTCCCTGCTATCCTGCTATCCCAGGGCTTCTAAGAATGTCTTGACTTCTACCTTTTCTCTGCCTGCCTGCTGGCAGCTATCCCTCCTCTCCAGCACCCACCGAGGAGAGGATGTGATTGGTGCATTAGCCACGATACCAAATCCTGTGTCTCTACAGGACAGCATCCTGCAGCAGACCACCCCGCAGGCCACTTGCTAGCCTATAACAAGCTGCCTTTGGCTGAGCCTCCATCCCTGGCCCAATCATGTGGCCAGAGGGCAGGGACACATAATTCAGCTCAAGGCAACCGACGCAGAAGGAGCTACCTCCAGCCACTCTGTTTAGACCAAGGACTTGGGGGGTGGCGGTAGGGGAGAATGGAGGGTCCACCTCAGCCCCCTATGTTACCCCAGACCTTGAAAGAAAGGCTCAGTCATCCTGGGCAGAGCATCAGAGGCTAACAACAAAGCCTGCAGCCTGAGGGAGACACCCACGTGCATGTGTGTGCATGTGTGCGTGTGCGTGTGCGTGTGTGTGTGTGTGAAGAGCAATGCTAAGCTTCGAATAGGTAAACCTGTTTTGTAACTTGGCCTGGCCTTTTAAACCCCAGCTCTCATGGAGGCCTCTGCTTTCCAGGAAGTTATTCCATCAGCAGTTGTTTCTGCAACCATGGTTGTTATGAAACCCTTTATTTTGAAAACACATTTCAAAACAAGGCCTCTTACGCACTCAGCTTTCTTTGGTCCGTTAGGAGCAAAATGGCGCAGCTGTTCCCCTGTGGCCCATACTCTCGTGAGCGATCCCCGCAGGCCATTCAAACCCCCAGATCCATCTTGTAGTCACCATGGAAAAATGCAGAGGCGCGCTGTGGGGGACGCACATCAACCCGTCCCCAACACTCCCCTTCAGCCGGCTCCCTGCCCCACACGTGGCTGAGCCATGACACACAGCCAGCTCCTCGGAAAGTAATTCATCCTGTAATTAAATCTTTTTCATCAAAGTCAATTTCTAAAGCAATACTGAGATAACACCAATTAGGGAACACTAACAGAGGAGGAGCTGGCCTCGACGTCAGGCTCACGCCCAGAAGAGTTTACACGACTTGTCAGACGTGTGTGCCAGGGACCCTGACAAGACGCTGGGTAAGAAACAAGCAGCACATGCTCTTCAGGCTGGGATGGACCCTTCTGGAGCAGGCTTGTTCCCACAGGCAGACTTACAAAGGGCCCGGGTGGAGTCATGGAAAGAAATGGACTTGAGATGAGCCCAACATGAATTCTAATCCCTGCTCCAACTGTTACCAGCTGCGGGACTCTGGGCAAGTGACCTAACCTCTCTGAACCCCAGCTTCTTTGTCCAAGGGATGTTTTTTATACTACCTACTTCACAGGGCCTGTGAGGGTTAGCGATAAGAGGTGCACACACTGGGAAACAGTACTGGCACACAGTAGGTGCGCTGTGTGAAAGCTCCATGGTATTACCGTCTCCCTTCCCACACTAGGGGGAGTTTGAGTCTATGGGCCCCTCAGTGTCACGGTCTGTCCAGGGGTCTCAGGAGAGGGAGAAGTCTCAGATGCAGAACATTCCTCAGACTTCCCAGCAGTCACCAGCAGCAGAGGGCTCCCCCCACCCCTCCTTGCTCCCAATCATGACAAGTTTGGTTCAGAAAACTCCTCCTCAGCCCCTGCTCTCAGGTGCTCACTCTGAAGGAAGGCGATAGACAGGTAGTCCCAGCTCCTCCTGATAGGGGCAATGGGAGATGTGTGCACGGATACTTCGGGGAGCACAGAGGAGACATCAGGGACAGCTTCCTGGAGGAGGAGACAGAGAGTGAGAGGAGAAGTTTCCAGGCAGATAGAATGGGATGAGTAAAGGTCAGAGACAATGAGGCGGGAGCTGTGGGCAGGACCAGGTCTCTGGCTGCAGTGCTAAGGAGCTCGCACTTCAGGTGTGTGCTTAGAAAGACGACACGGAGTAGAGTGAGGGACAGCGTAGGTGAGACCAGGGCCAGGGGAGGCGGAGGCAGCCATTCAAGGGAGGAGGGCAGCCTAGTGGCCCACTGACAGCTGGGCCAGGCTTATTTTCACTCTGGAACCAGAAGAGAAAATCAATCTGACAAATGGAAAAAGTCTCATGTCCAGGAATCAAGTTACTTACGAGGCAAGTTGGATCTGCTGCCACACTCCCCCAGGCCTCCCTCCTGAGGCAGGTTCTCTCCAAGGCCTTTTAAGCCTGGCCCTGGCCTGGCCCAGCTACACTCGCCCAGGCTCCAGGCCATCCCAGCTGAAGATGGGTCTCAGGAAACAGGCGGGAAACAGCACCGGGTGGGCTACCTCTGACCCAACACAACCTCTCAGCTGGCTGGGCTGTCCACCCTGTCAGGGCCAGATCAGATGTCCTCCCATCTCAGAAAGGACCCAGGACCCTCCTTGCTGTCCTCCTACCTGCCATTACTATGGGCTGAGTGAGCCACTAGCCAGGTGTCAGCCCCACTCCTGCATGATGACAGAACTGCTGTCCACAGCCATCCAGGCTGCACACCGTCCACCTGTTGACTCAGTGCTGGAAGCAAGTTCTCTGTTGTCGATCTTCATGACTGGCCATCTAATGACTTCAGCCCCTCTCTGAGGTCCCCGTGAGTGCCCCTAACCATACCCAGATCCTGGAAGGTTGCCATGGTGACAGGGGAGTGCTACAGCCTGGGCCTGGGCTGAGCGGCCTTGGAGACAGTGTTGGGTTACAGAGTCCTGATGGAGATGGAGCCAGGGTGGAGGCAGCCCTCAGCTGGGCCAGGGAGTCCTTCCCACTCTCCATCCCTGCTCTCGTCTGTGGCACTGTGAGAAAGGCTGGACCAAGGCCTGTGTGAAACCAAAGCTGTCTGCTTCAACTTGTAACACAAAGGAAAAATGTGCCCAGTTGTCCCCCCTCATCCCTTTAGAACCAGAAATGTATAATTTGTACATTGCTGACTTAGGAGAATACATAGAGAGAAACAATGCCTGACCTGTGCAATTTACACACTCACACACACACACTTGCTCCAAAAGCCAGTCTTTCCCCATCACTCACTCCCGGCCCATGCCTTACTCTCGCTTTTCCCCATCCTGGACAACACCCCCTTCCCTCCTTTATATGAGCATTGGACAAGACGCAACTCAAACTATCCCTCTGACCTGAGACATCCTCACCCTCTGGTCCACACTGCCCTCTCCCTTCCCTAAGCTGCCAACCAAACCAATTTCTGATCATGGGTGTCAACTGTTTGTCTCCTGGTGTGTCCTACATGAGAGCCTGGTCCCCCTGTCCACTCTAAACTCACTAGATCTCCCCCTCCCCCTCAGAACCCAGTATAGAGCCAAGCTCCACGTAGAATTTTCTGACATGCAACTGCCAACCCCAAGACTCTCCAGCCACCAGACAGCAATTTAGAAAAGATCTCTGTGAACAGCCTAGCCAGCAGGACCCCAACCCCTTCCTGGGAGATGCAACAGCTCTTGGGAGGCCAAAGCCAGGGGGCAGGAAAGGGCTCTGAGTGCCTGGGAAGGGCAGGTATCTGCCCCAGTGTCCTGGCAGAGCTGTGGAGCCGCAGCTGAACTTGCCCAGCACCAAGTTCCAACCCACCCACCCGAGTCAGGCCCTCAGGTCCAGGCAGACCTTGGGGTTTATGCCAAGAAGCTGACAATGGCACCTAGCAATCCCAGCCAAGATCAGGTTCATGTGATGGGCCATTAAAGTAAGGGGGTTCATGGGAGCAGGATGGGCGCCCCAGGGAAGGGGAGCCCAACACCCTTGAAGAAGGTGGTGGCCCTCCCATGAAAACAGCACCATTCCCCCACAGGAACCCAAGCTGCAGACCAGACTCCATCACCCTTGACTCCTCATGCCTCCTCATGCTACAAGTGCTCAATCAGTCAACCAATATATCCTAACCATGACATCCAGCTCTGTCCCATCAACCCAACCTCTGTGGCCACAGTCCTCCTCTCAGTCACCACAGCTGCCTTATGGCTGCCGACCTCCAGCATCCATACTAGGAGCTTAAAACTGCCAGTATTGCTGTCCATAGGCTTGCACCCTGCATGCCTAAGAGCCTGCCTCTCTGTCCTGTCCCCTCTGCCTCTCTTCTGTACAACTCCAGGCTCCTACCACGTTGAACCACTTGCAGGGCCTTGATTGGGCCAGGCTCTATCTCAATCCGGGCCTTCACACAGGATGTGCAGACACTCACACATGCACAGCTTCACCTGACTACTACTGTCTCCATGTCTTCTTCTCAAATGTCCTTTTCTGAACACTCAGATTGCACTAGATGCCTCCCTTCTACGCTCTCAGGGCCCCGCATGCCGCCAAACCCTGCCCTCAAGAGTTGAGCTCAGCGGGGTAGGCCCCTCCCTGGAACAGACGACTGGTGGGCTGTGCTGGTCTCCATCAGATGAGGACACAGTTGAGACTCTGGTCAAAGACATGGCATTTGTGTGCCCAGTTATGTCTTTATTGGGCTCAGAGAACCCAAGACACTGGGCTGGGCTGGGCAGGCCAGGTTGTAGGGGCTCCCCATTCCCTAGAGTCAGGCGCCATGGCTAAAGCTATTCCTCACTCCTTAGGCCATCTCCTCCTGCCTGGAGGGGCTCTGGCCAGGTTCCTGCAGAGGTTCTAGCAAGTCCTCACACGAGTATAACCAGAGCCTGCAGGTTAGTGCCCACCAGGAACTCTAGCAGACTCAGAGCAACTGATAGGAAAGGAGAATATTCTGGAAAGAAGGCATTCCTGGACTACAAATCCCATGTACTATTAACTCTTTGTGAGAAGAAGAAAGGGCTGCAGATCATGCCGACACCCAGAAGTCTCCTGAGGCTTCTTCCCATTAATACAGTGGGGCTCCCTAGGAACATGTTTGCTGCTCAGCTGATCCAGAAGGACCATTCCACCAAACCTCCTAACCCACCCACCAACAAGGCCACAGCCCCAGCTCCAGGGGACTCCACAGTGTGCATGCCCCTGATGGTATGCACAGAGGCTCTTCTTCCTAACCCATGGCACAGCCCAGCTCTCCTCTGCGCAGGGGAAAGTCAGCCATATCGTTTCACCTGCTGAGTTTTTGTCTGTGGGAGGAATCCCCTCACAAAGAGGAGATTTCCTAAGCCCTCCAATGGCCAGGATGGAGAGAGGCCAGTTAGTCCCTGTGATGGTTAATTTTATGTGTCAACTTGGCTGGGCTACAGTACCCAGATATTTGGTCAAACACATCTGGACATTGCTATGAGGATATTTTTTAGGTGCGGTTAACATTTAAATCAGTAGGCTTTGAGTAAAGCAGATTACCTTCCATAATGTGGGTCAGCCTCATCCAATCAGCTGAAGGCCTTAAGAAAAAGACTGACCTCCCCTGAGGAAAACAGAATTCTGCCAGCAGTCTGCCTCCAGACTCAAACTGCAACATCATCTCTTCCCTGAGTGTCCAGCCTGCCAGCCTACCCTGCAAATTTTGGACTTGCCAGCCTCCACAATTACATGAGCCAATTCCTTAAAAAAATATATATGCACATATTTGCCACATATATATATGAATATATACGCCATCCCCTGTTGGCTTCTCTGGAGAACCCTACTACAATCCATCAACGGTGACGGAGGCCTGGTCTCCAGCTTGGGTACCGTGCAGGGATAGTGCTGCTTTCATGGAAGGGCGCCACTTTCTAGATTCCACCTTGTGCATCTTTTTCTAAAATGTATGTGCACATGCGCGCGCACACACACAAACACACACACACAATACCCCCATCCTACCCTGGCAAACTTTAAACCCTTATTCACTCCAAGACACCTGTGGGTAAGTCCAGACCAAGATATACAGTTGGAAATGGGTGCCCCCAAGCCAGCTCTTCCTCAGACTAATTTATAGATGGCAACCTCCTTGAGGGCAGGGTGTGGCTTCAGGTGGTTGATCAAGCCCTGTGCCACTTAACTGAGTGTATATTCTTGGACATGTGTTTGACTCTCTGAGTCTCAGCTTCTTCCGAAAAATGGGACTAACAGGAGTCACCACCCTCAGCCAAAGCCGCATCAAAGTTGCCGCCTTGTGTTCTCTTTCAAATATACAGAACCTCCGTTTCTTTCTTTTATTCTCTCTTAAGACTTGTTTTCCAAGATTCAGCCTTGCAATCTGCCCTGGCCAGAATCTACCTGGAAAACAACAAAGACATGAAGAGGAGCTTTAACTTGGAGCTTTCTCTCGGCAGCCATGCCTAAAGACCCCAGAACATCAGACCAAAGAAGTTAACGTGGTGTTGGGGACCTTGTCCGAACACAGAACTGGATCAACGGGAAAGGCAGGGTATGTCCCGAAAGACACTGGCACTGGTGGTGAGAGACCCACATTCCAGTCTTCTCTCTGCTACCAGCCCTGTGGCCATGGGCAACTCACTTTGTCTACATATGCCTCCATTTCTCGATCTGTGAAATAAATGAGTCAGCTGGATGATGTCTGAAGTCCTCAATATCTAGGATTCTCTGACTCACAGGTGCATCCTCATAGATAGGTGACCACTTACATCAGGAAAAAATACGTCTGAGTGCTCCTCTTGCGTCAAGCCTCCGGCAGACATCACTGATTGGCAGCAGCATTCTTCCCGCCTGAGCCAGACCCTGCCTCAGAAGCCCTCTCAAGAGAGCACTCCAGTACCTACATTTACATGCAAACAACCATAGCTGACACACAAAGTAAAATTTATTTGCATTAGAAACATTCAAGCTCCTGAAATCTTGCCCCCAATCCATATCCCCCAATACTGCCCACCCAGAGTGTGGGGCCTCCTGGGGCTCTGCACTGTCTCTGGGCTCAGATTTCAGAAGAACTCACCAGCCGCCCACAGATGGGTGGGCTATCAGGAAAGCTGGACCTGTCCTGGTCACTCTATAACACCCTGGGGTCAGGTGCCCATGTTCCAGGGCTCCTGTGGGCCCTGGAAGATGTCTCAGAGGCAGTAACTTCTCTCCTAAGGAACAATTCCAGAGAAGCAGAGGCACAAAGGGTGGGCTAGGGCATTGCATAACCGAAGCCAGGGATGCCCCACACACAGACATACACATGTACGTACATGCACACACTCACACACACACTCATGCACACCCACGCTCCCCGACCAGCTCAGGTATTCATGCGTGCACACTCACACATGCACCCTGAGAAGGACTCCCGGGTGGAAACGACCTGCAACAGTGCCATCTAGTGGGGGCCCAGGCAGTCCTGCCCTCAGCGGTTTCCCCGCTGAGCCCCAGAGAGATGGTCTGGAGGTCCAGGACAGCGAAGGTCGGGGCTGTGTCTTATGGGGAAGGACACAAAAGAAGTGTGGACGTGAAACTCTGCCTACCTTGGGATCTCTCACCACCCCATGCAATTCCCACCTCCACACAGTGCTAACTGACCCTGCCCCCACCCACCTAGGACCTACACCGATACAAGGGCCCACAGCCCTGCCAAGTCCTCCCCCCCTGGGGCCCTGCTACAGGCCCCTCTACCCCAGCACATGGTGTCCAACTCAGATACACATTCCCAACAAACATGGGCAAGGCTCTAGCCAGATTCTGGCTCAGTTGTTCCCTAGTTTTGCAGTTTCCTACCTCTGAACCTCAGTTTACTCTTCTGTATAATGGAAAAATGCCTTCCCGCCTGGGCTGACGGGCTGGTGCCATGATGACTCAAAGCACCCAGCAACTGCCAGGAAAGTCGTGGCTCAGGATGGTTGGGAACGCCATCTGCCAGAGGCCAAGCCTCCTGTAGGGGCTGGGAACACCTAGACAGTCCCTCTCCCCACCACTGGGGACTCTGCCCCATCCCTCTTTGGTGAGGGGTAGGACACCATCATTTCAAATAATTAAATATGACACTGGCTCCTGGCCAGGAGGACCCCTCCTTGCCCTTTCAGAATCTCTAGGAAGATCTGTCGTAGCCTAATGTCTCCAGTTTGCTTGTTCCAGCCAGTGTAACCCAACAGAAATATTGTCACTGATCACGTCAGGGGACTCTGAGATGAGCAGGAGCATTGCTAATTTCCTCTCAGCAAAAGGGGGTTTTCCCAGAGGCTGGGGGATGCCATGAACGGAGGGCTTTTGTAAAAGACTGAAGGACCAGGAGGATCTGGAACCCAGGAAGCTCTGAGGCTGAGCAAGAGATGGCAGAGCACCCCTGATGCCCCCAGCCTGGGGAAGATGACACCCAGGATCCAGAAAGAGCACAGCCACTATTCACTATTTTCCATCTATTACAGAAAAAATGAAGCCCTGGCCATTCTTCACGCCTGAGGGAAGGAGGAGGAAGCCCCAGACAGTGTTCTGACACGGCTGTGTGGGTCTTTCCCTTCCCTGGGTCTGTGTCCCACAGCACTGAGGAGGACTTGGAGGCCAGGTCCGATGGAGCCCAGGACCTGCCACCTCACTCTGAGATCCCCCTCTCTAATGGATGCTCACCCCTGCCTCACTCTCCTGTTCCTTGCACTTCACGAAAACATAAGGGCCCTTCTGAGCGTCCTCCCATCATTCCAGTGACGGGCAGCCCAGACGGGCAGGGGTGGCTCCGTCAGGGTTCCTTCCTGACCCACCCAGCCTCCTGCCTCTAGTTCCTGTCCACTTGTCTCACCACATCCCCACCTTTCTTAGGCCCAGACTCCAGGCAGAGGAAGGCCAAAAGCAAACCAGAGGCCCAGGGGAGAGGTCACCAGAACAGCACTGGCCAGCATAGGGAAGGGGGAGTGGGCAGGAGGAGCCACTGAAGGGAAGGGAGTGGGCAGTGTCACATGAGCGTCCCTCAGAGTGGAGAGGAGGAGGCAGGGAGGATGGCAGGGCCTGTGAGAGGCTGGCCATTTTACCTACACACTGTCTCTTTTAAATGGCACAAGGGGCTGTGAGTCAGGTTCTGAGATGCCTACCTCACTGGGAGGGCCCTCAAGATTAGGAGACTCACCTCGCCTGAGGCCACCAAGGTAGATAGAGGAACCTGGCCTAGGACCTAGGTCTGTGTGACCCTGCACCACTTCAAACATTAGGCCGATTCTGTGAGCATGGTCAAGGGGAGTGGTCTGGGCTAGAGGCCGTGGTCATGGTAGTGAGGTGCCCGGAGGCAAAGGAGAGTCATCACTGACAAAGTCTGGCATGGGGCTGAGCATGTGGATTGGAGATCTTCCTCGGCCCCAGAGATGAGCAGAGAGAAATGGACAATGATGCCCTCGTTGATCTCTTCAGTTGGATGGGGTGAAGCGGGGCAGGGATAGGGGGAGGATGGAGGTTTACAGTTCAAATCATCCCCAACCTCCCCCTCCCCCTGGCTCACACTGCACCACCTTTGGCCCCACGAGAAGGTCAGAATCCCAGCATCACTCAGCCCACTGGGAAGCCGCACAGTGGAAGGAGGAAGCCCGTATCATAGTCAGGAAGTGGCACAAAAAGGAAGGATTGTTTTGTTTTGCTTTTTAGAAGGATACAGAGATATCTCACGGCACCTGAGGGTAGAAAGCATAGGTAGGCCTCAGAGGAGGTATCTGCCACATCGCTGGGGCCATGGGAGCCTGTCTGCGTCTCTCTGCCTGCCTGTCTCTCTCTCTCAGCTTTCTCTGCTCACTCACCTGCTTGGCCTCACACAGCCCCATCACAGACAACCAGAATCCAGCCTCAGCTCTTGAGTCTAGTGTCCTATGAGTCTAAGCACTCCCACACCTTTCTCTGTTTCTTGGTTCAAATCCAAGAGAGAATCTGATTGGTTAATCTAGCCTATGATTTGGATCCTCTGGAGTCAGGTGACCTTCCTTATCCAATGATCTGTGGGCTGGCCCCAGGGGGTTGGGATGGTGAGGGTGTGTAGGCTTGGGTCATGTGGCACAAACAGAGCAACCAGAGTGTGTGATGTGAGAAGGGAGTAAGGGCAGGAGGAATATGAGATATATATATAATGTATAGATGTAAAGATGTTTCATGCAGCATTGTTTATCAGAACAAAAGAAATCGTGTTTCTCACTCACTGGTTCACTCAAATTTATGAACTCACTGTGCAGTCACTGAGCATGTGCCACCTTCCTGACTCTGAATGGAGCCCTGGACACTGAACAAGCACGTCTAGCCTCAGCTCAGAAAAGCGCACAGTCACTGTATGAGTAGAGGACCAAGCAACAGGCAGCTTCTCAAAGGGAGGTGCTAGGCAAAGGCTGGCAGGGACCTCCAGAAAAGAAAAAAATAATAATAAATGACCAACAAATCAAACAAACTAAGCCCCAATGAGAAACCTGCAAAGCAACCAAGATGAAGTGAAGAGCAACAGGCAGGCCCTTCCCGGGCTTGGGGCAGATGACAACAGGATCAGAGCCCTATGGGCCAGCGGCCAAGAGCATCAGAATCTGGCAGAAGAGATGGTTCCTCCCCAGACTTGGCAGGTCCAGTCCCCCAGTTTGAAGCTGCCTTTTGGCCCAAGAGCGAGCAGCCCCAGCCGACAGATACGGTGTCCTTGCCTCTACCTGAGCTTAATTCAAACCATTCTGTCCAGTCCTAATGCAGAGCTTTTATTGGGTTTTAGGTTACTCTATATATGGCACAATAGAAATATTTTTTCAGTCTTAAATTAGAAACATACCACAGGAGGATTTTTTGAAGCTTTTTAACAACATTGCAGAGTGAAATGTCTTCAACTCTGCAACTGAAATCTACCCAGGGTAACCTTCCACTGGAGAAACTTGGATATCAAGAGTGGCATGTGTTCTCTGGAATGTGTTTTTCTCCATCTTTTCCAAAAGCAGTCAACAATGGTCCTCTAATTAGTCTGGGTGTGCAGGTGCTGAAAGTAAGAGTATTCTGGGGGCATTCCCAGAAGGACCAGCAGCAGAGATGGACAGAAGAAAATCACCACTCCGGCTGGCCTTTCAAACGGGCGTGTCCATCACCATGACCTACTGCTATAAAGTGAGGCCTGGAGAGAAAGCTGTGCTCCTGAGGGATCAGTCCAGGATTCCTAACCTGCCTGGCATATTTAGACACCTGAAGCAGGTCGTAAAGGGGACCATTCTCATGAGGGGAAGGGTGTTAGAGATCAGGGCACAGATGGTCTGAGCTCCAGGTGGCCCAAAAACACTTAAGCTAGAAAATGCTTTTGGTGGCCCTTCTATAAACAGCTCCTCCACTGAGCACTCCTCTGGTGAACACAGTTCACACTCGGGGATGAGCTCCAGGAGCTCCCTTGCATTCTGGCCATACCCCTGCCGGACATCATAAGGATGGCCTGTTGAATGATCAAAGATTCAGGCATGTGGCTTGGCACGTGGCAGAGCCCAATCCTTTGACATTTTGGGCCCAACTTAGAATTTGGAATGAATGTAGTTGTCTTTTGGAAAGAAATCAAGACAACGAACAAGAGGCAGCTGATAAATGCCAGGAAAAAAAAAATAGAACAATCATGAGAATATGCATATATTTGTCATATATGGGATAATACAATTTCCTTGAATTGTGCCAAGAAACACTGAAATCTAAAAACCAGAGCATTATTCTCCAAGGCTGCTCTTTGTCCCTGTGATCTGACCACCATCTCGAGGGCAGAACAGCTGGCCAGATTGAAGCCACTGTCACCACAATGGGGGCAATGCAAGCACAGGGCCAGGAGGGCAAATAGTCCCTTCAGAGAACTCGGAAAGGGTGGGCCATTCCTCAGTGCACGGAGTGGGGGACGGGATTGTGTTTGCTATCTACCCCCAAGAGCCAATTGGTTGAGGGACAAATGCCAAATAGAATAAAAACAGTCTGGCACCTCCAGGCTTTGGGGCCTGAGGTTGCGTGGGGCACCTTGCCCCCATTTGAGGACAACCCCATCCCACAGCTCTGCCTATGGCCCCCGATGTGGGGCTTCCTGCACACCTGCACCCAGGGCTGGGTCTGGTCCCTGCTCACCACTGTGGGCTGGTGGGGAGGAAGTGACCTTTGGTGCTGCAGCTTCCTGCCTGGTGGTAGAGGCTGGACCTTCATGTGGCCATGCGCCTGAAGGGTGTGTCCCTTGGGCACATGTTACAGGAGGAACTCCGAGAGGAAAAAGGTCTCGGTGGGCCAGAAAAGGCATAAAGTTTTCCAGAGACAGGCCTGGAGTTGGGCCTTGAAGGGCAGGCAGAAAAGGGAAAGGCATTTAAGGTGGTACAGCTGGTGGCAAGACATGGAGGTGGGAATAAACAGTGTGTTGGAGGATGGCCGAAGCAGGACGAAGGGACTGCCTTGCAGAGGAGCGGGAATAAGTGAAGTTTCATCCTCCTAAGTTCATTCCCTGGTGCATCCTCAACTCTGAGAGTCCTCTGAGGAGTCCCCTCAGATCTGAAACACCTCCTGAGGAACGGCTGCCTGGAGAAGTGCCGAGCCTCCCCACGCCCTGGCCCCCAGGCCAAAGGTTTTCACTGGGACCCAAGACTTGGGAGAAGTCTGCTGCCCTGTTCCCCCACCCCCACTTCTGGCCCCCACAATCTCGGGTTCTACCATTGATAACTCCCAAAGAACAGGCTCGCTTTGCCCTGCCTTGGGACATGGGGTCAGAGTGAGCTCCGGGCCTTGGGCACAGCCCCCAGATGCTGGGCAGGTTGAAATCCAGACTGGGGCCCAGCCGCCTGCCCGCCCTCGGCCTTGGGAGTATCACTCCATAGGACTAGAAAGCCGAGAGTCTCACTGCCTTAGAAGTGGGGGCAGGACAGCTTTGGACCCCCCCCCCCCCCCCAGAGTCACGACCAGTGCCAGCCCGGCTTTCAGCTGAGCTCTGGAAATGGAAAAGATCACAGGCTCTTGTCTGAAGTGGCCCACTGTGGGGACGGCAGCCATCCCGTTTCTGGGCTCTGACAGGCCTCCAACCTTGCTCTGCAGATCAGTCTCCTCTAACCAGCCCCAACCCGCACATCTGGTTAACTCAGCTCGCGTCCTTCTGCTCACTCTCTTCTGCCTCCTCCTCTTCAACAGATAGAGGCACGTGGGGAGTTTGTCTGGACACCGCCGTACAGGCTGGTTCACAAGTGGAGCCTGCTCAGGCCAGCAACTCCACCTTCTCCCTCTCTGCCCCTGGCCGGCATTGCCAGATCCCACCGCAGAGACTGAAGGAGAGGAGCGCTGGGGCCCAGTCTCGGAGCTGGGCCCAGTCTCAGCTCGGAGCCCCAGTGACCAGCACAGGGAACTGAAAAGTGACCATGAGCTAGACTAGACCAGACCAGGTCCCACTCCCAACACAATCTATCTTGAAAAGCTGCCACCCTTGGTGTGTATAATAAAGGGCAAACAGATTTCCCACTGCCCCTGACAGTCTGGTTTACGCCTGTTGTCCCTGCTCAATTCACTCTCAAGTGTTCCAGTTGAGATGACAAATTATATGGCCCCCCTGTCTTACCACATCCAAGGCTTGTGTGTGGTCAAGACAGGACTGGAACCCAGACCTGGCTCCCAACACCAAGCTCTTCTCCGTGCAGACAGAAGGACTAACAGAGGCTTGAGGAGGGCAGATGGCAACAATCAGGGTGGTGCTTTCATAAAGAGTAGCCTACAGGCAGCACAAATGAGAATGGGGAAGATCCTGGAAGATCCCCTGGAGGAGGTGATGTGGCCGCAGGCTGTGACTGGGCAGCAGAAAAAGGAAGAATATGTGCAAAGGTGGCAGGCAGCCTGACCCGAAGGGCTGGGAGACACATCTCAGCCTCGGAGACTCTGCCAGTGTTCCCTGGCTAAACACTAAGATGGCTGTGAAGAAGACATATTTTCAAGTAATGGTCTGTAGTCTAAAACATCCCCATTTTGGCTTGAATGAAGAGGTTTGATCTCCGAGTGGAATCTGGCTATCTAGGACAGCAATCAAAGCCAGACATCCGATGTCAGCCACGCAAGTGCTTCAAAAGCCCCTGGGTGGGTGGAAGACGACTCGTTCCTCTTCTGAGGCATTGGGGACACGCACTGGGCCAGGTCACCGGCAGGCCAGGGCGGGATGTGTGGCCTGGAGAAGGGGGAGGTCAGCTGTCCCGTCTCTGGGTGACACTCATCAGCAGGAGTTTGGGCATTAACCCCCAGAGTCTTGCAGACTTGGATCAAGGTGTAAACTGTGAGGGCCGCAAGGCAGGGGCACAGTGCAGGTGGCCCCTGGGGCATAGGCCGCCTTGGCCTACAAGGGACTGTCACAGAGCCCAGGAGGGCCCCCAAGCCAGGGCAGCTTTGCTGTGTGGCCCTGATTCCTTCTCATCTTAAAGTTTAGTTCTTCTGGGGCCGGCCCAGTGGCTTAACAGTTAAGCACGCGCGCTCTGCTACTGGCGGCCCGGGTTCAGAACCCAGGCGCGCACCAACGCACCACTTGTCCAGCCATGCTCAGGATCCCCTGTTATACCATATCATAGAATTGGCAATGTTATTTCAGTCAAGGAATTTACCACAACTTGTAAAGAGAAATGTGTTTGTTTGCTTATGATCTGATTATTCCCCCATGCCGAAAGCTCCATCGGGGTAGGACTATGGCTGTTTTATCCATCAATATATCTCCAGTGTTTAGCACACAAAATAAGTGTTTGTAGAGAGGCTGAATGCAAGAATACATGACTGAAATTCCACCATTAGAACATTGTTTAGGTCCTTTCCCTTATTCAATCAACCAACTTTTACTGAGCATCCACTATCTGCCAGACTCCAAGCTGGGGAAAGTGAGGTTTAAAAAAATCTGGGGGCAGGCCCAGTGGCATAGTGGTTCGGTTCGTGCACTCTGCTTTGGTGGCCTGGGGCTCGCAGGTTCAGATCCCAGGTGCAGACATGTGCACCACTTATCAAGCCATGCTGTGGCGGCACCCCACATAAAACAGAGGAAGGTGGGCACAGCTGTTTGCTCAGGGCCAATCTTCCTCAGCAAAGAGAGGATTGGCAACAGATGTTAGCTCAGGGCCAATCTTCCTCACAAAAAAAAAAAATCTTAAAATACAAATATCCAGGGGAGAGTTAAACTCTGGGATACTCTCAGTTATTCACATACTGGTGGGAATTTGTTCAGCCAGTTGGTTTCCAGAGTGGTCGTTTGTTCAGAGAAGGTCTTGGAGGAGGATCCTGGCAGAAGGAAGAAAGGATTGTGGATCTGGGGAGACGGAAGAAGACAAGCCTGAATGAGGCTCTAGGCGAAGGTGAGGCTCTGGGTGCCTGGGGAGTGAGTGGGGGGTGCCACGAGGCCGGGCGTGGGTGCACAGGGAGGTCGTGCACAGAAGGTCCACTGCGCCTTTACATGACGTTGCCCAGGACAGGGCCATATACACACCTGTCAGCCCAATTAGCCCTCATAGCAGCACCAAGAGGTCAGCAGTGTTATCTATTTTACAGAGGAGGCAGCTGGGGCCAGAGGGCCCAAGTAACCTGCCAAAGGTCTCACAGCTATTTGAGAAGCAGAACGTGGATTCAAACGCAGGTCTGTTGACTCTCAACCCTTCCTCGGCCCGAGGCTGCTTCCACACAGGCCCCGCCCAGACTCTCTCCATGTGGGGATTTTCATGTCAGTAATTACAGCCTACGGTACAGCTCTGACACTAGCTGAAGGAAAGTATGCCTGGCTTTCACCACAGAGAGCAGGAGGGTCACCAGCTCCCGCGCTAATCTTACCGTCAAGGCCCCAGGCCTTGCTTCACGACCAAAGGACCTTGAGAATAAAGGGGCCGGGCTGAAGATAGCGGAGAGTTCACACACTTTCCACCAACTGTTCTTCCCAGCTTGGGATGGGGCCAGTGCTGGTCATCAGCCATGTCAAAACCAAAGGACCTGGGGCGGGGGGGACCCCAAAGTAGAGGGCAGGGCCTGGGGCTCCATGGGTCAGAGAGGGAAGGTAGCCTAGAGGAACTCTATGCAGCAGCTAACAGCCCCTTCCCTCCACTCCCTCCGGGAACACTTGCCCTCCAGAGCCCCAGCCACACAGAGGGGGCTCTGGAGGGGGCTCTGGAGGGCAGGGCAGCAGCAGGACCCAGTAACTCTCTACTGCCCCGCCCCATCTCCAGACAGGAGTGTTGGACGGGAGGTAGGGAGAAAGGCCAGGCCTGGGCTCCCAGAGGGGCAGTCAGGATGCAGGGGCAGCAGGCGGGTGCTTAGAGAAGCTGGAGCGCAGAGAAATCAACCCAGGGACTGGGCCACGTGCCTGGCACGGCCAGACCCCACATGTTACTGCTGGGGAAACTGAGGCCAGACAGGGAAGTGCTTTGCCCCAGCCCATAGAGTGAGGGCGGGCTGCTCTGGGGCTGGGTTCCCAGGCCTGGGTTCCTCCACACAGCTCTGAACATTGTGCTTCTCTCTGGCTGAGGACACCCCAAGCCCCCTGGGGACCGGATAGAATTAATGGAGCAGAACTGGGCTGAAGAAGGGATTCCAGGATCTGAGGGGCTTGAGCGCCCCGATGGGCTTCTCCCTCACCCCCATGAGCCTGTGACTTACCTCCTCCCACCCTTCATGGATGTGGTCCTGGACGGCAGCCAAGTTCCCCGAGCCCCTCAGGGAGGGGCCAACCCCCATTTCTCAGGGACTGACAGAGAA
Source organism: Diceros bicornis minor (assembly GCF_020826845.1). NCBI lineage: Eukaryota > Metazoa > Chordata > Mammalia > Perissodactyla > Rhinocerotidae > Diceros > Diceros bicornis. The sequence goes on from NC_080741.1 coordinate 14,205,352, forward strand.
CAAGTTGGGGGCACAGGAGAGGTGGAGAAAGCCCAGGCTCCGGCAGTGGGCAGACCTGCATTTAAACTCGTGCTCCGTACCTACTGGCTCTCTGCCCTGAAGTTACCTCAGCTGTCTCCTCATCTGTAAAATGGGGGCAGTAACAGAGCCGACCTCAGAGGACTGTGGGGAGGATCAGAGGGGCCCATACACATAGCAAGGCTTCACTCAGGACGTGCCCCTCCTCTTCCTCTCTGTGAAGAATCTCCCCTCCCCCACCCCCCCAAACACCTCCACTGATCCCTCCTTTCATCACAACTTGGCTCCAGCGTATGGCTCGAGATCCAACACCCAGCACACCCTTACTGAGCCCTTCTGTGTGCTGAGCCAGGGAGGATGCCACAGGTACGGGGTGTAGTGCTCAGGATCCGGTTGGAGAGACCACAGCTGCAGTAGACACATAGTAGGCCCACAATAAACACCTGCCAAAGAACCAACGAATGGCTCAGATAGTCAGTCAACAATCAGTCTCATTCTCATTTCCCCATTTTCGTGATGGGCTTTCACACCCAGAGGATGTGATGAGGTCCCAGAGACTTTCAGGGACTTGCTTTAGGTCACCACAGCAGGCTCATGCCAGAGGTCGGACCAGGGTAATCACGGAGCAGATTTATTAATAGAATAACCCCTGACTTGGAAATCAAATTGGCTTGAATCCCATTTCAAGCTCTGGCTTCACCAATTAAGGCTGTGCGACCTTGGGCAGGATACTTAACCTCTCTGAACATCAGTTTCTTCTGCAAAATGAGCTGCTACCTTTCTTCCAGAGTAGAAGTGAGGTCAGTAGGAGATCCCTGGATGTAAAGCATTGAGTGTGGTGTCAGGCACTTGGAGGGGCTCAGTATTTGCCCACCCAAAGCCCCCCGAAAGCAGCCAGAGGGCAGTGACACAATGAAAAAGCATTAAGTACCAAAAAGTGAGGCTCAGTTCTAGAATGCCCTTAGACGAGCAGCAAGAAGATAGAAAACCACACAGAAGCTTGTTTTTAAAGACAAAGAAAAATATGATTAAGCAGGCCCGAGAATGCTGTAATAAAAGAATGAAAATATTTCCCTTACCAGGGCATTTGTATGTTAACAGCTGATAGGGCGTGCCAGGCACCACAGCACCCGTGAGGACCCACAAGCAGGGACCGAGCTGGCCCCAGATGGACAGCTGAGTAAGGAGGCCTGTCCAGAGCCTCGGTTCTCCAGCCTGGGAAACGGAACTGCCTAATCTGGGCTCAGTCTGGTTGTGGTCCTTTACTTTCTTTTCTTTTTTAAACAGAAATTGTATGTATTTAAGGTATACAACATGACAATTTGATATACATAGACACAGCAACATGATCACTCGAGTCAAGCTAATTAACATAGCATCTCCTCACACAGTTTCCTCTTGGTGCGTGTGCGTGTGTGTGTGTGTGTGTGTGTGTGTGTGTGTGTGGTGAGAGCACATGAAATCCACTCTCTTAGCAACTTTCCAGGCTTCAGTACAGTATTTTGGACTACAGTCATCATGCCGTACATTAGATCTCCAGGCTCCTTGGTCCCACATAGCTGCATTTTCGTCCCCTTTGACCAGCATCTCCCCACGTCCTCTACCTCCTGCCCCTGGGAACCACTGTTCTACCCTCTGCTTCTATGAATTCGACTCTTTTATATTCTACATATAAGTGAGATCATGCAGTATTTTTCTTTCTGTGACTGGCTTATTTTACTCAGCATAATGTCCTCCAGGTTCACCCACGTTGTTGCAAATAGCAAGATCTTCTTTTCTAAGGCTAAAGAATATTCCATTGTACATAGACCATAATTTCTCTATCCATTCATCCACGGCTCCTTTCTATCTTCCCTCATTTGGTAAGCTGGACTCAGCAGCTGTAATTACCTGCTCAAGGTCAAGGGAGGAAGCAGATATGTTATAGTCAGGCTCAGAAAGGATAGCGATTGTTCCTGAGGTCACACAGCTAAGAGTGGCGTGGAGAGGCTGGACCCAAGGCCTCAGGGTCCCACTCAGCCACACTGCCTCCCCGTCCTGGGGGCTCTGCGCTCACTCCCTCGGGCCCTGTGAGCGGCACTGATGTCAACCAGACACCCTTGGCCCCCGAGCAAGCGCTCCCAGCACCTCCTGTCCTACCCCCTCACTTGAGGGCCGGCCCACCTGGTCCCGGCAGCTCTGCCCCTCTCCCTACACCCAGACACAACATGTGGGAACTTTCTTCCCTCTGTCCTCACCCTTGCTCCTCTCTGCTCAAGCAACCGTGACCGGTTCCTATTCTCGGATTCCTTGCCTCCCTCTCACCTTCCCTTCTCCACTGTTGCCAGCCTCATCCAACTGTCCTCACCTGAGCCCTGGGTCACTGCAAGCACCCTCCTGACCCAGCACATTCTAGCTCTCCACCCTCCCAAATGCCCCCATGGGAGTCAGCCTCTGAGCAACGCCAACATGCTTACCCCTCCCCGTCCACCCACACCCCCACCCCGGTTTTGAATCCTTCTGCATTCCGTAACCCTGCCACCTACCTGATACATTCATAGCTTTTCAAATGTGCCTGTTTCTGTAGCTACATTCTCCTGCACACAGGAGGGGCTCAACAGATGCATATTGATGAAATATACTTTTTTTTTTGCAATACAATGCTTTTTTTTGTTGAGGTCACATTAGTTTATAACATTATATAAATTTCAGGTGTACATCACTATATTTCAACTTCTGTATAGACTGCATCGTGTTCACCACCAAAGTCTAGTTTCCATCCATCACCATACACATGTGCCCCTTTACCTCTTTTGCCCTCCCCCTGCTCCCTCACCCTCTGGTAACCACCAATCTGTTCTCCTTATCTATGTGTTTGTTTGTTTATTTTCCACATATGAGTGAAATCATACGGTAATTGTCTTTATCCGTCTGACTTATTTTGCTTAGCATAATACGTTCAAGGTCCATCATGTTGTTGCCAATGACAAGATTCCATCTGTTTTATGGCTGAGTAGTATTCCATTGTATATATACATATATATATACACCATATCTTCGTTATCCATTCATCCATTGATGGGCACTCAGGTTGCTGATGATATATACTCTTGCACATTGGTCTGATTTATGTCACTAGGATCCTTTTGTTTCCAGATTTCACCCAGAACTCCTGGAGTCTGTGATCCCAGCAGGGACTAGGCCCACAGTGGGTGCTCCCAGGGCACCTGCTGATCTGACCTGGGTCCAGCCACTCCTGCATCTTCCAGGCAGGACTCTCACAGTGGACCATGCCCGCCCTGAGGAGAGTTTGGCTGAAGGGCCTCAGAAAAGGGCCCTCCATTCACCCAGGAGGAGGGCCCCACCCCACCCTTCCCCAGCCTTATGCACTGACCTCTGAGCCCAGAGAGCATAGGGCACGCCCCACCTACTCCACCTTGAGACAGAGCCTTCTAGGACTTAAAACACCTCCACGTCCTCAGGATGGAGAATCTTAAGTGAAGAAACTGAGGCTCTGAGGGGCAAGTGCTCCAGTCACCCGGAGCCCAGGCTCCAGCCCTGGTTGTCCTGACCCTCTCCACTGCACCACGTCATCCCTCTCCATTCGAGCCCCCTGGGAGGGGATTACAACAAAACCTCATCCCCAAGGGGACCGCCAGCTTCATCCTGTTCCACTGGGTCTGAGGAGGAGAGGGCCAGTTCCACCCAGGTCCACCTCAGGGGGATTCTCTCCCAAAAGAACGGCCCAGGAGCAGCTGCAAGTGCTTGGTAAGGTCTACCAGATAACTTCCCACGCGCAGGCTGTGGGTGGGGTGACGAGGAGGGCAGGAGCGAAACTGTCTGCAGAAAGCAGCCCATCCAGTTGCAGGACAGACACTCCTTCCCTCTCCCTGCAGGTGGCGGGCAGAAATTAGCAGCTCCTGGACAACACTCTCAGGGTGAAAGTGGGGGTGTCTGTGAGAAAGGCAGCCGGGCTTCCACCACACGTGCTGTGTTATGGTGAGCCTGGGCTGGGGAGGGATGGGGGTGCTCCACTGTTTATCCTCTCCGTGCTCCCAGCGCCTGACTGCTTCCGGTCAGGTGGACACAGTCAAAAGCAGACTCATCTGTCACGCAGCCATCGGGATCTTTGAGAAGCCAGCTAGAGAACCTGAGCCTCCCCCCACCCCCCCCAGGAATCAACGTTGCTGCCACAGTTCTCAGGCCGCTGGTTGTCACTGTGGGCCAGGCCATGTGCTAAGCACTGAAGATCCAGATGTAAATGAGATGTGAGCCCCACTTCCACAGAGCTGGCGCTGGGGAAGGAGGACAGTCAGGTGAACAGCCCTGAGTCCGCATGCCGAGGCTGTCAGTGGTCAGAGATGCAGATCACTGAGCCGGCCGGCTCCCAGTTCCCTTCTGCAGGACTCTGCCAGCACATTCCCTCTGCTTCCCAGGCCACCATAGTGTGGGCCACATGACTCCACCAGCCCAGGCCCAAGTGCTCGGACCAGGGTGGACACTGGCCCAGGAGTGGCCATTCTACGAGCTGGTGGATGAAAAGATAAAGAGGGCCGTGAAGAGCCTGGCTTTAGAGAATCGGAGTTTCAGAAGCAAGTGAGCTAGACTGGGAAGGGCCACCAGGCAGGGTTGGGGCCAGAGAGGCCTTGACAGCCACATACAAGCTGAAGCAGCAGAAACTATGAAAAGCCTGGGCTTAGAGACATGAGGGGCTAGAGAGTGCTGATTCTGGGATCAGAGGGGCCAGAGTGGTCAAGCAAGGCCGCCCAGAAGGCCATTTAAACCTCAACAAGTGTGAGAACAGACTGGGAACTTAAAGGATTTTCAGGACACAGGCTCAGGGCTCAAATATCACTCAATCCATCCAAGAAATATTTACTTGCCCACTTCCAGGCCCCATACCAGGATGTCTACGACTTGCTCTGCGCCCGCAAGGAGTCCACAGCATAAGGAGGACAGAAAGGTTAGTCTAATGATGGCAGCACAGGAGAGTCAGTGCTGGGAGAGAAGGAAGCCCAGAGGCTGTGGAAGCTTCCGGTAGACACATGACCCAGCCTGTTTTCCACAGGGAAATTCATCTCGAAGTCCAAAGCTACCATGACAACAGGGCGATTCTAGATACGGACCAGGTCCACTAGGCAACAAATGGCTCTGTGGGCATGGGAGAGCCCAGGGATGCACTCAGACAACTGGTTTGTTCCGGCCCCAAGCAACCACTAAAGGCTGACTGTCCACTGATATGCCCTGGGGCAGTGGGGTCAGAGCAGAAAGATACCCTGCCTCTATGCCCATTCACACAGCAGGGGCCAGGGCAGCTCCTCAAACCAGCCCAGCTCCAGCCTCCACGCGGACCACAGGCACAGGGGTGGGTGAGCACTTGGGAAAACCAATCAGACCATCTCCACAGGGCCTAGGGGAGAGGAAAGGAACAACTGATCAGCAGTCTTGGGCCTTGGATCCTTCATCTGAAAGGAAAACAACCTGCTCCATGAGGCTGTTCTAGGATTAAATGAGAGCTTGCTGGTGGAGCTTGGTTTAGGGCCAAATACCCAGTAAGTGCCCCGCTGCAGCGTGGGCTGGGCTGGGCTGGGCAGTCCTCCAGGCCGGGAGCTTGTCCTCTTCTCCTCTGCGTCCCACCCCCAATGACGGCTTGTGGAGCTCACGCATCGGTGAAGCACTTTCACCCTCTACTAAGGTATTCATTTGTTTGCTTATTTCCTGCCTTGCTCTAAAAACAGTTGGTTAAAACCAACACCTCTTAGGACCAGGTGGCTACCAGCCTGCACGTTTTGTTTCTTTTATTGTTGTTGTCATTGTTATTTCAATTTACACAGAACTGATGTTAATTGAGCAACTTTGATTTGACAAACCAGATGATTTACACACAATATCTCATTTGATTCCAGTACAGAGTGGAAAGAAAACATGGTACTTCAAAATTCTTGGCAGAATATCTTTAGGAAGAGAATCGTGTTGGCCAAGTGACCTCAGCTCCCTCAGCCTCATTTCCTCAGTGTCCTCAGCACAAAAGGGATCACAGTGGTACCCACCTCGTGTACCTGCTGTGAGGATTAAATCAGATAACCCATGAGACGCACTAAGCACAGTACTGAGAGAAAGCTACCTTTCTGGTGCCTAGAAAGTACCAAGCATAAAGTATGAACCCAATAAATACTTGTTGATTAACCGATTGATTGATTTGCACATAGTAAACACACAGTAATAATTGTTATTTTTATCATTTGTTTAGGAATACTCACAAATGGGCATGTTTGATAATGAGATGAGGCTCTCTGTACATGGTTTCTGTGTCTGAGAAGAGACAAAAACAATAGTTGAGGCAACCAAAGAAAATTCTCCTGAGGTTAAAATGATTAAGGGACTTTCAAGAATAAACATGTCTAAAATTCCCCCTTAAGCTGTTTGCTCTGCTTCCTCAAGATGTAATTCTCCTCGACCGCCTATATCTTTCAATAAACTCTGCCACACAGACAGCCTTGGTGGTAGTGCTGTAGGGGGTGAAATGATTGGGGCAGTGTCCATGAGACTGACGTGAAGAAGAAAAGCTACACGACACACACGCAGCAAGCAAACCACATAGAGCTGATTAAGAACTCAGCCACCACAGGCACAGGGACCAGAAAAATGCACACTACACATTGTAATCTGTAAGAGAACCATTAAAAAGACAGTAAAAGAGTATGCGATTTCCAATCCAATAGGGAAAAAATGGAATAATTAAACAAATCCAAAAGAAGAAGACAAGAAAAAAAAAAAGAAAGGAGAAACTCCATCTGAGCATAGAGTAAGATGGTACATTTAAATACATTGAATGTAAATGGACTAAATGCCCCAGTTAAAAAACTCCAACTAAAAGATTATCAGAAGCATTTTTTGAACTTAAACATATCTTTTTAAAAAGTGAAACCTATGAAACGTAAGTATATAGAAAGGTGCTTTTGTCTGAACGTTTGTGTCCCACCCAAAATTCATATGTTGAAAGGTGATAATATTAGGAGGTGGGGCCTTTGGGAGGTGATTAGGTCATGAAAGCACAGCCCTCATGAACAGGATTAGTGCCTTTGTAAAAGAGGCCCCACAGAGATCCCTCACCCTGTCTACCACGTGAGGTTACAGTGAGAAGACGACTGTCTGTGAGGAAGTGGGTCCTCACCAGACATCTAATCTGCCAGTGCCATGATTTTGGACTTCTCAGCCTCCAGAACTGTGAGAAATAAATGCTTGTTGTTTATAAGCCAGTCAGTCTTTGGTATTTTGGTATAGCAGCCCAAACGGACTAAGACAGAAAGGTTATAAGTGAAAGGATGGAAAAATATATACCATGCAATCAATAACCTAAAAAAGCAGTGTGACTATACCATTATTAGTCAGTGAAAACCTTACAGCAAAAATCATTACTAGAAAATGGGAGAGACGGTTCTAATGACAAAAGGTTCAGCTCATCAGGAAGATAAAACAATTCTAAACACATATGCAGTTAATAATATGCCCTTCAAACATATAAAGCAAATATGCACAAGTCTATAAGGAAAAGACAGGAATTCCCAAAATGAGAAATTTAATAATCAGTAGCTGTTAAAAGAAGCAGATAAAAAATCAGTAAAAATAAAGAATATTTTAACAACATTTGACTAAGGGACAATTATAGAACACTGCACCCAACACCTGCAGAATAAAAATTATTTTCAAGTACACACAAAACAATGACAAAATTAACATATACTGGACCATGAAACAAGTCTCAACAAACTGAAAAGTACTGAAATCATAACAGTATGTTCTCTAACTACATACAATTAAGTTAAAATCTGTAACATCAACGTACCCTAAAAAATACTTCTATGTTTGGAAATTAAGGAATGTATTTTGAAATAACCAGTAGACCAAAGAAGAAGTTCCAAGAGAAAATAGACAATATTTTGACCTGAATAACAAAAATACTATGCATCAGCATTTGTCAGATACAGCTAAAGCAGTGTTTAGAGGAAAACTTACAGCCACAAATGCCTATGTTTGAAATGAAAAAAGAATGAAAATTCATGAAATAAGCATTGTTCTCAAGAAGTTAGTAAAAAAGATTTTGGGAAGATGGCAGCAGTAGTGAGAGCATAGTTTTTTAATCTTCCCAGGTCCCCATATAAAAACAGGAAGTGTTTAGTTAGCAAAACCAAAAACCTATGGACAACATTTACAACCAAAAGAGATGATAAGACCTAAATAAATGAAGAGATATCCCATGTTCATGGATTGGAAGTCTCAGTATTGTTAAGATGGCAATTGTCCCCAAATTGGTTTATACATTCAACAGAATCCCAATCAAAATCCCAGTAGGATTTTTTTAATAATTTACCAAGCTGATTCTAAAATTTATATGGAAATGCCAAATGACCTAGAATAGTCAAACAACTAAAAAAGCAAACAATGTTGGAGGATTTACACTTTCTGATTTCAAGACTTGCTAGGAAACTACAGTAATCAAGGCAGAATGGCATTAGCATATAGACATATAGATGAATGGAACAGAACAGAAAGTCCAGAGATAGATGCACATATACATGGCCAATTGATTTTTACAAAGATGCCAAGGTAACTGGATAGAGAAAGAAAATCTTTTCAACAAATGGCACTGGAGAGATCATAAAGCCAGGAAGAGACAGAGAAGGGATCAGAATGCAAGTCTATCCAGCTCCAGATCTCAAAATCTAGACACTGTTAAACAAGAAAGGAAACTATACAAGAGAGTAGAGAAAAGCATGAGTGGGGATCAGGCCTTCTAAGCCACCCTGTCCCTCACAAGAGGGGATAGAGGAGCACCTCACCCCCAGGGAGGGGAGTGTCTCCACATGCACATGCCAGTTACACCATGAGAAGTGATCAGGACCAGCAGGAAAGATGTGCTTGTCCTGGAAATGCTGTTTCAGAAGATCAACAGACCCAGTCGCCTCCTGGGGCAGACCCAGGGGGGAGCCTGGGCCTCAGAGACCCTTGACATGGGTAGGATCTGAGAGCAGGGGGGAAGAGAGGAAAGGTCAGAGAGGGAAGGTGGGCTTTCAGGTGAGCACTATAGAATGAAATGCCACTCACTGATCCATTCTAGATCCATCCCCTCACTTTATGGGCATAAAAACTAGGGCCCAGAAAGAGGAAGGGACTTAAAAGAGGGTACATAGCCAAGTGGCAGATCTAGGATTCAAATTTAACATGTTTTTCTCTGCAAACGCAGCTAACTATGGTAAGTGGGGACTTTCCTGGGAAATTGGAACAGATGGCCACTGTGACTGCCATGATGCAGGGCGGCTATTCTAACATTCCAGCAGAGGTTCCCCTTTCCCCAGGGCCCCAGATGAATAAGGCTTCCACCTGCCACTCACCTAGTGACCCACCTCACTTGGCAGCTTGCTCAGGAGCTCAGGGCATCTCCTGGGCCTACACTCACCCAGGGCTCTGTAGGCCCAGGTCATGTCCCTCAGGCAGAGTGGCCAGGCTAGGGCACTACTGCCCTTACCTCTTCTCTGAGTGAGCCCCTGCCTGATTCTGACAAGGAGGGTTCAACCTGAGGACTCAGACTACTTAGGGAGGCCGCCCAGCCAGCAAGTCTTTGGTCCACCCTCCAGGCTCCAAAAATAGGCTAAAACTTCCTCAGTCTCTCCCACTAGCCTGGGGGCTCCCAAGGGCAGGAACCTCCTGGAATTCATCTCTGATTCCCAGCAACCAGCCACGCTGTAGGGATTCAGTAGATGTTTGTTGAATTATAACTACATAAAAGAATTTGCATTCTGAAAATCTTCCTTTTACAAAAGTTTTCTAATTTTTTGTTGATGTTGGTAAGGAAATTTATCTACCATTTTCCCTAGTTTCATGATATAAACTCCCTTTAATAGAAAAACACAAACCTTGCCTCAGCCAAGCTAAATGGAAAAGAAGGTTGCCATGCTTTGGCCAAGCCAGGACCACTAGCTGGGGGACCCGAAATTCCAAAGCTGGAGCTGTGGAAGTGGCTGTCCGTGGGCAGGGGAAGGAGAGAGGAATTCATGCAGCTGGGGGACGGCGGTGGGGGATAGCATAAAGGAAGCGAGGGGAAGCCAGGAAGCAGGGGAATCCCCTGCCCTCCTGAGCCGACCTGCTTCTCCTCCTTCCTTCCTGCCCATCCCTCAACCCTTCATCTGACCCAGCAGCGCATTCTGAACGGTCCACCTCCTGACTGTCTCTCAGATCCTCCACGTCTCTCCACCACCAAGTCCCAGCACTGCTTTCTCTGCTGTGAACTGCTGTGCTGCTCCTTCCAACGCGGGCTCCACACAGGGCCAGACAGATCTCTTACTAACAACTCTGATCACACACTCCCCCACTTGAAACCTTTCAGCAGTTTCCCACACACCTTGAAAGAAACCCAAACTCCCTTTCTTTGCTGACAGGCTGCACGTGATCTGGTCCCTGCCCCCTCTGCCCACTCATCCTGCATTCACTTTTCCATGCCCCATTCAATCTTCTCTCAGTCCCCCAACAGAACAAGCTCTTTCTGTCTTCAGGACCTTGTACCACTCCTACCCAAGGAACATCGACCAAATCTTGCTCACCTTTCTCACCTCGGCTGCAAGATCTGTCCCCAACCACTTAATCTAAAGCAGAATGCCCAATCATTTCATTCCTAGCTGCTATCAAAATGTGTAATGAGGCTATTTCTGTGGTTTATTTGTGGGTTAATGGTCTCCCACATAAGACAGTAAGCTCCATGAGGACAGGAACTGTTTCTCGTCTTCACCACACACGCCAGCACTGACCTGCACCTCCCACACAGCAGATGTACCAGGACGAAGGATTTGATGTTGAGGGGATGGTGGCAGAGACTCTCCTACCGCCCTGCCAGAAACCCCCATGGGGCTGGGCCCACCACAGGCCCCCAGAGCTCCAGGGAAGCCAGAAAGAGATACAGACACTGTGGGCCACAAGGTAGGGATGAGAACCAGAGGCTGGAAAAGAAACACTGCAGGAGGGCAGAGAGAAGCCCTGGAAGTCAGCTGCAGGTGGGGGCCCCGACCTGGCCAAACTTTCCCCCCAACCCCAAGTCTACATTTACGACAGCACCTTGGGCCAGAGGAGCATGGAGCCAAGATGGGAGCCTTTTTAATGTTCTCCCGCTCTCAGATGGAGCAACTAATGGGTAAGGAGAGCAGAATCTGGCCCAAAAGAGACAGGCTCCTGCATAAATAGGTGTAATACCGACCTCACTAGATTGTTGTGAAGATTAAAAGCTGTAATATACAGAAAGCAGCTAGCACCTTACCAGGCATACAGTAGATGCTTTTAATTCCCTTCCCCATTCCCCCACCTCCCAAGGAGAAAGAACTGGGATGTATGCTGTATGATCCCTCTCCCTGCCTCCTCCGTGTCTACCCTGAACTGTGATATATGGGTGGGAAACAGCTTCAAGCTGCAGATGCTATGACAGCGTTGCTTAAATTGAATTACGCTGAAACCAGAGAAGCCTTCAGCTCTCCCAGGGAGTTCAGAAGTGTTCACCCTGAGAGTAACTGCACACTGCACAGGAAAAGGCATTCAAGTTGATAAGAAGTCATTCGGATCACCAGCTAAGGCAGTTTTAGCCTTTGAAATAAACTCATTCCTTATTAGCACACACTTGGGATTTCCAGGACTGAATATTATTTCTATTACATAAAGCCCATTTTGAAGACATTTTTTCATGCTGTCAGGGTCCTATGTAATTTCATCTCTCTACAGTGTTACTCTCTTCCACATATATAGAGCCATAGGCCCTAATGAGAAAGGAAAAGAGAAAAACAGAAAATGAACAAATCATTGACCAAACTAGGGCTAGAAGCAGGGCACCAGTATGCATGACAGACAAGTCCACGTCATTGAGAGCCTTGTAGCCGTGGAACAGTATCTAGACTTCTTCTGAAGCAATGGGGATGCATTGAAAGCCAACCAAGGATTTAAAATAGCAAGTGACTTGATAAACTTTCTTTTTGGAATGCTCACTTTGGTTATAAAGGAAAAGACAGATGTGGAGGTGGGGGGTAGGGAAGAGTAGTTAAGAAACTATTCAAACATTTACTCAATTTAGATACGATACCAAAAAAATACAAGCAATAAAAGAAAAAATAGAGAAACTAAACTTCACCAAAATTAAAAACTTCTGTGCTTCAAAGGACGACATGAAGAAAATGAAAAGACAACCCACAGAATGGAAGAAAATATTTGCAAATCATATATCTGATAAGAGACTTTCCTCAACAATATAAAAACTCTTACAACTCAACAAAAAAAAGACAAATAACTCAATTTAAAACTGGGCAAAGGATGTGAATAGACATTTCTCTAAAGAAAATAAACAAATGACCAATAAACACATGAAAAGATGCTGAACATCATTAATCATCAGGGAACTGCAAATCAAAACCACAATAAGATTCTATTTCACACTCACTAAGATAGCTATAATCAAAAAGATAGACAACAACAAATATTGGTGAGGATGTGGAGCAATTGGAACCCTCACATGTTGCTGGAAGGAATGTTAAATGGTGCACCCACTTTGAAAAACAGTTTGGCAGATCCTCAAAGGTAAACATAGAGTTACCATATCATCTAGTAATTCCACTCCATTCCACCCAAGAGAATTGAAAGCATATTTTCACACAAAAACCTGTACATGAATGTTCATACCAGCATTATTCATAATAGCCAAAAAGTGGAAACTATCCAAATGCGCAACTGAGGAATGGTAAACAAAATGTGGTCTATCTATACCACAGAATATTATTCAGCTATAAAAAAAGAATGAAATACTGACACACAATACAACATGGATGGACCCAGAAAACACTATGCTAAGTGAAAGAAGCCAGTCACAAAAAGACCACATGTTGTATGATCCCATTTATATGAATGTCCAGAATAGGCAAATCCATAGAGACAGAAAGTACATTAGTGGTTGCCAGGTGCTAGGGAGAGGAGGGAATGGGGAGTGACTGCTAACAGGGATGGGGTTTGAGGGTGGGAGGGATAAAAATGTTCTGGAATTGACACACAACTTTGTGAATATACTAAAAAGCACTGGATTATACACTCTAACAGGGTGAACTTTATGGTATCTGAATTATATCTCATAAAGCTATTATTAAAAAATACTTAATAAATAAATCTCCAGCAGCTGATCTAGGCAGTGAGGAAACAGTGAAAAACTAAGACAAATTCCTACCCTCATAGAGCTGACATTCTAGTGGAATAATCCTAGTGACAGATAATGAGCGTCTTAATAAGTTAATGGCACTAGAAAGAGAAATGGACGGATTTAAGAGAGGCTCTGAAGCAACAATCAACATGGCTAGCTGACCAATTGAAACAGGAGGGATGTCTGAGATCACCCTCCCCTGGGGCCCCACAATAATTCTTACTGTCACCCCCTCTGGCCTCCAGGGTCACTGTTCCCCACTTTAAAAGCACTGGAAAATTAGACAAAGTGCTCTTTATAAACCAGAAATTTCAGGAATCTCTGAAAGATGAAAGACAGGGAGGACTTGGTTTGAAAGAAAAAATCATAGCCAAAACTCAAGCTCAAAAGGACTTGGGTACATGAAAGCAGGCAGAGCCCCAAAGATACTCAAACCTCAGTGGTGGTGGATTCCAGGATCAGGAGAGTGTTGGGAGAGAATTCTCCATGGGTCTCCCATGTTTCTGCATGTCTTATAAACAGAGGCACTGACAGCTTTTGTTCCAGACTATCCTTTCGAGGATGTTTGAATAGAGAATAGCTTTAGAAGATAGAGATAATATCTCCCTTCAGGAGCAGAAGGCAAGTTTGATTGCTGTCCACTAGAATAAAAATAATGTCTCCCTCAGGGGCAAAGGCTGAGAAAATTTGCTTGCAGCCCATTATAAAAGATTGGGGTTTCCTAAGTGCAGGATCCTTTAGCATTGACATCAACCCACCGTATGTGTAGCATCCACCTGAGCCAGCTGTGTGACTTGTGAGGGAGAGTCAAGGGGAACTGATGTGACAATGAAGCTCATGCTGCTTGCTGAGCCATGAGTAATAAAGTCATCTCTCTCTGATCCAGGACTCTCATGTCTTCTGCCAGCATCCATGAAACTGTGGCAGGCTCACTTGTTAGTTTATGAACAAAATCTCAGACCTTCCCAGTTCTTGACAGCAAGGCCTTGAGGCAACCAACTGAGTAACTGGTCAGGGAAACCAGATGAAGAGCAGCCAGATGGGTCATCCTCTCCTTTATCCCTTACCTGCTAGTATCAGGCAGTGATATCTGGCCCAGGTGGGGTCAGTGAGGGAGGCCACAGAGGGAGGGCAACACAGAAGGTCTGGAGACCCTGAGGAAGAACACAGAGCTCCCACAGCCAGAGACTAACGAGTGACACATCCCCCAAATAGCATCCTCCCCCCCACAGAACCACAGAGTGCAGTTACAAAACTCAGTATCCACAGGCTAACTGAGCCTCAGATAAGGGAAGGGGAAGGGCAGGGAAAAGGAAGGGGAGGGAGTGCAAGGGATAGACTTCCTTTACACCTGCAATAAGTAATTAGAAAATGTAACAGAAAAAGAAAATATCTTATTCACAAAAGCAACAAAATAATAAAACAAATACCACAAGAATGAATCTAAGAAGAAATTCATGAGATTTATATGGAGAAAGCTTTAATACTTCTATATTTTTTAAAAAATTGAGTAAATTGTTAGATGTACCGTTCCCAGACAGGAAAATTTGAGATTATAAGGATGTCAGTACCCTACAACTCAATGCAATCCCACTCAAAATCACTAATAGGCTTCATAAGGAAGTTATAAGCTGACTGTAAACTCATCTGGAAGAAAACATGTGCAGAATAGTCAAGAAAATTTTGAAAGAGAAGACTAATGAGAAAACTAACCCTACCAGACATCAAAAAGTTAGTAATAAATAGTTTGGCAATTAGGAAAAAATATATCACAGATTAATGAACATAATAAAGAGTCTAGAAATAAACCAACAAATACAGGGAATTTTTTATATAAAATAAAGATGGCAATTCAATGAATAGAGAAATATTTCACTATTCAACAACGGTATAGAGACAATTGGCCATCCATTTGAAAAAATAAAGACACAATCTTCATGCACAATATTAATTAAAAATTTTTTCAGCAAATCAAAGACCTATAGGTACAAAGGGAAAAAATTTACAAAGTTGTTAGAAGAAAATAAACATATATTTATAAAATTGGAATGGGAAAAATCTTACCAAATAAAGTGACACCAAATGTAAAACTTCTGCATGACAAAAGATACCATAATCTAAAATTGAAATAACAGATTTGAGAAAATATTAGCAAGGATTAATATCCATAATAAATAAAAACTTCTACAAATCACTGGAAGAAAGCCCATGTGATAGAAAACTACACAAAGGATAGAACAGGGGCAGGTAAGGTACAAGATGAGCCTAGGACATCTTGTTGTGTCAGAAAGTAAAGAAGTGTTCCAAAAAAAAAAAAAAATGATGAAAACATATCAAAAAGACACCTGAGTCAACTTGACGAAGCTCCCACTGGCCAAATCTGGAACAATTTTATCAAAATAAAACGGATATTAATAAATTATAACCCAATGAATAAAATAATGTTTCCATATTGATAATGGATGGATATATGGATAGATGGAGAGGGAGAGAGAGAAAACTCTTCTTCACAGTACAACATCAAGTAGAAAATCACCATTTTGCTACCATCATAGTAAAATTGTATCAGCCAGGAAACACCAATGAATGCTAAATATAGGAGGAGGGGTTTGATGAGGAACAGAACTTACATGTATTCTCAAATTATCTATACACAAATTACTTAATTACAAAAGAAAAAATAGTAATTGTACAGTGAAGAAACAGCTTGGTCCAAGATAACACCTTAACCAAGCAATATCACCTGTGGACTTCTGGCAATGGCTGAGTGAGAATGGCAAATCCTTTCCTCTGCCCAAAAAGCAACTTAAAAGTTGGACAAAATTGGCATAAATAATCACTGCAATCTAGAAATTGACAAAAGGTATACAACAATCTGAGAAGTTTTTATTATTCTAAAATTGCTAAAATTTGGGTAAGAACAATGGGTATCTATGGCATTCTGGTCTAGAGCTTCTCTCATATGCTCCTACCAGTTAAGATGACATGGAGGTTCAGCCTGGGTGGGGCCGGCTGGGACAACCAGTAGCTTTTCTACTGCAATTGAATGGGGCTTTTCTACTGCAATTGAATGGGGCTCAATAGGTTTAGAGTAATAGGTGACACCCCTGCCCAATAGCATTTTTGGTAGAAGTGACAATCTCAGAGGAGGGCAAGCAGGGAGGGCTAAATGCTCTACTAGCCCAAGGCTGCAGTCATGGCTAGAATAAGCATATTCCTGACTGAGCCTGCACCCCCGGCAGACTAGAGAGGGCCCAGGTTTGCCACATACTCCTGGCGAACTCTGAGGTTGCACATTTGCTCAGAAGAGGTATGAAACAGTCCACTGGAAAGTAAATGCCAAGCACCTGAAAACAGCCTGAACATTGAATGTTCTCCCCAACCCACACATGGATCCATAAAGATAGGAAGCCTTATTGGCTTGAGGCATTTGGGAATAATCTCTGTTTAAGCAGACAACAAAGCTATTCTGAAACAGGGGCAACCCCTAGGAAGCAAGGCTTAAAAAAAAATAAAGAATAAACAAATATATTCAATTTTTTTAAAAGAGCAAACACAACAGTAGCCACACTGCAGGGGAGAGAGATTGCACAGATTAAGCCCAGACAAGTTACCAAAGAACTAACAAACACACAAAATGGCAGCAAAAAAACCTTCCAGAGGAAACCCTCAGAATCCAAAGTTGCCACAATATATTATCTAAACATTCAGTTTTCAAATACAAAAAAAATGAGACATTCAAAGAAACAGGAAAGTGTGACTCAACCTGGGGCTGGGGGGAGTGGTAGGAGGGGAAGCAATCAATAGAAATTGCTTCTGTGTGACCTTAGATACCAGGTTTAGCAGACAAATATTTCAAAGCAGCTATTATAGATATGCACAAATAACAACAAAAACCATATTTAAATAATAAACGAAAATATTACAACAATGAATCAATTAACAGAGATTCTCAACTAGGAGATAGAAAGGACTCAAGTGGAAATTCTGGAGTTGAAAAGTACAATAACTAAAATGAAAAATTCACTAGAGGGGCTCAACAGCAGAGTCAAGATAGCAGAAGAAAGAATCACTGAATGTGAAAATAGATGAGTAGAAATCATCCTATCTGAAAAAGAGACAGAAAAATGATTTGAAGAAACATGAATAGCATCTCAGAGCCCTGTGAGAAAATAGAAAGTGTACCAAAATATATGTAATGGAAGTCTGAGAAGGAGAGGAGAGAGAGAAAAAGAGGGGCAAAACATAGTTAAAGAAATAACTTCTCAAATTTTATGAGAAACAATCTACACATCCAATAAGTTTAATGAACTCCAAGTAGGATAAATACAAAAAGTGCACACCTAAACACATCATACTCACACTCCTGAAAGCCAGACTCAAAGAGAAAATTTTGAAAGCAGCAAAAGAAAATGACTCATGTACAATGGAGCACAAATACAATTAATAGCTAATTGCTCAAATGAATCATTGGAGGCCAGAAGGCAGTGGAATGACATATTCAAAGTGCTGAAGGAAAAAAAAATATGTCAACCAAGAATTCTATATCTAGAAAAATCATCCTGCAAAACAAAGATATTCCTCCATAAACAAAGGCTGAGAGAATTCATTGCTGGAAGACCTACCTTACAAGAAATATTAAAGGAAATGACACTAGACAATAACTCAAATCCACAGGAAGAAATGAAGAGCACTAAAATGGTAAATATGTGGATTAATACTAAAATGCTGTGGCGAGACATCCAGTTTCCTATCCAGCATGTAAGGAGCTTGGAAGTTGTCATACCATCCTAAAAACAAGTAAAAAGAAGCTGAATAAAGTGAAAATCAACACTCTTCTTAGATCCATCAGAGAAGCAGTGTCACAAGTGAGGTCACAAACTGCCGCCCCCAAAATTGGAGAGACAGACAGACAGATGTAGATAATCATAACTTAGGGCAGTGCATCCACATTTTTGTGAGTTTTACCTCCTGGAGCTCTATCAGTGAAGACTGGAGAAAATTCCCCTACTGCTTCCAGCAGAGGGAGAGGAAAAGTAACCATTTTGAAATATGCCAGAGCATTCTGTTTTTAACAAGGCCGGACCTCAAGAGAAACTATTTTACCAAAGCCTAACCTACTGGAGTTTTATCAGAGCCTGACTGACCCGGGAAAAGGGAAATACCCAACTCAGCCCCCTCTAGCCATCCTGTCCCACTAACACTGAGACCTTAACCATAAGATTATAGAATGCTTTTCCTCCTCACACACCTTAACATCGCATCACTTAAAGGCCTATTTACTATAGTTCCTTTTACCTAGTACATCATGCCTGATTTTCAACAAAAAATTACAAGGCATACTAAAAGGCAAAAGCACAGTTTTAAGAGACAGAGCAAGCATCATAACTAGACTCAGATACAATAGTGATGCTGGCATTTTCAGACTTGGAATTTAAAAAAAAACGATAGTTAATATGCTAAGGGCTCTAATGGGAAAAGTAAGACAACATGCAAGAACAAATGAGTAATGTAAGCAGAGAGACAGAAATTCTAAGACTCAAAAACAAATGGTAGAGATCAAAAACACTGTAACAGAAATGAAGAATGCCTTTGATGAGCTCATTAGTAGACTGGACATGGCTAAGGAAAGAATCTCTGAGCTTGAGAATATATCAATAGAAACTTCCAAAACTGAAAATCAAGCAGAAAAAAGACTGGGGGAAAAACATCAGAATATAGGCACACCACGTTTTATTGCACTTTGTTTTATTGTGCTTCACAGATATTCTGTTTTTTACAAATTGAAGGTTTGTGGCAACCGTGCATCAAGCAAGTCTATCAGCACCATTTTTCCAACAGCAATTGACCGCTTTCATACCTCTGTGTCACATTTTGGTAATTTTTGCAATATTTCAAACTTTTTCATTATTATTATATTTGTTATGGTGATCTGTGATCTTTGATGTTACCATTGTAATTGTTTTGGGGCGCCATAAACCACACCCATATAAGACGGAAACCTCAATTGATAAATGTTGTGTGTGTTCTGACTGCTCCACCAACCAGCTGTCCCCCCCTCTCTCTCCCTCTCCTCAGGCCTCCCTATTCCCTGAGACACAAACAATATTGAAATTAGGCCAATTAATAACCCTACAATGGCCTCTAAGTGTTCAAGTGAAAGGAAGAGTCGCACACCTCTCATGTTAAATCAAAAGTTAGAAATAACTAGGCTTATTGAGGAAAGCACATCAAAAGCTGAGACATGCCAAAAGCTCGGCTTCTTGTGCCAATTAGCCAGGTTGTTAATGCAAAGGAAAAGTTCTTGAAGGAAATTACAAGTGCTACTGCAGTAAATACACAAGCAAAACAGCCTTACTGCTGATATGGAGAAAGTTTTAGTGGTCTGGATAGAAGATCGAACCAGCCACAACATTCCCTTAAGCAAAAGCCTAATCCAGAGCAAAGCCCTGACTCTCTTCAATTCTATGAAGGCTGAGAGAGGTGAGGAAGCTGCAGAAGAAAAGTTTGAAGCTAGCAGAGGTTGGTTTGTGAGGTTTAAGGAAAGAAGCCGTCTCCATAACATTAAAGCAGCAAGTGCAGATGTAGAAGCTGCAGCAAGTTATCCAGAAGATCTAGCTAAGATAATTAACGAAGGTGGCTACACTAAACAACAGATTTTCAATGTAGACGAAACAGCATCTAATGTTCCATTAGATGGAAAAAGATGCCATCTAGGACTTTTCTAGCTAGAGAGGAGAAGTCAATGCCTGGCTTCAAAGCTTCAAAGGACAGGCTGACTCTCTCGTTAGGGGCTAATGCAGCTGGTGACTTTAAGTTCAAGCCAATGCTCATTTACCACTCTGCAAATCCAAGGGCCCTTAAGACTTACACTAAATCTACTCTGCCTGTGCTCTATAAATGGAATAACAAAGCCTAGATGACAGCACATCTGTTTACAACATGGTTAACTGAATATTTTAAGCCTACCATTAAGACCTACTGCTTGGAAAAAAAGATTCCTTTCAAAATATTACTGCTCATTGACAATGTACCTGGTCATCCAAGAGTTCTGATGGAGATGTACAATTAGATTAATGTTGTTTTCATGCCTGCTAACACAACATCCATTCTTCAGCCAATGGATCAAGGAGTAATTTTGAATTTTAAGTCTTATTATTTAAGAAATACATTTCGTAAGGCTATAGCTGTCATAGATAGTGATTCCTCTGATGGATATGGCAAAGTAAATTGAAAACCTTCTGGAAAGGATTCACCATTCTAGATGCCATTAAGAACATTCACGATTCATGGGAAGAGGTCAAAACATCACCATTAACAGGAGTTTAGAAGAAGTTAATTCCAACCCTCATGGGTGATTTTGAGGGGTTCAAGACTTCAGTGGAGGAAGTAACTGCAAATGTGGTGGAAATAGCAAGAGAACTAGAATTAGAGGTGAAGCCTGAAGATGTGCTGAATTGCTCCAATCTCATGATAAAACTTTAACAGATGAGCAGTTTATTCTTATGGACGAGCAAAGAAAGTAGTTTCTTGAGATGGAAACTACTCCTGGTGAAGATGATGTGAATATTGTTGAGACGACAACAAAGGATTTAGAATAGTACATAAACTTAGTTGATAAAGCAGTGGCAGGGTTTGAGATGACTGATTCCAATTTTGAAAGAAGTTCTACTGTGGGTAAAATGCTATCAAACAGTATCGCATACCACAGAGAAATCGTTTGTGAAAGGAAGAGTTAATTGATGGGGGAAACTTCATTGTTGTCTTATTCTAAGAAATTGCCACAGCCACCCCAACCTTCAGCAACCACCACCCTGATCCTCAGCAGCCATCAACATCAAGGCAAGACCCTCCACCAGCAAAAAGATTACAACTCACTGAAGGCTCAGGTGATGGTTAGCATTTTTTAGCAATAAAGTATTTTTTAATTAAGGTATGTACACTGTTTTTTTAGACATGATGCTATTGCACACTTAATAGGCTACAGTAGAGTTTAAACATAACTTCTCTATGCACTGGGAAACCAAAAAATTCATGCGACTCACTTTATCATGATATTTGCTTTATTGCAGTGGTCTGGAACAAAACCTGCAATATCTCCGAGGTATGTCTGTATCCAAGAACTGTGGGATAAATACAAAAAGTGTAAAATACACATAACAGGAATATCAGAAGGAGAAGAAAGAAAGGAACAGAATAAAATATTTGAAGTAATAATGACTGAGAATTCCCCCTCAAATTAAGGACATGAAACCACACATTCAGGAAGCTCAAAGAACACCAAGCAGGATAAATGAAAAAAAAAACAAAAAACAAACAAAAAACCTACACCTAGGCAGACCATATTCAAACTGCAGAATATCAAAGAGAAAGAAAAAGTCTTGAAAGTAGCTAGAGGAAAAACACAGCTTACTTATAGAGAAGTGAAGATAAGAATTACATTCAACTTCTCAGAAACCATGCAAGCAAGAAGAGAACAGAGTAAACAGTTAGAGTGTAGAGAGAAAAAATCATCAACCTAGAATTCTGTATCCTATGAAATTATCCTTCAAAAGCGAAGGAGAAATACTGTCTCAGACAAACAAAAATTTAGGGAATTTGTTGTCAGTAGACCTGCCTTTCAAGAAATGTTCAAAGTTCTTCAGAGAGAAGGAGAGTGATATAGGTCAGAAACTTGGATCTACATAAAGCAAACAAACATTAGAGAAGGAATAAGTGAAGGTAAAATAAAAACTTTAATTTTTCATATTCTTAATTGATCTAACAGATAACAATTTGTTCAAAATAATACCAATAATGAATTTGATGATCATAGCTTATATACAAGTGAAATGAATGACAGCAATGATACAGGGGTCAGCAGGGAGGAATTAGGAATACTTTGCTATAATAAGGTGTTTTTTTTTTTAAGATTTTATTTATTTATTTTTCCCCCCAAAGCCCCAGTAGATAGTTGTATGTCATAGCTGCACATCCTTCTAGTTGCTGTATGTGGGACACGGCCTCAGCATGGCAGGAGAAGCGGTGCCTCGGTGCGCACCCAGGATCCGAACCCGGGCCGCCAGCAGCGGAGCGCGCGCACTTAACCACTAAGCCACGGGGCCGGCCCCTATAATAAGGTATTTGTACAACCTGTGAATTATTATAATACTATTTGAAAGCGGACTTGGAATAGTTGTAAAAGTATATTGCAAACTCCACGGCAACCATTTCAAAGGAAAAAAAAAGAAGTATAATTGATATGCTAAGAAAGGAGAGAAAGTGGAATGACACAAAATGCTCACTTAAAACAACAAAAGGCAGAAAAAGAATGGAAGACAAAAATATGAACAAAAAGCAAGCACAATGAATAGAAAACAGTAACAAATGTGGTAGTTAATAACCCAACCATACCAACAATCACTTTAAATGATAATGGTCTAAACACAACAATTAAAAGACAGAGATTATCAGAGTTGGTCAAAAAACAAGATCCAACTATATGTTGTCTACAAGAAACCCACCTTAAATATAAAGATACACATAGATTAAAAGTAAAGGGATGGAAAAAGATATACCATGCTAAAACTAATCTAAAGAAAGCTGTAATAGTTACATTAATTTCAGACAGAGCAGACTTCAGAGCAAGGAAAATTATCAGTGATAAAGAAGGGTATTGCACAAGGGCTGTGGCAAGGGAGGAAAGGGGAGATGGGGTCAAGGGGCACAAAGTTTCAGTTATGCAGGATGAACAAGCTCTGGAGATCTAATGTATAGCAATGTGAATGTTGTCAACAATACAGTATTGTGTACCCAAAATTTTCTAAGAGGGTAAATCTTAAGTTCTTACCACAAAAAAAAAAAAAGATGACCATATGAGGTGATGGCTATGCTAATTAACTTGATTGCAGTGATCAATGTATATCAAAACATCATCATATACCTTTAAAAAACACCTTAGTAAGATATTGATTAAAAATAAAGAAGGTCATTTTGCAATATATATATATCAAATCACTATGTTGTACACCTAAAACAACGTTATATGTCAATTATAATTCAATTTAAAAAAAAAAAGATGGGGCCAGCCTGGTGGTTAAGTTTGAGAGCTCCACTTCGGTGGCCTGGGGGTTCGTATGTTCGGATCCCAGGTGCAGACCTACACACCACTCATCAAGCCATGGTGTGGTGGCATCCCACATCTTCCTCAGGCAAAACGAGAAAGATTGGCAACAGATGTTAGCTCAGAGCCAACCTTCCTCACCAAAAAAAAAAAAAAATTAAGGAGTGACGACAGCATCATGGCAGAGTGAATCGTTCCCTGTGTCTCTCCCCTCTAAGTTACAACCAGTGAGACATCCAGTGACCAACAAAGGACTCCCTGCACAGCACACCAGAATGCCTGAGTGATCCATGCATCTATACAGCTGAAGGTGGGTGGACTGCACCTTCCGGAAGCAGTTGAACTAGGGGAGGAGGCCCCTCCCTCTCCCCCAGTGGCCGTGATCCAAAACGCGGATCCTCACACTGGTATGCATGCCAATGACCATAGGATGCAAGGGCAAACATGGCACTTGTGGTTTGGCCCCTGCCCCCCACCCCACAGCAGTGGTGGGTGGTCCACACATCCTGAGGCTCCAGGACACAGCAGAGCCAGCGACCAGGTCACCTTCCCCTCCCCTGGGAGTGGCACTGTATTTCCAGCAGTGGGGACTTCTTCCAAGGTGTGAATTTCCCCAGAAGAGGTGGGGTCCCCTGATCCGAGGTCTCAGAGTAGATCATCAGCATGTGGGCCAGTGCCAACAACCAGAGGCTGCAGCTCCTGCCTCCCCCAACTGCAGCGGATGGCACACACGCCCTGAGGCTTCAGGACACAGGGCAGAGCCAGTGACCGGGCCCCCTCCCCCTTCCCCGGCAGTGGCACCAGTCTTTCCAGCAGTGGGGACTACATCCAAGGTGTAAATTTCCCCAGCAGGGGTGGGACACCCTGATCTGAAGTTTCAGAGCAGACTACCAATGCTTGCCAGCGCCAGCAACCAGAGGCTGCAGCTCCTGCCCCCCCCAGCAGTGGCAGGTGGCACACACGTCCTAAGGCTTTAAGATTCAGAGTGGTGCCAGTGACCCATCCCCCTCCTCTGCCCCTGGCAGTGGCACTTACCTCTCTAGCAGTGGGGACAGCAACCAAAAGGTGGATTTCACCAGTAGGATCAGGGTGCCCTGACCTGAGTTCTCAAAAACAACACCGATGTGGACCAGTGACCAGAGACTTCAGGGCCAGCAACAACACTTATAGCTTAGCCCCTATTCCTCCTCTAGCAGTGGCAGGTGGCACCTACAACCTGAGGCCTCAGGAACCACAGTAGAACCTGAGACCTGGCCACCAGTGGTGGCACCCCTGACAATGGTTCTACCAGCAGTGGGGGCTGCATACAAGAATCCAGGCCCCCAACACAAACAGCAACACTTGTGAACCCAGCGCCCCTGGCAGCAGTGCTGCCAGCACCCCCAGATAACCCAAGAGCAGCAGCACAGGTGGTGCACAGGGCAGCAGCACCTAAGCCCATGGAGAGCCCACAGAGAACAAGTTGGGGAACACGAGACCCAGGCAACCCTAGAAGCAGCAGAAGTGCTCACAGCCTAGTGACCTCGGTGGCAACACCTGAGACTGCAGCAACATTGAAAGCAGCAAGGCACCAACAACCTCAGAGGCACAAGCAGCACAAGGAGAGCACTAAAAACACCTCTACCAGAGGCAGTGGAGGGTGGAAAGTGCAGGCTCTCAAATACCACCAGAAGCAGCTCAGAACCAAAGTAATCAAAGCCATACCCAAATAAGAAAGGTGGTTACTACCACAAATGCACCAGCAGAGAATCAATTCATCAAACACCATGAAGAACTACAGCAACACAGCAGAAGAGAAGGAGAATGACAGCTCTCCAGAAACCAAACCTGAAGTCAAAGAAGAATACAATCTGACTAACAGAGAATTCAAAATAGCTGTCATAAGGAAACTCAATGAGTTACAAGGAAAACTGAGAAAGATAGTTCAATGAGCTCAGGAATAAAATTAATGAACAGGAGGAATACTTCACCAAAGAGACTGAAGCTCTAAAAAACAGCCAAACATAAATTCTGGATATGAAGGACACACTTAATGAGATAAAAAATAATGTAGAAAGCATAAAACATAGAGCAGACTTTATGGAGAAGAGAATCAGTGAGTTCGAAGACAGAAACCTAGAAATGCTTCAGGTGGAGGAGGAGAGAGAACTAAGAATTTTAAAAAATGAATAAATTCTTCAAGAAATATCTGACTCAATTAGGAAAAGTAACATAAGAATTATAAGTATCCTAGAGGGAGAAGAGAAAGAAAAAGGAGCAGAGAGCTTATTCAAAGAAATAATATCTGAGAACTTCCCAAACCTGGGGAAGGAACTGGACATGCAAGTACATGAAGCCAAAAGAACTCCTAATTACCTCAATGCAAAAAGACCTTCTCCAAGTCATATAGTATTAAAACTGTCAAAAATCAATGACAAAGAAAAAATATTAAGGGCAGCAAGAGAGAAGAAAGTAATCTACAAAGGAACCCCCATCAGGCTTTCAGAAGATTTCTCAGCAGAAACCTTATAGGCTAGGAGAGAGCAGAATGATATACTCAAAATAGTGAAAGACAAAAACTATCAGCCAAGAATACTCTATCCAGTGAAATTATCCTTTAGATATGACAGAGAAACAAAAGCTTTCCCAGACAAACAAAAGCTAAGGCAGTTCATTGCCACTAGACCTGCCTTACAAGAAATGATGAAGGGAGCCCTCCTACCTGAAACAAAAAAGGCAAAGATATACAAAGCTTTGAGCAAGGAGATAAATAGACAGACAAAATCATAAAATTGCAGCTCTCTATCAGAATACATTAGCAAACACTTAATTATAATATAAAGGATAAAGGTAAAGAAAGCACCAAAAAATAACTATAACCACTTCAATTTGGTCACAAATTCACAGCATAAAAAGAATAATTTGTGACAACAAAAACATAGAAGGGAAAGAAGAAAAGGATGGAACCTGAATTGGCTAATGGAGATACAGGGCTATCAGAAAACAGACTATCTCATCTATGAGATCTTTTATACAAACCTCATGGTAACCACAAATCAAAAAATCAGAGCAGAGTCACAAATCATAAATAATGAGAAAACCACCACAGAAAACCACCAAACTGAAGTGGGAGACAGAAATACAATGGAAAAGAAACGAAGGAAATATAGAACAACCAGAAAACAAAAGATAAAATGGCAGTTTTAAGCCCTCATATATCAATAATCACTCTAAATGTAAATGGATTGAATTCACCAATCAAAAGACACAGAGTGGCTGGACAGATTAAAAAACAAGATCCAACAATATGCTGCCTCCAGGAAAAACATCTCAGATCTAAAGACAAACAGAGGCTCATCATACTCACTGGTGAAAAGCCGAAAGCCATTCCTCTGAGAACAGGAACAAGACAAAGAGGCCCACTCTCGCCACTCTTATTCAACATAGTACTAGAAGTTTTAGCCAGAGCGATGAGGCAAGAGAAAGAAATAAAAGGGATCCAAATTGGAATGGAAGAAGTGAAACTCTCACTATTTGTGGATGACATGATTCTATATATAGAAAACCCTAAAGAATCCACCAAAAAACTATTAGAAATAAACAACAACTACAGTAAAGTTGCAGGATACAAAATCAACATTAAAAAAATCAGTTGCATTTCTATACATTAATAACAAACTAGCAGAAAGAGAAGTCAAAACTACAATCCCATTTATAATCACAACAAAAAAGAAAAAAATACCTAGGAATAAATTTAACCACAGAGGTGAAAGACCTATACACTGAAAACTATAAAACATTATTGAAAGAAATCAAAGAAGACATAAAGAAATGGAAAGATATCCCATGCTCATGGATTGGAAGAATAAACATAGTTAAAATGTCCACATTACCTAAAGCAATCTACAGATTCAATGCAATCCCAGTCAGAATCCCAATGACATTCTTCACAAAAACAGAACAAAGAATCTTAAAATTTATATGGAACAAAAAAAGACCCCAAATAGCCAAAACAATCCTGAGAAAAAAGAACAAAGCGGAAGGTATCACACTCTCTGAATTCAAATTATACTACAAAGCTATAGTAATCAAAACAGCATGTACTTGCAGAAAAACAGACACACAGATCAATGGAACAGAATAGAGAGCCCAGAAATAAAACTACACATCTATAGACAGCTAATCTTTGACAAAGGAGCCAAGAACATACAACGGAGAAAGGAAAGTCTCTTCAATAAATGGTGTTGGGAAAACTGGACAGCCATGTGCAAAAAAATAAAGGTAGACCATTGTCTTACACCATACACAAAAATTAACTCAAAATGGATTAAAGACTTGAAAGTAAGACCTGAAACCATAAAACTCCTAGAAGAAAATATAGGCAGTACACCCTTTGACATTGATCTTAGCAGTACCTTTTCGAATACCATATCTACTCAAGCAAGGGAAACAAAAGAAAAAATAAACAAATGGGACTACATCAGATTAAAACACCTCTGCAAAGCACAGGAAACTATCAAAACAAAATGAAAGTACAACACATAAAATGGAAGAAAATATTTGCAAATCATATATCTGACAAGGAGTTAATTTCCAAAACATATAAAGAACTCATACAACTCAACAACAAAAAAATGCACAACACAATAAAAAAATGAGCAGAGAATAATGAACAGACATTTCTCCAAAGAAGAAATACAGATGGCCAACAGGCACATGAAAAGATGTTCAACATCACTAATTATTAGCTAAACGCAAATCAAAACTACAATGAGATATCACCTCACACCTGTCAGAATGGCTATAATTAACAAGACAAGAAATAACAAGTGTTGGAGAGAAACACTTGTGGACAAAAGGGAACCCTCATACATTGCTGGTGGGAATGCAAACTGGTGCAGTCACTATGGAAAACAGTATGGAAATTTTTCAAAAAACTAAAAATAGAAATACCATATGATCCAGCTATTCCACTATTGAGTATTTATCCAAAGAATATGAAATCAACAATTCAAAAAGATTTATGCACCTCTATGTTCATCACAGCATTATTCAGAATAGCCAAGACATGGAAGCAACCCAAGTGCCCATCAATGGATGAATGGATAAAGAAGATGTGGTATATATACACAATGGAATGTTACTCAGCCACAAAAAAAAAAAAACATGCTATTTGCAACAACATGGATGGACCTTGAGAGTATTATGCTAAGCAAAATAAGTCGGATAACAAAGACAAATACCATATGATTTCACTCATATGTGGAAGATAAACAAACAAACACATAGATAAGGAGAAAAGATTAGTGATTATGAGAGGAAACTGCGGTGGGGAGAGGGCAAAAGGGGTAAAGGGGCACATGTGTATGGTGGCAGATAAAAACTAGACTATCGGTGAAGAAAGAAAAGAAGAAGGAAGGAAGGAAGGAGGGAGGGAAGGAGGGAGGGGAGAAAGAGAGAGAGAGAAAGAGAGAGAGGGAGAGAAAAGAAAGAAGGAAAGGGGGGGGAGGGAGGGAGGGAGGGAGGGAGGAAGGAAGGAAGGAAGGAAGGAAGGAAGGAAGGAAGGAAGGAAGGAAGGAAGGAAGGAAGGAAAAGAAGCCTCAAAAAACAAGTTAAACCAGTTTCATTTTCACATCCAGCCAGGGACTCTAAGAGGGTAGAGGAAAACTTTTTCCTCCCCTACAGTGGCTTCTTTCACTTAGCATAATGTTTTCAAAGTATGGGAACTCTTTGCAACTTCTCTGTACATCTAAAAGTATTTCAAAATAAAAAAGTTTATTAAAAAATAAAATAAAATAAGGGAAGTCAGACATGACTTTATTTTACCTCCTCCCAAAAACAAGAAGGGAATTATATAACGATAAAGGGGTCAATTCTCCAAGAAGTCATAACATTCCTTAACGTGTATGTGCCTAACAAGAGAGCATCAAAATACTTCAGGCAAAAACTGATAGAACTGCAAGGAAAAATAGATGAATCCACTATTATAGTTGGAGACTTCAAAACCCCTCTATCAGAAATGGACAGATCCAGCAGGCAGAGAATCAGTAAGAACATAGTTGAACTCAACAGCATCATCAATCAACCGGATATAACTGACATCTATAGACTGTTTCATCCAAAAACAGCAGAATACACATTCCTCTCAAGCTCACATGGAACATTCATTAAGATAGACCATATTCTGGGCCATAAAACACATCCCAACAAATTTGAAAGAATAGAAAACATACAATGTCTGCTCTCAGATGATGAAGGAATCAGTAACAGAAAGATAGCTGGAAAATTCCAAAATAATGAGATTAAACATCACACTTCTAAATAACATATGGGTCAAAGACAAAAGTCTCAAAAAAAATTTTTAACATTTTGAACTAAATGAAAATACAACTTATCAAAATTTGTGGGATGCAATGAAAGAAGTGCTTAGAAGGAAATGTACAGCATTGAATGCATATGTTAGAAAAGAAGAAAGATATCAAATCAATAATCTAATCTTCCACTTCAGAAAACTAGAAAAAGAAGATCAAGTTAAATCCAAAGTAAGTATAGAAGAGAAATAATAAAAATTGGAGCAGAGATCAATGAAATTGAAAACAGGAAATCAATAGAGAAAATCAACAAACCCAAAAACTGGCTTTTGAAAAGATCATGGATAAGCCTCTAACCAGGCTAAGGAAAAAGGAGAGAAGATACGAATTACTAATATGAGAAATGAAAGAGGGGACATCACTAAAGAATTCATGGAAATTAAAAGGATAATAAAGGAATACCATAAACAACTCCAAGCCCACAAATTTGATAACCTAAATGAAATGGACCAAATCCTTGAAAGACACAATCTGCCAAAATTCACACAAGAAGAAACAGACAATCTGATAGGACTGGATCTATTAAAGAAATCTAATCTGTAATTAATAACCTTCCTAAAAAGAAAACACCAGGCCCAGATTTGGTGAGTTCTACCAAATATTTAAGGAAGAAATGATAGCAGTTCTCTACAGTCTCTTCCAGAAGACAGAAGCTGAGGGAATACTTTCTGACTCACTCTATAAGGCCAGCATTACTGTAATACCAAAACGAGACAAAGAGGTTACAAGAAAAGAAAACTGCAGACTAATATCTCTCATGAATATAAAGGTAAAAATCCTCAACAAAAAAATTAGCAAATAAAATCCAACAATGTATAAAAAGAAGGGAATTATACATCACAACCAAGTGGGATTTATCCCGAGTATGCAAGGCTGGTTCAACATTTGAAAATTAATTAATGTAATCCATCACATCGACAGGCTAAAGAAGAAAAATCACACGATCATATCAACAGATGGAGAAAAAGCATTTGACAAAATCCAACACCCATTCATGATTTTTAAAAAACACACAGCAAATTAGGAATCAAAGGGAACTTCTTCGACTTAATAAAGAACATCTACAAAACCTACAGCTAACATCATACTTGTGGGTGAGAAGTAGAAGCTTTCTTTGCTAAGGTTAAGAACAAGGCAAAGCTATGCCCTCTCAACACTCCAATTCAACACCATACTGGAAGTCCTAGCTAATGTAATAAGACAAGAAAAGGAAATAAAAGGTATACAGACTGGGAAAGAAGAAATAAAACTGCCTTTGTTGTCAGACAACATGATTGTCTGTGTAGAAAATTCCAAAGAATCAACAAAAACACTCCTGGAACTAATGAGCGATTATAGAAAAGTTAATAAACAAAAGTCAATCACTTTCCTATATATCAGCAATGAACAACTGGAATTTTCATTAGCAAACAAAAAATGAAACACTTAGGTACAAATTTTATAAAATGTGTACGAGACTTATATGAGGAAAACTGTAAAACTCTTGATGAAATAAACCAAAGAAGAACTAAATAAGTGGAGATATATTCCATGTTCACAGATAGGAAAATTCAATATTATCAAGATGTCTGTTCTTCCCAATTTGATCTATAGATTCAACACGACACCAATCAAAATCCTAGCAAGGTTTTTGTGGATACAGACAAAATAATTCTAAAGTTTATATGGAGAGGCAAAAGACCCAGAATAGCCAATACAATATTGAAGGAGATCAAAGTCAGAGGACTGACACTACCCGACTTTAAGACTTACTATAAAGATACAGTAATCAATACAATGTGATATTGGCAAAAAGAATAGACAAATAGATTAATGGAACAGAATAAAGAGCCCAAAATAGACCCACGTAAATATAGTCAACCGATCTTTGCCAAAGGAGCAAAGGTGTACAAAAGAGAAAACACAGTCTTTCAATGAATGGTGCTGGGACAACTAGACATCCACATGCAAAGAGAAAAAAAGGAATCTACACACAGACCTTATACCCTTCACAAAAATTGGCTCAAAATGGATCATAGACCTAAACTTAAAACACAAACTGTAAAACTCTTAAGAAGATAATATAGCAGAAAATCTAGATGACCTTGGCTGCGGCTGTGACTTTTTAGATACAACGCTAAAGGCATAATCCATGAAAGAAATAATTGATAAGTTGGATTTCATTAAAATTAAAAACTTCTGCTCTGTAAAAGACACTACTAAGAGAATGAGGAGAGAAGTCACAGACTAGGAGAAAATACTTGCAAAAGACATATCTGATAAAGGACCGTTAGCCAAAATATACAGAGAACTCTTAAAATTCAACAATAAGAAAGCAAACAACCTAATTTTAAAATGGGCAAAAAAGAGCTGAACAGACACCTTAGCAAAAAAAGAAAAATACACAGGTGGCAAATAAGCATATGAAAAGGTGCTCCGTATCATATGTCACAAGGGAAATGAAAATTAAAACAGCAATAAGATACCACTACACATCTTCTAGAATGACAAAAATCTAAAACACTAACACCAAATGCTAACCAAGACATGGAGCAACAGGAACCGCTCACTCATTGATGGTGAGCGTGCACAGTGGTGCAGCTACGACCGTTTGGCAGTTTTTTACAAAGCTAACCTATCTTACCAGATTATCCAGCAATTGCACTCCTTGGTATTTACCCAAAGGTGTTGAAAACTTATGTCCACACTAAAACCTCCACTCAGATGTTTATAGCAGCTTTATTCATAATTGCTGAAACTTGGAAGCAACCAAAATGTCCTTCAGTAGGTGAATGGAGAAATAAACTGTGGTACATCCAGACGATGGAATATTATTCAGCACTAAAAATAAATGAGTTATCAAGCCATGAAAAGATCTTAAATGCATATTACTAAGTGAAAGAAGCCAATCTGAAAAGGCTGCAAATTGTATGATTCCAACCAGATGACATGTCAGAAAAGGCAAAATTATGGAGACAGGAAAAAGATCAGTGATTGCCAGGGTTGGGGGGAGGGAAGGATGAAAAGGCAGAGCAGACGGTTGTTAGGACAATGAAACTACTCCGTATGATAACATAATGATGGATACATGTCATAAAGCATTTGTCAAAATCCATAGAACTGTAAAACACCAAGAGTGAACCCTAATGTACACCAGGGACTTTGCGTGATAATGATATGTCAGTGCAGGTGCATCAGTTGCAACAAATGTAACACTCTGGTACAGGATGTTGATAGCTGGGGAGACTGTACACATGTGGGGATAGGAGCTATATGCAAAATCTCCTCCTTTCCGCTCAATTTTGCTGTGAACCTAAAACTGCTCTAAAAAATAAAATCTATTATTTTAAAATGCTATAAATACGTTCTCTCATTTGTTCTCAACATCCTTAAAAGACATAAGATTGTATAATGCAATAATTATGACACTATATTATCGGATTCATAACATATATAAATATAATATAGATGAAATTATAGAACAAAGAAGAGGGAATGGAGTTATACTGAACAAAGTTTCTATATATTATTGGAATTAAGTTAGTATTAATCTTAAATAGATTATGATACATAAGATGTATGTTGTGATCCCTAGATCCCAACCACAAAAAAAATAGCTCAAAATAATGTGGTTAAAAAATCAACAGAGAAATTTAAAATGATACACACAAAAAACATTTGTTTAACACAAAATAAGTCAAGGAGCAACAGAGGAACAAAAAAAGAGGGCAATTTGAAAACAAATACCAAAATGGCAAGTGTAAATTCAACCATACAAATAATTACCATAAATATGAATGGTCTAAACATCCCAGTCAATAGGTAGAAATTTTTAGACTGGATTAAGAAAGCAAGATCCAGCTATGTGTTGTCTATAAGAGACACACTTAAGATTCAAAGAAACAAAGGAGTATAAATGGTACGAGATATATCATGCAAAGAGTGACCATAAGAGAGCTGGGGTGGCTACGTTAATATTGGAGAAAAGTAGACTTTAAGACAAGAATTATTATTATAAGAAAAGAGATACTTCATAATGATAAAAAAGTTAATAAATTGGGACTACATAATGATTATAAAGGTACATTCACCTAACAACAGAGTCCTAAAATATATTAGGCAAAAACTGACAGAATTAAAAAGAGAAATAGAGAATTCAACAATTATAACTGAAGGTTAATACTCGTCTATCAATAATCGACAGAATAATTAGACAGAAAAATCATCAAAAATAGAGACCGCTTGATCACCACTTGCAACCAACTCAACTTGACATAAGGAACACTCCAGGGGGTGGCCCGGTGGCATAGCGGTTAAGTGTGCGCCCTCTGCTGCGGCGGCCCAGGGTTCGGATCCCCGGTGCGCACTGACGTACCGCTTGTCAAGCCACGCTGTGGCGGCATCCCATATAAAGTGGAGGAAGATGGGCACAGATGTTAGCCCAGGGCCAGTCTTCCTCAGCAAAAAAAGAGGAGGATTGGCAGATGTTAGCTCAGGGCTGATCATCTTCACAAAAAAAAAACAAAGAAGAAGAAGCTCTTGCCAGCCCCAGCCCAGTGGCTTAGCAGTTCAGTGTGCCCGCTTGGCTACTGGTGGCCCGGGTTCGCAACTGGGGCACACAGCGACGCACCGCTTGTCCAGCCACGCTGAGGCGGCGTCCCACACACAGCAACTAGCAGGATGTGCAACTATGACATACAACTACCTACCGGGGCTTTGGGGAGAAAAAGGGAAAAATAAAAAGGAGGAGGATTGTCAATAGATGTTAGCTCAGGGCCGGTCTTCCTCAGCAAAAAGAGGAGGATTAGCATGATGTTAGCTCAGGGCTGATCTTCCTCACAAAAAAAAAAAAAAGTCAAGGGGAACACTCCATCCAACCACTGCAGACTATGCATTCTTTAAAGTACATATGAAACATTCTCCAGTATAGACCATACGCTAGGCCATAAAATAAGGCTCAATAAGTTATAAAAAGACTCAAATCATAAAAAGTATGTTCTCTGAATGCAACAGAATTAAACTAAAATTCAACAACAGAAAGAACTCTGGAAATTTTCCAAATATTTACAAATTAAGCAACACACTTATAAACAACCCATGAGTCAAAGAAGAAACCACAAAGAAATTGGAGAATATTTTTGAACTCGGTAAAAACAAAATTAAAAGGACTATAGGAGAATATTATAAACATCTTTATGCCAACAAAGGATGACTTAGATGAAATGGACAAATCCCTAGAAAAATACAAATTACCAAAACTGATGTCAGAAGAAATAGAATGTCTGAATAGACCTATGATAAATTTTTAAAAACTGAATTAACAATTTAAAATTCTCCCATAAAGAAAAGTCCAGGCCTAGATAGCTTCACTAGTGGATTCTATCAAATACTTAAAGAAGAAATAATACCAATTCTTCACAAACTTTCATAAAGTAGAGGAGGATAAAACACATCCCAACTCATTGCATGAAGCCCTTATTATCCTAATATCAAAGCCAGATGAAGACATCATAAAAAAAGAAAATTACAGGCCAATATCTCTCCTGAACACAGATGCAAAAATCCTTAACAAAATATTAGAAAACCAAATAAAACAACAAAGAGGAATGATTTCTACACCATGAGCAAGAGGTATTTATCCAAGGAATACAGATTGCTTTAACATCCCAAAACAAATTAATGTAATACTCCATATTAATAAAACAAAGAATAATAACCATGTGTTATACTCAATAGATACAGAAGAAAGAATTTGACAAAATCCAACACTCATTCACGATATAAACTCTCAAGAACCTAAGACTAGACAGCAACTTTAAAGATTTTATTTATTTATTTTTCCCCCAAAACCCCGGTAGATAGTTGTATGTCGTAGTTGCACATCCATTCTAGTTGCTGTATGTGGGACGTGGCCTCAGCATGGCCGGAGAAGCAGTGCGTCGGTGCTCGCCCGGGATCCGAACCTGGGCCGCCAGCAGCGGAGCGCGCGCACTTAACCACTAAGCCACGGAGCCGGCCCTAGACAGAAACTTTATCAACCTGATAAAGGGCATCTAAGAAAACCCATGGCTATCATCACGCTTAATGGCGAAAGGGGGACCAGTGCTTTCCCCCCTAAGATCAGAAACAAGGCTGGGGTTGTAATGTACAACATGAAAAAGAAGAAAAAGAAAGAAACAAGGATTTCACTATTGCTACTTCTATTCAATATTTTACTGGAAGTTCTAGCCAGTGCAAGAAGGAAAGAAAAACAAATTAAAGGCAGACAGATTGGAAAGTGAAAAGTAAAACTATCATTATTCTCAAATGATAGGATCTTATACGTAGAAAATACCAAGGAATCCACCAAAAAACATTCCAGAACTAATAACAAGTTTAGCAGGGTTGCAGGACACAAGATCAATATAGAAACATCAACTGTATTTTTATACACTACCAATAAACAATCTGAAAATGAAATTAAGAAAATCCCATTCGCAATACCATCAAATAAAATACTTAGTAGTAAATTTAACAAAATAAGTGTAAGGCTTATACACTGACAACAACAAAACATTGATGAGAGACATTAAAGAAGATCTAAATAAATGGAGAGATATTTATGATTCATGATTGAAATCATGTTCGTGATTGAAAGACTCAATATTGTCAAGATAGCAATTCTTCCCAAACTGATCTATACATTCAGCATAATCTTTATGAAAATCCAGGAGGCATTTATTATAAATTGACAAACTGGTCCTAAAATTCATATGGAAATGCAAAGGACCCAGAATTGCCATAACCGTTTTTAAAGAAAAGAGCAAAGTTGAAGGACTTACACTACTCAATTTCAAATCTTATTCAAAAGATACAGTAATCAAGACAGTGTGGTATTGGCACAAGAATAGTCATACAACAAATCAATGAAACTGAATTATGAGTCCAGAACAAACCTTTACATTTATGGTAAATTTATTTTTGACAAAAGTGCCAAGACAACTCAATGTAAAAAGGACAGTCTTTTTAACAATTGAATATACTCATTCAACAAATAAATTTAAACTATTACTTTACACCACAAAAATTAACTCAAAATGGATCACAAATCTAGATGTAAAAGCTAAAACTATTAATTTCTCAAAAAAAAAAAGGAGAAAATCTTCATGACCTTGGTTGGACACAAAGAGTTCTTAGATACAATACCAAAAGCACAATCCATTTTTTAAAATTGATATTTTGAACTTCATCAAAATTTAAAACATACGCACTTCAAAAGTCACCAATAAGAATTTTTTAAATACACCCAAAACTAATGCAATGCTATATGTCAATTATATCTCAGCAAAACGGGGGGAAAAAGACAATCCATAGACTGGGAGAAAATGTCTGTTAAAGGACTTGTATCCAGAATATACAAAGAATTTTTACAGCTCAATAATAAGACAAACAAGTGAATTTTCAAATGGACAAAAGATTCGAATAGATATTTAACCATAGAAGATACACTTAGCTAATAAGCTCATGAGAAGATGTTCAACGTCATTAGTCAATAGAGAAACGCAACTTAAAACCACAATGACATACAACAAAGACACCCACTAGAATGGCTATAATCAAAAAAGACAGACAATACCAAGTGTTGGTGAGAATGTGGAGAGACTGGAACCCTCGTGTATTGCTGATGGGAATGTAAAACGGTACAGCCACTTAGGAAAAGCATTTGGCAGGTTTTTTTTAAGTGAAATATAAAGTTGCCATTTGACCCAACAATTCCACTCCTTGGAATCTATCCAAGAGAATGAAAACATATGTCCACACAAAGACATGTAAAGAATGCTCATAACAGCAGTATTCATAATAGCCAAAAATTGGAAATAATCCAAATGTCCAACTGGTGAATGGATAAACAAAATGTGGTATATCCATACAATAGATACTGTTCAGCAAATAAAATGAATGAAGAACTGATACAACATGGATAGTAACTGCTATAACAGGAATAAACCCCAAAAACAGCAAACCAACTGAAAGAAGCCAGACGCAAAAAACTAAAAATTTTATGATTCATTTATATGAAGAATCTAGTAAAAAGGCAAATCTATACAGACAGATAGAGGCAATCGGTGATTGTCTTGTCTAGGGGTTTGAGCAGGGATTAAATGTAAACAGGCATGAAGGAATTTTTTGAGATGAAAATATTTTAAATCTGGATTGTGGCGATGGTTGCCCAACTCTGTAAATTTACTAATAATCATTAAATTGAAAAAATAAAAATTAACATCACCTGTAAGGGACAAACAGCTATGATGTGCCTCCAGAGAAAGACACAAGATCTCTTATTAGTATTCAAGCCAAAAATGCACATTAATCTTATCATGAGGAAAAAACAAAGAATCCCAAATTGAGGAACACCCTATGTAATAACCACCTATAATTCTCAAAAACATTGATGGCTTGAAAAACAACAAAAGGTTAAGGAACTGTTCCTGATAAAAGGTAACTAAAGAGACATGACACCTGAAAGCAATACATGACCCTAACTTGCATATTATAGGCAAAAAAAAAAGATATATATATAGAAAGAGAGAAAGAGATTATAAATGACATTACTGGTACAACTGACAAAATTGGAAAATAGACTGTGGATTAGGTATGGCATTAATGTTAAATTTTTCTGAATTTGAGAACTCTACTAAAGATATGTAAGAGAATATTCTTGTTAGGAAATACACACTGAAATATTGTGAGGTAAAGAGGCCTAACATATACAACTTATTCTCAAATGATTCAAGGAAAAGATATACATTCCTTGAATATATATTACTATCAGAAAGTAGTCTTTCTGAGAGACAGAGACAGAATGATAACGCAAATGTGGCAAAATGTTAACAATTGATAAAGGATAAACTGGTATTCTTTGTGTTATTTTTGCAATGTTTCTGTAAATTTGGGAATATTTCAAAATAAGGCATTAAAAATTCAATAAAATAGAAAGAGACTGATACTTCTTTGACATGACATTTATTTCTAAGCAATAGCTGGTATCATGCTTAAGGGGCAAACACTAGCAGCATTCCCACCAAAGCCCAGAACAAGAAAAAGATGCCACTTTCCCACTAGTATTTAACAGTGTACTGGAGGTGCTAGCCAACGAAACTAGACAATAGAAAGAAATTAAATGTATAAAACTTCAAAAGGAGCGAAAATAAGACAATTTGCACATCATATGATTGTAAATCAAGAAAATAACTGAAAAAAATAATAAGAGAATTCCATAAGAAAGCTGAATACAAATTTAATATACAGAAATCACTGGCTTTCACTTATAACAGGGGAGCCTAAGTATTTGGTTAAAATATATATATATATCTGCTATTTAGTTTCAGCTTCGGTCTCAACCTTTAAAAGGCCAAATAGCCAAATAATTACTTTAATGTCAGTTTTGGCATTCTTAAAATAGTAAGGGATTAATGATTTTGTGATCACATAGGCCATCATCATATCTAATCATTGTAATAGGATCAGTAACAATACCATTCACCCCTCAGTAGTGTGTTGAGGAAGTAAAGATAGCACAGAACAATATATCAGAATTACTGTGAGATAAGCAGAAAATGAGTGGGCCATCATTATTCTTCTTCAGGCAAAGACGAAGGAGTTGCTGTACAAAAAATATTTGAAGTTGCCTTTTCTTGTACTTATACAGAATTTTCAAACAAGATATGGAAGCCAGTATTGCATGTTGAAAAGGTCTCTTGACTAAAAGATAGAATAGACAATATACTTTGCAGATAACACCACCAAATAGAAGTAAGTTCAACATATTGCAGAAAAGTACCCACAGTAGGTTGCCATTCCAGGAAGAAAATAAATCCCCTATGTTATGACTGTAAATACATAGAAAGAAACTTACCACATCAACCCAGGATTGGGGTTTGGTAGGGAATTGAAGGGAGTCTACAGCTTTAACTACACTGTTTAGATTTTTTTTAATTAAATTATTTTATTGAGGTCATATCAGCTTATAACATTGTGTACATTTCAGGTGTACATTATTATATTTCAGTTTCTGGGTAAACTGCATCATGTTCACCACCAATAGTCTAGTTGCCATCCATCACCATACACATGTGCCCCTTTACCCCTTTTGCCGTCCCCCCACCCCCTTCCCCTCAGGTAACCACCAATCTGTTGTCCTTATCTATGTGTTTATCTTCCACATATGAGTGAAATCACACGGTATTTGTCTTACTCTGTCTGACTTATTTTGTTTAGCATAATACCTTGAAGCTCCATCCATGTTGTCACAAATGGCATGATTTTGTCTTTTTTATGGTTGAGTAGTAGTCCATTGTCTATGTATATACCGCATCTTTATCCATTCATCCATTGATGGGCACTTGGGTTGCTTCCACATCTGGGCTATTGTGAATAATGCTGATATGAACATAGGGGTATATATATCTTTTTGAATTATTGATTTCATGTTCTTTGGATAAATACCCAATACCACTGTTTAGATTTTTTGGAAAATGTATTCAGGTATTATTACTTGTGTGAATAAAAATAAACAGGAATTTATTTTATTTTTAATTTTGAAGATCTGCCTAACCTCTTCTACTTCTTATTGCACACAGCTAATAAATTGCATTAACAAAGCGCTTGAGCTACTACCAGGGCTTAACAGTCATCCCTACCCTGCCCCGCCACAATCCTTGCCCTAATTCCTTGTAGGCTTATGAGGTCCTGTTTGCCCAGAGATCTCAAGAGCACCAGGAAAAATGCTGTGCTAAATCCAATTGCTTTTACCGGTCTGATCTCCTTGTACAGAGATCACCTTTCAGCTCCATTCCAAGAAAGCAAAGTTGGAGAAGTTTGGTGGTATTATTACTTGCGTGAATAAAAATAAATAGGAATTTCTTAAAGCCAGTTATGGAGGATAACAGAATGGCCCTCATTAGAGCTACTGCCAAGAGCACTGTCGGGCCCCAAGCCCTGGGCCTGGGCCTCAGGGTCTCCAATGAAGAAATAAAGGATGCACGGTGGCCAGACAGCCAGTGCTGAGGAAACTCTTGAGTCCCACTCAGCAATGTCCACCTTGCTTCCCCTACCCAAGTTCCCGCGGCTTTCTTCTGCCAATAGGACCACCATGTACCCTGCCCAGAAGCTGAAGACATATTTGCTAATTCCGCCCCCACAGTAGGTGACAGTCTTCTGGCGTCTTGGAGGAAAGTGAGATCACGCAGGATGCAAGTTACCTGATCTGGTGCCCAGCAAGCCATTCCTGAACCATATAGATATTATGCCATGAAAACACCTGGAAGAGTACTTTCTAACAGGTCAGACTCCTCCTTAGGGTGATGACCATGATGATGATGATGATTTTTCTTTTACCATTCACTGAACACTGGCTACATGCCAGGCACTGTTCAAGAGGCTGGGAGCATGGCTGTCATTGTCAAGTGGGAAAGACGGATTATAAACATAAGAAACAGTAAATAGCTACTATTTACTTAGCACTTAACTATGTTCCAAGAACATTTTACATACAGTATCTCACAACGGCCCTGCACAGGAGATGGCATTCTCCCCATTTTACATGTAAGGAAACTGAGGCCTACGCCCACCATCACCCAATTAGAAGATGACATCGGTGCGTCTACTCCAGCACCCCTGCTAACAGCTTCTGACTCGGGGCAGGACCACATTCCCTGGTCCTGTGAATGGGGGGGGGGGTCACAGTGAGGATTCACAGGGCCCAGGACATTGATGAGCTCGCAGGTGAAACTGCTGAGGTCAGGCCAGCAGCAGACACGAGGTGGCACCAGCCAAGGACAGGCTCCACCGCATTCCGAGCCCCACGACTGGCCAGGCCAGGAACCCCAGCTCCTCCCTGTGTCCTGGCCGTCTCTGAGCTCATCCATCTGTCCCTTACACCATGGCACGTCCACCCTCACTCCCCTGAATGGCGCCCCCATTATTCCCCGAGCGCGGACTGCTCAAGGGTCGCAGACAGAACTCTTCAGAGCCAAAGCAGTTACATCCTACAAGCCGCTCACTGCCCGGATACCAGGAGCACAGCGGCTGCTCCCGTTACCTGGGGGTCAGGGCGTAGGTTCTAGCGGTGTCCACGTTCCCCCCCCGGGGATCGCAGGTTCCTGGCAGGGCCCCTAACGCCGCCCTGGAGCCCGCCCCCAGGTTGCGCCACCCCGGGAATTTCCCGCCCCGCTACCAGGAACACCGGAAATCCAGCCGTCAGAGCGGATGAGAGCCAGTTGTGCAGGAAAAAGTCCTGAACGCGGCCCGGGGAGCTTATGTTCCCTTCCTGACTTTGTCGCCGACAAGCAGGGCCCTGACTGCAAGCATAAACCGCTCGCTGCCCGAACCCCTCAACTGCGAAGTGAAAACAAGTTCAGTGATCCTAGTCTTGAGCATAAAACAGAATTTTTTTGAAGGTGCTTACGGCGACTTCCTAGGCCCCACGCTCCAGGAATTCTGACTCAGGGGTTCTGAGATAGACAAAAAATGTACATTTTCCACAAATTTGCCAGGAAATGCCAATACTGCCAAGTCACAGACACAGCTTAAATGTCCATCAAAGGACGCCTGATTTAAATTTAAAGTCTGTATACAGGAACGCTATGCAGCCCTTAAAATGAGAGAATATAGTCTGCTATTTTGTAAAAAGGGACAAAGTGAGCAATCACGTGGATAAGGGACAGGGAGGAGAGGAAAAGTTTCCTTGTCCTCTGTAGCCATTCGAAAGTATTACCTACTCCAAAATCAGTGTTGGGTATTTTCTCCTATTAACACTAGACCAGGAGTTGAGCCACACCTTCCCTTTTGCGGCCACAATGCACCGCGCAGATGCACCTTTAAACCCACACTCAGATCAAGGGCGCTGACGCTGCATCATAAGTGGACACGGCTCTGCTAGCTCCAGGCTCGTGGGCAAGTTGGTTAATTCTGTATGACATTTTAATTCATCCGTAAGCTGGGCTAAAAACAGATACACTTCGCGGTTGTAGTTTCGGTCAAATCAGATAAACTCTTACTTCAGTTGATGGTAGTATAATAATTACTAGTACTAAACTGGTATGTATATATATATACATGGTATAGTAATAAATTGATCATGCAGGGGCTATTGTCACACTCAATTCTACCGTTACTTTCCCTTTCAACACCGCTGAAAGGATCTGACAGTCATTTACAACTCAGGGGAACAGGCGCATAAGGATGTCATCCAAAAACTCACCCCACTATTGGACCAAAAGAAGAATGCGGATCACTTCCGGGCGGGGCCTCAGAGAAGGCCGGGCTTACATCTCGGTGTCCAGGTGCAGCGTTCCACTGGTGGACTTGTAACGCAATCAGGTGTCCGATTAAGGTCTTCTGGACCTCAGGTCAACTCAAGGAAGGCCGAGAACTTGACCCTGGAAGCCAAGCCCTAGAGCAGCACCGTTGTTCTGCCCCCTAGAGGCCTATAAAAGTATTTCCCTGCAGCGACATACCAGCTACAGCCACGGCTATTGGGCTGCACAGATACCGCGATCTCTTACCGGGTGGAGCCTCGGAGGGGGCGGAGCTTAGCGTGACATTTTGCGACTTGGGTTAGGCAGGCGTCACTTGCAGCATCACTGGCCGTCCGGGGCGCACACGGGTGAGTGTGAGGAGCAGAATACTCAAATCTTCGAGGCTGAGCGCTGCACCGAGCGGCTCCCGCAGAAGCCAGGACTGCGGCCTCCCGGGGGCGCCCCACGAGCTCCCGGGACTCGCCCCGCGTCGCGCGGTTCTGCGCCCCACTCGCCCCTGGCCCGCCTCTCCTGTCACCGAGACCTGTCACTGTGTGCGGCACCCAGCCCTTCACGCCCTCGGCCAGGCCCCGGCAGCAAAGCCCGCAGCCCCGTCGACGTGATGGGCACCCGGCTCCGCAGCCCCAGCGCCTACCCTGCGCCCTGGTGCGGACCGCAGCCCGGAGGACCCGGCCCTGCCAAGCGCCGCCGATGTGAGGAGCCCGCGGGCCCCGAGTCCCAGACGGCGCCCAGCCTCGAAGACCCGGCGGAGCCCCCGGCCGCGGGCGCGCTCACCTCGGTGGTGGTCCTGGCCGCGGGCTGTGCCCTGCAGGTGCCCCTGGACGACGTCGACCTGGTGCTGGAGCCCGAGCCAACGTCGGTCCTGCAAGTGTCTCTCGGAGATTACACCCTCATGCTGGTCCCCGAGGCCCTCCTGGGCTCCGGCGACGAACACGCGGGAGGGCAGGGCGACTCGCCCGTCGGCCTGGAACCGGGCGCTTTCCTGGGCGCTCCCGGGGACGACGTCGCCGTCGAGCAGGGACTCTTCTGCGCCTCCGTCCCAGAGATCGCCGCCCAAGAAGAGGCCTACGAGCAGGACTCGGACCCTGAGTTCCTGCCGCCTTGGATGGACCCTGCAGCCGGCTCAGTCGCTGGGCTCCGCCCCTCGGCTGGCGGGGTGTCCAGCCCCTCCCCGCAGGGCCGCATCCCGGAGCCCTCGCCTTGGGCCCCCACGCCCAGTCCGGAGAGACGCTCTCCTGGCCCCTATTACAACCTGGACTTCCGCCTTCTGGAGCCCTTCCCCACCTCACCACTCCAGCCTCTACCTCCCTCTCCGAGTCCAGGTCCCCACGCGCGCCCCCCGCGCCCTATTGGTCCTCCACGCAAGGCCCGGAGACGGCTGTTCCAGGAATGAACTGCCTCCATAATCCCTCAGCACCGGGCTGGGGATCATGAGAGGGTCTTCTGATAGCGGCTGTGTGTAATTGGCACAACCTACAAGAATTACCAAGCGTGGATAAGGGACAGATGCTTTTTCGATGCAGGCTGCTTTGGAGAATTTTAGATCATTGGCGAACTAGAACATCTAGCAGGAAGATCACCAGAGCAAAGAAATGCTACTTGAAATAGAGTGTACCTTCCGACCTCCAGATTACTGTTTAGGTTGTTTCTCTAGAGAGGTCACCTTGAGCAGCTCCATTCCCCCTAGTTTAGCTTCGAGCCTCAGTTGCAGCACTTTTCTCTAAAATTCCATCCTTTCCCCAGCACCCTACCACTGCACCCCTTTTCTCC
Source organism: Diceros bicornis minor (assembly GCF_020826845.1). Taxonomy (NCBI): domain Eukaryota; kingdom Metazoa; phylum Chordata; class Mammalia; order Perissodactyla; family Rhinocerotidae; genus Diceros; species Diceros bicornis. Next base: position 14,250,064 of record NC_080741.1, read on the forward strand.
CAAATTAGAGTAATTACTAAATTTCTTATGTTTAACAGGTTTGAGCCCTAGTGTCCGTGCTAGTTTATGACAACAGTCTCACCATTTTGAGCTTTTCTTTATGTGGCTCTAGCCCCTTTTGGGGCATCTAGCAAATACTTGTATGTGGACAAATGTTTGTTGGATACAAAACAAACGCAGAATGGGGAACAATGATCATGTGCCCTCCTCTTGTAATGACTAGGTTAGCAAATGGTTTAACTATATTGTTGGGTTTGTTTGTTTTTCCCAAAAGAACCAACTCTTTCCATTCTTTTTTCTTATATATTTTTAATATAATTGTCCTGTCCTGGGAAAGTTTATAATTCTAAAGATTCTGTGTTTTTATAGTTCTAAGATCCCAAATATATTTTGTACATTGTTATTGGCATATAGAAATAATTTGTTTCTTATGTTGATCTGGTATCCAGTGAAATTACTGAATTTCTTTAATGGCTTGTCTGTAGATTCTCTTGCTTGACTGATAAAGACAATAATATCTGCAAATAATGAGAATGTTGTCCCTCTTTTTGACAAATCTCTTACATCTTATTTTTCCTTAATTTTTTTATTAGATATTACTTTGAGTCCAGGTTGAACAGTATGGTTGACAGGGGCATCCCTGTCTTATGCAAATGCTTCTAAATTTCTAAAAATATGATCTTTTCTGTACATGGTTGGTAGATAACCTATATCCTATTGAAGAGGTAGTTTTCAGTCTTTGTAATCATGAAAAATTTTGGATTTTTGTTTTGATTTTGGCTGACTACAAAGACTTTATCAAATTATTTTATTTTTTTTTAATTTTTTGTTTATTGGAGTAACTGGTTTATAACATTGTATAAATTTCAGGTGTACATCATTATACTTCTATTTCTGCGTAGATTACATCATGTTCACCCCCCAAATACTAATTACAACCCATCACCACACACGTGCCGAATTATCCCTTTCGCCCTCCTCCCTCCCCCCCAGACTTTATCAAATTATTTTAAATGGCACTTTGTGTGTGTGTAGACATAAAATAGCCACATGGAGCCTTTGGGTTCTTGGGGTACACACAGAAACCTGGCAACAGAGCAAATGAGACCAGGCTTGGGGCTTCAGGATTTAAGAAACTGGACGCCCTTCTGAGGACTTGATAAGAGAAAGGTGGGAGGGGAAAGGCGGTAAGTGCAGGGTCACTTTACGGGTTTTAAATGTTAAATTTTGACACATTTTTTTCTGTATGCCAAGGATGACTTTTTGTACTTTCTTTTTTATCTATTCGTGTGGTGATTTGCACTGATGAAACTTCTAATGACGGAGTGTCTTTGCATTTCTGCTATTCCACATTATGTTGTACAATTCTAATTCCATCCTGAGGTCTTTTTTGTTTTATTTGTTGTTTTTTTAAAAACAATCATATGCACACCGCTCCTAATTTTAAAATGTCATTATTTTGCCTGGTTTGTGTCATATTTTATAATGAAATAAATGATTAGTGATAAAGCTGAAGTCCACAAGATGCTAGTGTTTTCTGTTGAACGTCAATCACTATTACATAGCTTAACCCACATGCTGTACCAGTGCCTGTGCCCACCTTCTATCCTTGCATTCCACTTCTTCGTTCTGTCCTCATTGTTCCTCTTACCAAGAGATACTCTTTAAAATTCTTTCAGCTGCGGCCTGTTTGTAAATCTTAGTTTTGTATGTCTGCAAATATTTCAACTACACCTTTAAACTTGTGCCATAATCTAGCTGGGTTTGGAATTCTCAGATAATGCCTATCCTCTCTCACTACTTTAAAGATGTTGCTCTATGGTTTTCCCTGCCGTCTATTGCTGCAGATGAGAAGTCTTGTCATCTGTATTGCCATTCCCTTGTAAGGGATCAGGCTGTTGACGTTAGTATTTTTCTTGACTTTGATGTTCTACGATTTCAGCTTTCTAAATCTGGAGAATTAACTTTTTCTTTAAATCTCAAAAAAGAGTAAGTCGATATCTCTTGTACTATTGAACCACTCTCCAATCTCTGCAACTTCTAATACAGAAATGGTGGTGCTGCTAGAGCAGTGTCCCTCCCCCTGTGCCTCTTAATATCTATATTATATTTTTGTACCTTGTATAATAACCCACTTTCTCTCTTCCAATTCACTAATTATATTATTTTCTATTTTCAGAATGCTGTTTATGTTCTTTATAAGACAGTGTTCATTTCAAATACTGCATTTTTCCTTTTCAAGACTTCTAATTACTTAGGTTTTTCTTTAATATCTACCTGCTCTTATTTCAGAATTTTTGCTCAATGTCATATAAACTTCTTTTCTTGTTTCGTGGGTCTTATCTCCTCCTTTATCTCTAGAACAACTTAAACATTCTTATTTTAAATTCTATATCAATTAGCTCAATAATTCCATTTCCTCAGGCATAAAATCTCCAATTATTTGGCAACATTTAATGAGACTGATTTCCTCCTGGGCAAAGAAATTTTGTTTTGTGGACACATTTTGAATGAGAATGCATTCTTGGCTCCATATGGGAAGTTTGTATTTGCTTCTTCCTGGTTCCCTAAGATCCAGAACTCAGAGCCAAGCATATGGAGATCATATAATTTGCCACTCAAAAATCACAGTTCTCGCCCTCAAACAGCCACATGTGGCCCTTTTCCAATGCCAGTGCTGTAGTGTGCTGGGGTGGACTGTCCATACACCCACCCCATCAGGACCGCAGGGAGTATCAGCAGCTCACTCAGCTGAGTTGCTTTCCAGGAATTACCCTCAACCTCCACAGGTAGTCCATTCCAATGACTGTTCATTTGCGGGGTGGGGGGTACAGGCCCAGCTCACTTGATTCAAGACAACTCTGAAGGACCATCCCAATTCTAGAGCTCTCAGTGGGTTGGCTGAGGCCTGTGTTGCAACTGCATCCCAGTTCAACATTTCCATCTGCCTGGTCATATTCTCTTTGTTCCCTCAAATTCCTGCATGCAAATCTCCATCTCAAGTCTTTCCAAACCAATTTAAGACACTTGGTGCCAGGAGTTGTCATAGGAAGCAGCACTAAAATGGATTTCAGAGCTGAATCATGAAGCATGAATAGCCCATGGCATGCTACAATAAAGCAGATGAGATCTTAATCAATGGTGAACTTACTGGGATACTGGTAGAAGGGAATACACTGGCATTGGTAATATCCCAGGCATTTGAGAAATTTGGGGGACAGAGTAATTATAATAAGTAATATTTATAAGTTGCATGGAATTGAATGGCTGTTACTAGGACAATCAATGCATTTGAGAAAAAGAATGAAAGGCTGAGGGTGATTAATTACCAATAAAACTTAAATATGAGATCCAGACAGTCTCCTTGGCAACATACAAATAGCTTTTTGTCTCCTGGATTTAAAGGGGGTGGCGGGGGGCAGGGGGGCAGTACTGAGGATTTGGCCCAAGATTTACTGTAGGCATAGTGGAGTACCATAAAATATTGAATTCTCAAATTAGGCAAGTATGTAATGATGAGACCACAGCCTGAGTGGGCCCTGAGACACTGGATGGAGACAACTAGGTAGATACACTCGAATATCTTGAATCCCCAGATCCCTCTCAATCCTCTCTGTAAAAAGTTGGCATTCCTCTCTTGCTTTAAGATGATGCAGAAGCCTCTGCCTGACAAGACAACATGCACCAACCTCAAGATCTACCCTTATCCCCTCTCTTTGCCACCAGGCCAGTAACTAAAGTTAAGCACAGTATAATCCAGCCAGGGAAATGCTAGCCTGTACATAAGTAAGGGGACTATGTATGCCCTGGAAGAGCTGCAGAACTCACTCAACATATACCAGCAGGAGCCAAGTATAGATAGGACCGAGGGTGCTGGATGTCAGCCTAGTGAGGGGAGAGTTTATCAATTTAGAAGCACTCTCCCATAATATAGGATTGAACACCTGGCAAGGACCCTGTAAGACAGTGCTCACATTCAGACCGGCGGCTCTTGGAAGCTTGGAGAAAAGAATGTCCCAGGCCAAGGTAAATAGAAATGCCATAATTGCTAAGGCAGACAGTAGAATAAAGGATCAAAAGATCCAGAGCAGTGGGTATTATACAGTAGATATACTACCTAAGGCTGAATAATATGTCAGCTACTGTGATGTGTGAGAGCACCTAGAGGGACATTGTGTAACAAAGCAATAAGGAGGGCATTGGAGAGGCCCAGTCGCACTGAGAAGCTCAGTAGGCCAGGGTTGGCCAGTGACGGCAGGAGATGTTGTTAGAGAGCGGGGCTCCTCGGTAGCCATGGGGATAACAGGATCTGAGAGACTGAATATACAGATGAACAATGGCCAGATCACAATAGAACTCTGACCCACAACCTTTGCAGCCACTGGCCCAGAAGCCAGACCATAAGCTCTGCAGTAACTGGCCCATAATGGTCAGGACTTGGTCAATAACTGCCATCTTCCCTAATTTTCACCCCCTATTCCAACTCAGGATCAGCTAGAGAAAGCGAAATATGCTATGCCCAAGACACAAGGTACACAAACCACACCAATTACATAGGATCCCCTGCTTCTAGCTAGCCTATCTCCAGCTTCCCCATGCAAACAACCTCCAGCAAGACACACCTGAAGCCTTCCCTTCCCACTAGAAAGCTTTCCCACTCCCCTGCCTGGCTATAAGTCTCTGTCAAATGCAAGTGGTGGCACTGACTCCCTTGCTATAGCAAGCTCTGAATAAATAGCCTCTGCTTGTTCTCATTTGAGTGGGCTTTGTTTATTTTCAGTTTTCCTGGAGGCTCCAGTGAGATACGGTCTGCACTGCCCATCGCCATGGACCCCAGCCTTCAACCAGGCGTGGTACCCATAGAGGCACTGTGCACCTTGCTACTCTCAGCTTATCAAGTCCTTGCGAATGCGGTAAGTCAGCACTAGGTCTGAACTCTCTCACTGCGTTGAGTTCCCTGTCTGTTTATTCTCAGTTGATACCAGGTTTTGTTATTGGTTCCATTTATTTGGCATCCTTCATGGAATCAAGCCATTCCTGTTCATTCCCTTCTGATCTCTTTTGTGTTTCTGTTTGTGTACTGTCTACAAGTGTTTTCAAAAGAAAGAGAATCACTGATTAGAACACAGTAATAGGTCCTGTAATCCTGTTGCTTGGGCCAACCTCACAGTCTGGTGAGTTTGCAGTTCTCACCAGACCAGCATCCACTTGGACAAACTTTGTTGTGGGTCATCAATAAAACCAGATGAGGTTCTCCTGTCCTGATTTTTTTTGTCCTGAAAGTTTGGCTTTGACCCAGAAAGAGTGTTCTGTCTGGTTTTCCACCTGACAGGAGGTGCAGACTGTCGGGTCTGCATTCAGAGGCAGCCAACCTTCATGTTGGGGGCCTAAGACACAAGGTGCACAAGCATCATGTTTTCCCCACCATTGCCAGCTCTTATGGGGTCATCTAAGTCTAAATCCTCTCCTTTTCGAGGCAAAATGCCTGTTTCTTATAAATGTTCTCATTACAATCCTAATTCTTGTGACTATCTCTCTAAATGCCTTAACTTCACCAGGGATGATTTGACTTGAACAAAATTGTTCATTGAAGAGGCACCCTAGAAAGGAGAGGGAATAAGATTCCTCAGGTTCAATGGGCAGCTTTTTTTGATTGGGCATAAAGAGGCCTCCGAACAAAACTCTGAATCAAAAATTGCTTCGTTAAAAGATTCTTTGGCCAAAGCCAACGAGCAATTTGACACACAATCACAAAGTAGACTCATTTCTCTAGTAAATCCTCCATCTTTATCCTCCAATTGCCTGCCTATTCCAGATCTCCCTCTTCCCTTATCCTTCCAACCTCTCTCCTTCTGCATTTCCATCAACTCCTCCCTCCAATTCCCCTTGCCCAGGCTCCCTACCTTTTCCCAAAAACTTTCCCAAGAACCTAAAATGCCAGCTGCCTCTAAAGATCCATCCCCCATGCACCAGGTATTCAGGCAACTATAGAGTTTAAACCTTGGACCCAAGCAGAATTAAGAGCTATTAGTAAAGATTTCCTTAAATTCAGATAAGACCAGCAAGTATCCACAGAAGAAGTTAGAATTCTTTCGGGTGCATACGACCCAGAATTACCTGACTTATGTCACTCATACACATATTGGTCAGAACTGCAGATGCTAACTCCTGGATGGCAAAAGCAGATTGGACTGACCCAGAAAAGGACCTACAGGATCTCTCTTACCACAATAAACCTGAAGGTCCAAAGACAAGCCTGAAAAGTTGGGCAAAGTCTCTTAAAAACCATACCTGAAACATTTTCAATAAAAATCAATACGAGTGCTACTGTTTCTATATTAAACCCTGCCACCTTTGCTCAGCCTCTTACTTGGAGTAAACGTACCACACAGGTGGTTGGTATTTCAAATAACTCACAGATTTTCCCTATCTCCCACCCTTAAACTGTAACCCTTGAGCCCTTGACTGGAAACATTCTTTCCTGTACTGTGATAACATACGTGCAAGTTTAACAGGGAGAGACATACTTTACACATAGAATTGTTATATTAAAAACACACCAGAGGGACTATTTCTTGAGGTTTAAGAGGACTTCTCTATTCACAATCAATTGTGTCTACTCTAAATATACCTTTGCATTCTCCATTATATTTGATGCAGACCCCAGATAAAGATCTTAACATCATACCTGACCCTCTATGGGCTAGAAATTCCACTGACATAGGAAAAATAATGGGAGCGGAATGTATTAAAATTCAGATACATCCTACCAAACCATTACTCAAACTTTCCCAATATCCGTTGAAGCCAAAAGAAGAGTTCAAACCCATAGTTGAAAGCCTCACGTACAAAGGTCTTCTCATACTCTGCCCTTGTAACACTGTCATCCCACCAGCAAAGAAAGCAAACAGACAAGGATATCAATTTGTTCAAGACCTCAAGGCCATTGACAAAATAGGTATACATCACTTCCTGGTAGAAATTAATCTAAATACCATCCTATCATCAATTCTACCTGAAGCCATTTGCCTCATTGTAGTGGATCTTTGCTCTGCCTTTTTTCAGTGTGCTTCTAGACCAAGACAGTCAATACCTTTGTGCCTTCAGCTAGAGAGGATGACAATATACCTGGACAGTCATGCCTCAGGAGTTCACTGGGTCCTTTCCTATTTTTTCCAGGTCCTCAATCAAGACTTAAAAGATCTGGGGCCGGCCCATGGCTTAGTGGTTAAGTGCGCACGCTCCGCTACTGGCGGCCTGGGGTTCGGATCCCGGACGCACACCGACGCACCACTTCTCCGGCCATGCTGAGGCTGCATCCAACATACAGCAACTAGAAGAATGTGCAATTACGACATACAACTATCTACTGGGGCCTTGGGGGAAAAAAAAAAAAGAGGAGGATTAGCATGGATGTTAGCTCAGGGCTGATCTTCCTCACAAAAAAAAAAAAAAAAGACTCAAAAGATCTAAATTTCCCTTGTGATTCAGTTCTAACACAAAGTGTAGATAATCTCCTACTTTGCTCAGAGAACAAAGAAGCCTGTAAAAGTCTTGCCCTCAGCTTTAGCAAAAGAGAAAAGTTTCAAAAGATAAGTTATAATCTTGCCAAAACACAGTCCATTATTTAGAGCATAACCTAAATAACTATCTGAGGAAGGAAAAACATTCTCTCCTAATAGACTAAAGACTATCCGAACATATCTAGACTCCTCACAAAAGACAATTGAGAGTATTTCTGGTTTTAACTGGATATTGCAGACAATGGGTGCCAAATTTTTCTGAGACTGAAACACCTCTTTATGACTTGACTAAGTCTTCAGTAAGAGACCCTCTTCTTGGGAACCCAAATGTGAACCGGTAACCTGGAAAAGGCTGTTGCACAGCCTCTTACTCTGGGCATCTGTAACTACAAAAAGTTCTGTGTCTATCTGTACATTAGCAATCTAGACAAGCCCTTGAGATTTTAACTCAACTTGATGAGAACCATCAAAAACCCATTGCTTCAAAAACTGGAAGCAACCAAGATGTCCTTCAATAGACAAATGAATAAACAAACTGTGGTATATGCACACAATGGAACATTATTCAGTAATTAAAAAAGAAATGAGCCACCAAGCCGTGAAAAGACGTGGAGGAACCTTAAATGCATACTGCTAAGTGAAAGAAGCCAGTCTGAAAAGGCTACATACTGTGTGAATCCAACTATATAACATTCTGAAAAAGGCAAAACTATAAAGACAGTAAAAAGATCAGTGGTAGCCAGGAGTTCAGAGGGAAGGGGTGAATAAGTGGAGCACAGAGGATTTGCAGGGTGGTGAAACTACTCTGTATGACACTATATGGATGCATGACATTGTGCATTTGTCAAAACCCATAGAACTGTACAACACAAAGGGTGGACCTTAATGTAAACTATGGGCTTTAGTTAATTACAATGTATCAATATTGGTTTATTAATTGTAACAAGTGTACCATAGTAAAGCAAGATGTTAATAACAGGGGAAGCTGTGTGTGGGAGAGGGGTGGTATACAGGAACTCTGTGCTACCTGCTCAATTTTCTATAAACATAAAACTGTCCTAAAAAATAAATATATTAATTTTTTAAAGGTAAGGAAGAAAAAGAGATCCATTCATTAGAGAAGTTAACTTCAGGGATAAGATTTTTTAATGAGCATACATTAAAAACCAGGTTGATATCTGCATGACATAAAGGAAAGGGGAACTTGCTTGATGTGCAATAAATGAGGACTTTGTTAGAAGAAATCTGTCAGAGGCAAGTTCTATACATCACTAAAATGGCCAGCTCAATGTTTATCTACTACCCAATCTCTAAAAAAAAAAACAACCAACCAAAAACATCACTTACTATACCCTGACCCTTGACCCAGTTGGAAAGGTTTAGCCCCCTTGTCTTAAGGCAATGGCTGTCACTACAAAATTTGTTGAAGTTTCTGCTGAACTAGTTCTAGCCTCCACTGGATTTTATGCTTCCTCATTCACTACAGACGTTACTACTAACAGAAGACACAATTTTCAAACAGCCAACTAATATCTTATGAGATTCTATTTCTCTCTCCCTCTCACATTACCATTCACCACTGCAACACCCTGAATCCTGCCACTCTCTTGCCTCTAACAAAAGAAGGGGAATCTCATGATGGTCTTACCTCAGTTAGAGAACTCTCTGTCTCTGTACCTTACTCAAACTTACTAGAGACTCCTGTTGAAAACCCTGACCTCATATTATTTGTTGATGGATCATACCTCAAAACTGAAATTGGAGATTATCAAGCAGAATGTATTATCACTATTCTAAACTCTCCTTTAGAATATAGTCCTCTACCTGAGGCAAAATCAGCCCAGATGGCAGAACTTGTTGCACTTACTACAGCTTGCCAACTAGCCAAAGACCAGGAAGCAAACATATACAGAGAGCAGGTACACTTTTGGAGTAGTACATGACTTTGCGATGCTTTGGAAACAAAGGGAGTTTCTTGTCTCTGCTGGTATCCCCTCAAAAATGGACAAGTTATAGAACTTTTAGATGTACTCCTACTTCCTAGAGGTTGCTACTAGAAATGTTGAAGCCCACGCAAAAATAGATAAGATGGAAGCTAAAGGAAATGCTCTAGCAGATCAGTATGCCAAAGAAGCAGCCTTAATCAAAATTATGATGCTATGAATTCCTGAAAGGATTCAAAAAGGCCATCATATAATATCATGATTAGCCCCTGAAAAGGAAGAATGAAAAAAATCTGGTTGTACATTTCACCTAGATAATCTCTGCTGCTCTCAAAATGTCTCCTTGGTGGCACCAGATGATTTCACATGGATATTAGCTAAATTCTCCATGAAATGACTCCTCATTGTATAGACAAATTGGTTACTATCTTAAATCAACATTGGTGGGGAAACCTTTACAAAAAACACACACACAACTGATTACAATAGCATCCAAAAGAATAAAATAAATCAAGGAGACAAAAGACTTGTACACTGAAAACCACAAAATATTGCTGAAAGAAACTAAAGATAAACAAATGGAAAGACATCCCATGTTCATGGAGTGGAAGACTTAATATTGTTAAGATGTCAATACTACCAAAAGCAATCTACAAATTTAATGCAATCTCTATCAAAATGCAAACAATATTTTTGCAGAAATAGAAAAATCCATCCTAAAATTCATATTAAATCTCAAGGGACGAATAGCTAAAACAATCTTGAAAAAGAAGAATAAACTTAGAGTTCTCACACCTCCTGATTTCAAAACTTATTACAGAGCTACAGTAATCAAAACAGTGTGGTACTGGCATAAAGACAGACATACAGACCAATGGAATAAAATAGAGAGCCCAGAAATAAACCCTTGTACATTTGGTCTAATGATTTTCAGCAAGGGTGCCAAAACCATTCAATAGATAAAGGACAGTCTTTTCAACAAATTTTGTTGGGAAAACTGGACATCCACATACAAAAGAATGAAGCAGGAGCCAGCCCTGATGGACTGGTGGTTAAAGTTCAATGCACTTCTCTTCAGTGGCCCAGGTTCAGTTCCCGGGCACAGAACCACATCACCTGTCTATCAGTAGCCACGCTGTGGTGGCAGCTCACATAGAAGAACTAAAAGAACATACAACTAGAATATACAGCTATGTACTGGGGCTTTGAGGAGAAAAAAAAGAAAGAGGAAGATTGGCAACAGATGTTAGCTCAGGGTGAATCTTTCCCAGGAAAAAAAAAGTATTCATAAAAAAAAAAAAGAATGAAGCTGGACCCTTACCTTATACCATATAAAAAGTTAACTCAAAATGGATCAAAGACTTAAACATAAGACCTAAAACTATAAAATTCTTAGATGAAAACATAAGGGGAAAGCTTCATGACATTGGACTTGGCAATGACTTCTTGGATATGACACCAAAAGCACAGGCAACAAAAGTAAAATAGATAAATAGGGCTACATCAAAATTAAAAACTTCTATGCAGGGCCGGCCCCGTGGCTTAGCGGTTAAGTGCGTGCGCTGCGCTACTGGCGGCCTGGGTTCGGATCCCAGGTGCGCACTGACGCACCGCTTCTCTGGCCATGCTGAGGCCGTGTCCCACATACAGCAACTAGAAGGATGTGCAGCTATGACATACAACTATCTACTGGGGCTTTGAGGGGAAAAAATAAATAAATAAAATCTTAAAAAAAAAAAAAAACTTCTATGCATCAAAGGACGCAATCAATAGAGTGAAAGGCAACCTATGGAATGGGAGAAAATATTTGCAAAATATTTGCATATCTGATATGTGGTTAATATCCAGAATATATAAAGAACTCCTACAATTCAACAGCAAAATAATAAATAACCTAATTTTATTTTATTTATTGTTTTTGTGTGAGGAAGATCAGCCCTGAGCTAACATCCATGCCAATCCTCCTCTTTTTGCTGAGGAAGACTGGCCCTGGGCTAACATCCACGCCCATCTTCCTCCACTTTATATGGGATGCCGCCACAGCATGGCCTGATGAGCGGTGCCTCAGTGCGCACCTAGGATCCGAACCTGGGCTGCCAGCAGCGGAGCATGTGCACTTAACCACTACACCACGAGGCTGGCCCCAATAACCTAACTTTAAAATGGGCAAAAGACTTGAATAGACATTTCTCCAAAGAAAATACACAAATGGCCAACAAGCATATGAAAAAATGTTCAACATCACTAATCATTAGGGAAATGCAAATCAAAACTACAATGAGATGTCACCTCACACTCATTAGGATGGCTACTATAGAAAAACTAAACAGAAAATACCAAGTGTTGTCAAGGATGTGGAAAAATTGAAACCAGTGTGCACTGTTGATTGGAATGTAAAATGGTCCAGCCATTATAAAAAATAGTATGACAGTTTCTCAAAAAATTAAAAGTAGAACTACTATATGATCCAGCAATTCCACTTCTGGGTATATATCCAAAAGAAGTGAAAATAGAGTCTTGAAGAGATATTCATACACCCATGTTCACAGTAGCATTATTCGCGATAGCCAAAAGGTGGAAGTAACCCAAGTGTTCATAGAAGGATGAATGAATAAACAAAATGTGGTAGAATAATACAATGGAATATTATCAGCTTTAAAAAGGAAAAAAATTTTGACACATGCTACCACGTGGATGAACATTGAGGACTTTATGCTAAGTGAATAAGCCAGTCATGAAAGATAAATACCATATGATTTTACTTATATGAGGTATCTAGAGTAGTCAAACTCATAGAAACAGAAAGTAGAATGGTGGTTTCCAGGGGCTGGAGAGGGGAAGCAATGGGGAATTGTTGTATAGTCTTTCAGTTTTGCTAGATGAAAAAGATCTGGAGATTAGTTATACAAAAATATGAATTTTCATAATACTACTGAACTGTACACTTAAAATGGTTAGAGTGGTAAATTTTATGTTATGTGTATTTTACTACAATTTTTTTAAAGACAACAAAAGTTATTTCCAGGTCATGTGTCACCTGTCAACAACATAATTCTGGAAAACTGTAAAGATGGGACATTGCCAGGAACCAAAGTTTCAAGGACACTTTTAACACCTTCAGATAGATTTTATCCAGCTTTTACCCTCCATAAGATTTGAATATGTTTTAGTTTTTGTATGTCTATTTTCAGGATGGGTTGAATCATTTCCAGGCTGAAAAGCTATAGCCCTAACAGTCGCTAAAAAGCTGCTTGATAGTGTGTTTCCAACGGGGAGCATACCAACTTTTATATCAAGTGACCAAGGCACATACTTTATGGGAATCATTACAAAAGAACTCTGTAAGGCATTGCCCCTTACTCAAAAACTACACTATCCTTACCACCCACAATCTCTTAGAAAGTTTAACAGCACCAATGGCATCCTTAAATTAAAATTAGCAAAAGAAACCCTTGCACTCTCTTGGCCAAATGTACTCCTCCTAGCCCTTATGAGGCTATACATTCCACTCCCTTGGGGACACATTTGTTATTCCCCTGTGAATTGGTAACTGGAAAGCCCACTCATTTAGGGATTTCACCTGCAACACTAGACTCTGCCCGATTGTATACAGATACGGCAAAATATTGCAGGAGACTCATATATTATACCCAGTCCTATCACCAACAGGTTAAGTCCACCTTCCGACCATATCTTCCTAAAAAGCCTCTTCAGGGCCAGCCCCGTGGCTTAGCGGTTAAGTGCGCACACTCTGCTACCAGTGGCCCGGGTTTGGATCCCAGGCGCGCACCCACGCACCACTTGTCCGGCCATGTTGAGGCTGCGTCCGACATACAGCAACCAGAAGGATGTGCAACTATGACATACAACTATCTACTGGCGCTTTGGGGAGAAAAAGAAAGAGAAAAAAAAAAAGGAGGAGGATGGGCAATAGATGTTAGCTCAGGGCCGGTCTTCCTCAGCAAAAAAGGAGGAGGATTGGCGTGGATGTTAGCTCAGAGCTGATCTTCCTCACAAAAAATAAAAAATAAAAAGCCTCTTCATGGTCTTTAGCCAAGGAATTTCATCTATTGGAAGATATTTCAAAGAAAAACTGCTCTTGAACCTTGTTGGAAGAGACCTTATCAGGTACTGTTAACAATAAATACGGTAGTGAAACTCAAGAGTCAATTCTTGTGTTCATGTTTCAGAACTAAAGAAACAATTCAGAATTCCATAAAATTGAAAGTTTATTCCAATAGGGGACATCAAATTGAGGATTCTCAGAGATCCTCTAGTAGCATCCAATCTTTAGGACCAGACAGCTAAGGAGCGATGTGAGCAAGAGGGCAGAATAGGAAGTCCCCAGCACTCTTCCCCACACACAAACAATGATTTGGCTACCATCCATGGGCAAAAGTGCCTTTGTAGGGGCCCTGGGACCAGGTACAAGGTTGTGAAACCCCGTTAGAGCCCAAGGCAAGGAGGGCCACTTTGAGAAGGCAGGCCCCAGTGGCAGGCCCACTGACTGTGGTGTGGTGCTGCCTGCAGATCCAAAAGCTGTACCATCTCCCTGTAAACTCAGCTCCAGCCCTACTTCTCTGTAGCCCTCCCACCAACCCCATCCACCAAGGGACACAAGAGGAGCCACGTCCATCAGTGCCCCCAGTAGTAGGCTCACTGACTACTGACCCAACTGCAGACCCTAAAGCAGCCCTGTGACCAGCTCTGGCTCTGCTTGACTACAGTCCCAGAGGTGGTCCCAACAGTCTGGGGACCTTGTAGGAGAAGGTCTTTATCTGGCAAAACCAGTCTGTAAAGACTAGAAGTGGTTTCTGCTCCTTCAAATGCAGAGACACCAATGCAAGGCTACAAGGATCAGGAAGAATCAGGAAACATGACACCACCAAAAGAAAACTAATAAAGTTCCAGCAACCAACCCTAAAGAAATGGAGATCCATGAACTACTTGACAAAGAATTCAAAACAATCATCTTAAAGAAACTCAATGAGCTACAAGAGAACATAAGTAAACAACCAAATGAAATCAGGGAAACAATACATGAACAAAATGAGAAATTTTAATAAGGAAATAGAAACCATGAAAAAGAACCAAACAGAAATACTGGCACTAAAGAAGACAATGACTGAAATGAAAAATTCAATATAAAGCTTAAGAACAGATTCAATCATGTAGAAGAAAGAATTAGAAAATTCAAAAACAGGTCATTTGAAATTATCCAGTTAGAGGAACAAAAAGAAAAAAGAATGAAAAAGAGTGAAGAAAGCATACAGGTCTTATGGGAAACCAGCAAGTGAAATAAGACATACATTACGGGAGTCCCAGAAGGAGAAGAGAGAAAGGAGCAAAAAGCTTATTTAAAGAACTAATGGCTGAGAACTCCTCAAATCTAGGGAGGGAAATGGACGTCTTGATTCATGACACCCAAAAGTCTCCAAAGAGGTCTACACTGAGACACATTATAACTGAATTATCAAAAGGCAAAGAGAGAATTTTGAAAGCAACTTGTCATATACAAGGAAGCCCCCATAAGACTATCAGTGGATTTTTCAGCAGAAACCTTGCAGGCCGGGAAAGAATAGGATGATATATTCAAAGTATTAAAAGAAAAAAAAACTGCCAACCAAGAATATTTTACCTGGCAAAACTGTCCTTTAAGAACAAAGGCTAGATAAAGACTTTCACAAACAAAAACTAAGTTTTTCACCACTAGAGCAGCCTTACAAGAAGTGCTAAAGGAAGTTCTTCAAGTTGAAACTAAAAGATGCTGAACAACAACAAGAAAACATATGAAAGTACAAATCTCGCTGCTAAAGACAAACAGAATATTATGATACACTAATGGTGGCCCATAAATCACTTTTAACACTAGTAAATAAATTAGAAGACAAAAGCAGTAAGAATAACTATAACTACAGAAATTTATTAACAGAAACACAATATAGAAAAAAGTAAAATCTGTCATCAATTACATAAAGCGTGGGGGTAAAATTAGAGTTTTCTTAAGAGATTGAAGTTAAGTTGTTATCAGCTTAAAACAGACTGCTATAACTATAAAATGTTCAATGAAAATCCCATGGTAATCACACACCAAAAAAAAGTACAGTAGATACACAAAAGATAAAGAGAAAAGAATCATAGCACTCAACTACAAAAAAATCATCAAACCACAAAGAAAGATAACAAGAGAAGAAGAGAGGAACAAGAGAACTACAAAACAGACAGAAAACAATTAAAAAAATATCAATAGTAACTCCTTACCTATCAATAATTACTTTAATGCAAATGGACTGACTAAACTCCCCAATCAAAAGACATAAAGAGCCAGCCCTGATGGCCTAATGGTTAAAGTTTGGCACTCTCACTCTTCAGCAGCCCAGGTTTGTTTCCTGGTCACAGAACCACACCACCCAACTGTCTGTTGCCATACTGTGGCAGCAGCTCACACAGAAGAACTAGAAGGACTTACAACTAGGATATACAACCATAACCGGGGCTTTGGGGAGGGGGAAAAAAAAAGAGGAAGATTGGCAACATATGTTAGCACAGGGCAAATCTTTCCCTGCAAAATAAAAGACATAGAGTGGGTGAATGGATAAAAGAACAAGACTCAACTGTATGCTGTCTACAAGAGACTCACTTTAGATTTAAGGATACACAAAGGTTGAAAGTGAAGGGGTCAGAAAGATATTCCATGCAAACGGTAACCAAAAGAAAGCAGGGATAGCTATACTTATGTCAGAAAATAAATAGAACTTAAGGCAAAAACTGTCACAAGAGACAAGAAGATCACTATATAATGACAAAAAGATCAATTGAACAGGAAGCTATAACAATTATAAATACATATGAACCCAACATTAAAGCACCTAAATATATAAAGTAAACATTGACAGATCTGAAGGGAAAAATAGATAGTAATACAATAATACCTCAGTAAGAGACTTCAATACCTCACTGTCTATAATGGATAGATCATCCAGTCTGAAAACTAATAAGGAAACAGCAGAAGTGAACAACACTTAGATGAAACAGACTGAACAGACATATACAGAACTTTCCACCCAACACTAGAAAAATACATATTCTTCTCAAGCACACATGAAACATTCTCCAGGATAGATCACATATTAGGTCACAAAACAAGTCTTAACAAATTTAAGAAGACTGAAATCATTCCAAGTATCTTTTCCAACCACAATGGAATGAAACTAGAAATCAATAACAGTAAAAAAAAATAATAATAAGGGAAAATTCACAAACATGTGGAAACTAAACAAAACAATCTGGAAAAGTCATTGGATCAAAGACAAAATCAAAATGGAATTTTAAAAATATTTCAAGACAAATGAAAACAAAAACACAATATACCAAAACTCAGGAGACACAGCAAAAGCAGTACTCAGAGGGAAGTTTATAGCAATAAATACCTACATTTAAAAAGAAGAAATATCTCAAATAAATCAACCTGACTTTACACTTAAGGAACTAGAAAAAGAAGAATAAAGCCCAAAGTTAGATGGAAGGAAATAATAAAGATTAGAGCAAAAATAAATCAAATAGCGAATAGAAAAACCAACAAAACTAAGAATTGGTTTTTTCAAAAAATAAACAAAATTGACAAACTCTTAGCTTGACTAAGAAAAACAGAAGGAAGACTCAAATAAATAAAACCATAAATGAAAGAGGAGACATTACTATGGATGCCTAAGAAATAAAAAGAATCTCAAGGGACTATTATGAACAATTATACACCTACAAAGTGGATAACCTAGAAGAAATGGATAAATTCCTAGAAACATACAACCTACCAAAATTGAATCAAGAAGAAATAGAATACTCAAACAGACCAATAACAAATAAGGGGATTGAATCAGTAATCAAAAAACCTCCTAATAAAGAAAAGCCCAGGACAAGATGGCTTCATGAGTGAATTCTACCAAACATTCAAAGAAAAATTAACACCAATCCTTCTTAAACTCTTCCAAAAAATAGAAGACGAGGGAACACTTCCAAACTTAGTTTATGAGGCTACTATCACCCTGATACCAAACCCAGACAAAGACACCACAAGAAAAGAAAACTATAGGCCAATATCCCTGATGAACATAGATGAAAAGATCCTCATAAAACACTAGCAAACTAAATTCAACAATACTTTAAAAAGATTATATACCATGACCACATAGGATTTATCCCTGGGATGCAAAGATGGTTCAATATATGCAAATCAATCAATGTGATACACTTTGATTAACAGAATGAAAGATAAAAAGATCATCTCAATAGATGCAGGAAAAGCATTAGAAAAAAATCAACATCCATTCACGACAAAAAAAAAAAAAAACTCTCAACGAAATAGATATAGAAGGAACTTACCTTAACACAATAAACATCATATATGAAAAGCCCACAGCTAGCATCATAATCAATGGGGAAACACTGAAAGCATTTCCTCTACGATCAGGAACAAGACAAGGATGCCCACTCTCACCACTTCTATTCAACATGGTACTGGTAGTCTCAGCCAGAGAAATTAAACTAGAAAAAAAAATAAAAGGCATCCAAATAGGAAAGGAAGAAGTAAAACTATCTCTACTTGCAGGTAATATGATCATATCTGTAGAAAACTCTAAAGACTCAACAATAAAGACAACAAAAAAATGTTAGCATTAATAAACAAATTCAGTAAAGTTGCAGGATACAACATCAACATACAAAAATCAGTGTCATTTCTATACACACAAAAAAACAAACTATTCAAAAAGGAAATTAAGAAAACAATCTCATTTACAATAGAAACAAAAGAATAAAATACTTAGGAACAAACTTAACCAAAGAGGTGAAAGACTTGTATGCTGAAAACTATAAAACATTGATGAAGGAAATTAAAGAAGCTAGATCAATGGAATGACATCTCGTGTTCATGGATTGAAAGAATTAATGTTGTTAAAATGTCCATACTACCTAAAGTGAGCCACAGATTCAGTGCCATCTCTATCAAAATCCCAATGGCATTTTTTACAGAAATAGAAAAAAACAGTCAGAAAACTCATATGAAACCACAAAAGACCCCAAATACCCAAAGCAATCTTGAGCAACTACAAAGCTGGAGGCATCACACTTTCTGATTTCAAAATATATTACAAGCGGCCGGCCTGGTGGCGTAGCCGTTAAGTTCACGCATTGGCGGCCCGGGGTTCGGTGGCTCGGATCCTGGGCGTGGACCCAGTCACCAGTCATCAAGCCATGCTGAGGCAGTGTCCCATATAGAAGAGCTACAACTCTACAACTATGTACACAACTATGTACGGGGGCTTTCGGGAGAAAAAAAAGAAGAGGAAGATTGGCAACAGATGGTAGCGCAGGGCCAATCTTCCTCAAAAAAATACATATACATATTACGAATTTACAGTCATAAAAACAGTATGACACTGGCATAAACACAAGCCTATAGACCGATGGAACAAAATAGAGAGCCCAGAAATAAATTCACACATTTACAGTCAACTGATCTTTGACAAGGGTCACCAGAATACACAATAGGGAAAGGATAGTTTCTGCAACAAACGGTGTTGGGAAAAGTAAATATTCACATATAGAAGAATGAAATTGGACCCTTATCTCACACCACATACAAAAACAAACTCAAAATGGACTAATGACTTAAACATAAGACCTGAAATAGTAAAACTACTAGAAGAAAACACAGGGAAAAATCATCTTCACGTTGGTCTGGGCAATGATTTTTGCATATGACATCAAAAGCACAGGCAACAAAAGCAAAAATAGTCAAGTGAGTTTGCATCAAACTAAAAAGCTTCTGTACAGCTAAGGAAACAATCAACAGAGCCTGATTTTCTTCTAAGGCTAACTTCTGATTCTTTACTCTGTGCTATATGGAAGGGTACATGGTATAGTGTGTGTGTGTGTGTGTGTGTGTGTGTGTGTGTGTGTGTGTGTGTACATGTGTGAATTCTGGTCAAGATGGTAGTCAGTAAGGGGAGGGAGCATTCTTTCTCTCCTACAGACATTTAATATTGACAAGAAAAAATATTAAACATAGACATAAATTATCAAAATAATTAAACAACTTTACAGGGTCCAGAAGCTGAGCAGAAGTCCAAACTTTAAGTGCACAGTTGCTATTTTAGATAGGGTGCTCAGTGAAAGCCTCAGAGACGAAGCCGTTTGAGTCACAGTCTGAAAGAAGTGAGGAACCATGCAGATAGACGGGTAGAAGAAGAGCAATTGCAAGATCTGTAAGTATGCCTGTCAGTTTCTAGGAAAAGCACAGAGGCCAGAGAGCTGTGTTAGAAGGAGCAAGGGGGGTAGCGAAAGCAGGTACCATCTGACAGACAATGAGGGTGGGAAGTCCAGATCATATAGAGCCCTGTAGGCCCATATAAAAACATTGGCTTTGACCCTGAGTGAAACTGGAGGTGTTTGAGCAGAGGTGTGACATGATCCGATTCACAGTTTAACAGAATCCCTCTAGCTATTGTGTGGAGACTAGCTTGGAAAGACAAAGAAGAGATGCAAGGAGACCACACAGGAGGCTTCTACAGTAATTCACTAAAGGGATGAAGGTAGCAGCAGGGTGGTAGCAGGAGGGACGGTAAGAAGTGGTATGGTCCAGGATATCCAGGTGTAATGGATGTGAAATGTGAAAAAGAGAGTCTCAAAGATAATTCTGAGTTTTGGGCTTGAACAATAGGAAGGAATTGCCAATTACTGTGATGGAGAACACTTGGAAAGGATTAGGTTTGGGAAAATATGAGGAGCTCAAATTTGTACCTGAAGTTTGGACTGCCTATTATTAGATTGACATATATAAAATTGGTAATATTCAACCATTGTGACCTACAAAAATGAAAATGACATATGGCCCAACTTAATAGATGTTCAGGAGGAAATGCTGACAATGCAGTTGGATGTCTGTGAGAAAAGTACAGGAGGGAGACTTCTATTTGAGAGTCACCAGCGTAAAGATGGCACTTAAAGGAAGACAGTGAAGGTTAACAGAAAAAAAAGATAAGGCCAGGAACAGGGTCCTGGGCTCTTCCAACAGTCAGAGTGAGAAGAAAACTGCTAAGGAAACTGGGAAAGAGAAGCCAGAAACAGACCGGGAGAGTGTGAGACCTTGGATGCCAAGGGGGAAAATGTTTAGAGAGTGACTGACTGTGTCAAATGTTGCTCATAACTCAAGATAAGGACTGAGAATTGACCACCGTATTTCATAATGTGGGGACAAATGGTGACCTTAATGAGAGTGCTTATAGATGACTGGCATGAACAGAAGTCTGATAAGAGTGGATGAAAGAGAGAGTGGGAGGAGGGAAATTAGAGAATGCAAGTAAGTTGACTAATTCAAGAGTTTTTGTGTATAAGGAAGGAGAAAACTGATGAGGAAACTGGAGGAGAAAATCATGTCAAAAGAGTTTTTTTTAAAGATGGAAGAGTTTACCTCTCAATTATATATTGAAGATACTGATACAGTAGAGGTAGCTAAAATTTGCTGATGCTGGACAGAGATAAGAGAATTGCTAGAGTGATGTTCTTGAGGAAGCAAAATGAGATGAGATCAATTGCACAAATGGAGAAAGTGACCTTTGCTAAGAGCACAGACAATTCATCTATGGGAACAGGAGAGAGGGCAGAATATATAGTCCCAATGGAGCTTGGTGAGATGTGATTATGGGAATTTTGGAAAATATTTTCTGATTGCTTCTATTGTCTCAGTGAAAAAGAAGTTAGGTGACCATCTGGGAGCGAAAATAAGGGATGAGGTATTGGAGGTTTGGGGAGAGAGGAGAAAGCATGCAATGTTCATCTAGTAGAGTGAAAGAGTAAATAGAATAGAGCAACATAGAAGATCACACTGGGCAGCATTAGGAGTCCACTTGAGGCTGATGATCATGAACATAAAGCGAGACCAGTCAATGGGGATAAGTGTTTTTCTCCAGCCCTACTCAGCTGCACAAGTGCAGGCACAGAGTAGCAGATATATTTAACCAGCAAAGCAGAAAAGAGGAAAGAAAGATGAAAATATAAACATAGCAATGATTATAATGACCGTCCATGGAATTTAAGTCCTGGGTAAAGAGGGAAGTGAGGACCTGATGGTGTCAGTTTCAGTGAAAAGGTGATAGGATCAATGGTTTTTCCAGAGGGGCTAATAGAGTTCGGATATTTAAACAACTTAGCTAGAAAGTTAGGAGGTGGTGCTCTCTGAGAATAAATTGTTTGAAATTGTGATCATGAAGGGGTTACTATTTG
The DNA here is from genome assembly GCF_020826845.1 of Diceros bicornis minor. NCBI lineage: Eukaryota > Metazoa > Chordata > Mammalia > Perissodactyla > Rhinocerotidae > Diceros > Diceros bicornis. The sequence continues at coordinate 14,271,809 of NC_080741.1, forward strand.
GAGTAACGGACAAGGTCAAGAGTATGAGTCAATGAAGTAGGAGGGAGGACAAAACTGTTGAAGAGGAAGAGAGCTAAGAGGCCATGATTTGGGGGGGGAAATCTATGAGAATATTAAAATCACCACAAATTGTACCAGAGGTAGAATGGGTGAGAATTATGATGAATCAAGTACTCAAGTCTTCAAAGACTGTGCTAGAGACAATTGCTACACATACATTTGATAAATGACTGGTATACAGTATGTCTGAAACCCAATTGTTAAAAAGTAAAAAAATAGAAGATAGGAACATTTCAAAGAAGAAGATATAAGAATGATCAATAAGCATATGAAAAAATGATCTGCCATGACTGGCAATCAGAAATGCAAAATGAAAACACAATGAGATAGCATTTTACTACACTAGGTTGGAAAAGATTTGAGTCTGGCAGTAAGAAATGTTTGCAAGGATGTACTGAAATGGAAACATACTCTGCTCACAGGAGTGTGAACTGTGAAAAGCATGTTGAAAAAGAAGGCGGAGGGCATTACCTATTAATTTGAAGAGGCACACATAACACCAATTAGCAATCCACTCTTAGGTGTATACAATAAATATAAGAGTCAAGTGTGCCTAATTTAAAACCAGATTCGTCTGCATTTGATTCCTACATCTAACACAAAGTAGGTATTTCATTTTGGAAAACTTACTTTACCCTTCTGAGCTTCAGCTGCTGTGAAGACTGAAAAGGCTCATTTTTTTCAAGGAAGACAGGAGGAATTTTTTGGAGGTGACAGATATGCTTATGGCATTGATTGTGGCGATGGATGTACACTTGTCTCCAAACTCAAGTTGTACACATTAAATATGTACAATTTTATCTATGTCAATCATACCTCAATAAAGTATTGGGGTTTTTTAAAGAAAAAGTTCATTTTTTAAAACAGTAGAATGGTGGACATGTAATAAGTGCTCAGTAAAACGATTTAATCATAGTTTTTAATTTGTATTGATATTATTAATAATTTTAGACGAGCCTTAGCCTTCAGGAAGAAACAGCCACAAATACTTTACTTTGGTATTAAAACAGAACTTTTCCTAAAGAGAAATCAGTATTTCCATTTACTCCTGAAATGAAAGACCAAGTATCAAAGGAATTTCACGGAGCATTTTGGTGGGTCCGTTTGATGGTGTGGGGCGGGGGCGGGGGGGAAGAGGGGTCTAGTTGAGTGGTCTTTTCTCCAAAATACCTGAAGCCACAGGAAAACATTAGCCATAAAAGTGAGCAATGTTTGAAGTTCTATTAATTGGTATATCGCTTTTTCTAAGAACGAGTTACACAAGTCGTTCTGCCCCCTAGAGGCCTATAAAAGTATCTCCCTGCAGCGACATACCAACTACAGCCACGGCTATTGGGCTGCACAGATACCGCGATCTCCACGGGGCGGAGCCTCAGAGGGGGCGGAGCTTAGCGTGATATTTTGCGACTTTGGTTACGCTGGCGTCACTTGCAACACCATTGGCCGTCTGAGGCGCAAACGCGTCGGTGTGAGGAACAGAAGATTGGAACGTGCGAGGCCGAGCGCTGCACCGGGGCGGCTCCCGCAGAAGCCAGGACTGCGGCCTCCCGGGGGCGCCCCACGAGCTCCCGGGACTCGCCCCGCGTCGCGCGGTCCTGCGCCCCACTCGCCCCTGGCCCGCCTCTCCTGTCACCGAGACCTGTCACTGTGTGCGGCACCCAGCCCTCCACGCCCTCGGCCAGGCCCCGGCAGCAAAGCCCGCAGCCCCGTCGACGTGATGGGCACCCGGCTCCGCAGCCCCAGCGCCTACCCTGCGCCCTGGTGCGGACCGCAGCCCGGAGGACCCGGCCCTGCCAAGCGCCGCCGATGTGAGGAGCCCGCGGGCCCCGAGTCCCAGACGGCGCCCAGCCTCGAAGACCCGGCGGAGCCCCCGGCCGCGGGCGCGCTCACCTCGGTGGTGGTCCTGGCCGCGGGCTGTGCCCTGCAGGTGCCCCTGGACGACGTCGACCTGGTGCTGGAGCCCGAGCCAACGTCGGTCCTGCAAGTGTCTCTCGGAGATTACACCCTCATGCTGGTCCCCGAGGCCCTCCTGGGCTCCGGCGACGAACACGCGGGAGGGCAGGGCGACTCGCCCGTCGGCCTGGAACCGGGCGCTTTCCTGGGCGCTCCCGGGGACGACGTCGCCGTCGAGCAGGGACTCTTCTGCGCCTCCGTCCCAGAGATCGCCGCCCAAGAAGAGGCCTACGAGCAGGACTCGGACCCTGAGTTCCTGCCGCCTTGGATGGACCCTGCAGCCGGCTCAGTCGCTGGGCTCCGCCCCTCGGCTGGCGGGGTGTCCAGCCCCTCCCCGCAGGGCCGCATCCCAGAGCCCTCGCCTTGGGCCCCCACGCCCAGTCCGGAGAGACGCTCTCCTGGCCCCTATTACAACCTGGACTTCCGCCTTCTGGAGCCCTTCCCCACCTCACCACTCCAGCCTCTACCTCCCTCTCCGAGTCCAGGGCGCGACGCGAGCCCCTCGCGCCCTATTGGACCTCCACGCAAGGCCCGGAGACGACTGTTCCAGGAATGAACTGCCCCACCACCACCACCACAAACACACACACACAGACAAGCCTGGCTACCCCCTGGGGGCCCTCTGGGATTCCCCCAGTCCTTTACACTAGATATCCAACAACCTGGAAATTGAGCCCCTCATGTGCAAACAATTGCTTTTTCCGTGCAGACTGCCTATAGTAGCCGATGAAGACGTCCGGAAGAGAAAGCAGATTCTAGACCTCATCTTTGAAGTCGAAAATCTGCCCAGGGATACCAGACAATGTGTTTTCAGACGTCTGGGCTTCTTTCCAAGATCATTCTCTGGCCCCTCCGTTCCCCCTCGTTTGGCATCAGTTATTTTCTCTCAAACTCTGCTTTCTCCAGCATCATAACGTTGCTCCCCTATTTCTCCCAAACCAGGAAATCACTGGATTTCTCATGCTGTGAGTTTCCTTGTATGCTTTCCCGTGAATTTATAAAGACTCTCAGCCATGGCTTTTCTCTTTCTTGGTGTTTCCAGCTGCTCTTCTGGAAAATTCCAAAATAGTATGATGGTTACTATACCTAACAGTATGGTGTTTGTTCATAGCTACCTCTCAACCTGCTGAAGTTCTCTTCCAGTCAGTTCACTTTTCATTATGAGAGATGTTGGATCTTAGCAGATATTTTCAGTGTGCATTGGGATATGTATTTCTTTTTTAAATCTCTCCATCTGGCCATGTCAACTGATAGATTGATGTAAAATGTTTGCATTCCTGCTATTCCACATTAGTATTTTATACCTTTTAAATTCTACCCTGAGTTTTCTCTTACGTAAATCAAACTTCTAATTTTTAAAAAATTAATTGTTACCATATTTGCTTCACATTTTTATAAAAGAAATAAAATGCGACTGGTAAAGCTGAAGTCAACAAAATGATTTCATTTTTTAAAAACATCAATAACTATTTAGATTTACCAACATGCTTTCCCAATTCTTCTCTCCCTTTTTATACTTAGATTCCACTCTCCAAGTCTAGTTTCAATTTTCTTCTTGCTGAGGAATATCCTTTAATAGTTCTTTTCACTATATCCTGTATGTGACTAACTATCTTGGTTTTGTAAGTATGAACATGTTTTTGTGTGGTAAGCTCTCTTAGTCTTGTATGTCTGAAAATGCTTTATTACATGTTCATTCTTAATTCTAAAATGATATTTAACTACTTTAAACATATTAGCCCATTGTTCTGCCATTTTTTGTTGTTGTTGCAGGCAAGAAGTCTGCCAATCAAGTTTTTGTTCCTTTTATATTTGATTCAGCTGTTCATTCTGGCATATTTTAAAATGTCTCTTTTCCTTTGGTGTCCTACAGTTTTACTATAAAGTCTCTAGGGGTAGATTCTTTTTTTGGTTTGACGGAATTTGACTATCAATATGTGAAATTATCTCTTGCCTTAAAACCCACAGAATCTTAGGCTCTATCCCTTGGAATCTCCCATACGGTCTCCATGGCTAGAAATCCAAGCAAGACATAATGGCACTACTCAGTCAATCTCCCATGATGCTTACCATCTCTATATCAAATGGGGGGTGTGTGTGTGCACCTTATCAATTCCAGTTTTCTTCGTTCTTTAATTCAATTAACTAAGCTTTTCATCAACTGTTTCCAGTATTCTGTTTATACTTCTATAAGAAAGTTTTCATTTCAAAGATCATATTTTTTTGTTTTCAAGATTTTTACTTCCTTCTTCTTGTTTCAAAGCTGCCCCACTTAGTATCATAAACTCGTATTTTTGTTTCATGGATGGCATTATATCCTTTATGTTTTGAAATTTTTTAAACATTAATAGCTCAATTACTTCAATTTCCTCACAGGTAAAATCTCCTATTATTTGTTTTTAATCACGTTAGATTTCCTCGTGTGCTTAGTAACTTTCATTGGTGGGCACATTTTGAGTGGGAGCGCATCATGAGTGGGCACATTTATCTTTTGTATCCCACAGTTATAATTTTTACAGTTTCCACTTCCTGGTAGACCACAATTCAGACCCAAGGCTTTTGGAACTCTTGTATCTTGTCTCTCTGGAAAGGCACAGGTCTAATCCCTAAGCAATCACACAGTTTCAGTCCCCAGTTTCAGTCTGTCTCTCCTTGATCAACCACAGGCACAAGCATGAAATAGTGGTCAGTGCCTCTTCAACCTCTGATGATTGGCAATGGGGTGATTTCCAGGCCCCTCACAGGAGCAGAAATCCTGGTTGCCACTATATATTTTAGTCTCAGTACCACAAATACATCAAAATATTAGCTGCCCATTGAGAAACTGGATTTTCTACTCTATTTCTGGTCCTGGAGGCTTGTGTCTTTCTTTTGAAAGTAGAGGTCAATATTTAATATGGTTTAATATTTCCTTATCGGTGTTCTCTGCCTCCAACAGAGGGAATCCCCCTGCACTACCATCTTGTCCACAATTCCCACCACAACTCAACCATCCCTCCTCCTTCCCCCATAACACAGCAATTGATCAGTCACAAGTCCCAGCCTAATTATCTGATTATGCTGAAGAGGGAAGAGGGCCCTGTTTGCAAAACTGTGTCTTCTCTTACAAGAGCCTCATAATCTACACTTGAAATAACTGAGGACATTCATTTTCAGCAATATGTGAACCAAATAGTCCAAAAAATCTTCAAAAATGAAGTTCTTTAAACTGATGGATAATAATTATTTTAATATTTTGAAGGCATATCACAGCTTGTAAAAATATAAGAGAAATCCTCGAAGGTCAAAAATGATGACATGTCACAAATCCAGGGAGGAAAATGGGTGCTGAAACAAGAGGGTACATGGGGGTACCTAACATTCTGTGGTGACCTAGAGCTTTGGTTTTAACGTCCCGTTGACTGGGGAGAGAAAATAAAATTCATTGGTCACATAGCGCTGAAAAATATCCCAGCCTTCTAAAACATGATACTCTGATGGGTAATCTAACAAGCGAAAGAAAAAGAACTCATAACACAAAAGGAGATGGGACTTAAATGTATCTCTCTCAGCCTTGGTTCCAGGTAGAATGAAACACAATCTGTGGCGCCTGCCATGTGGCGCAAGCGGTTAAGTGCGCGCGCTCCACTGCAGCGGCTTGGGGTTCGCCAGTTTGGATCCCGGGTGTGCACTGACGCACCACTTGTCAAGCCATGCTGTGGCGGTGTCCCATATAAAGTAGAGGAAGATGGGCACGGATGTTAGCCCAGGGCCAGTCTTCCTCAGCGAAATAAAAAAGAGGAGGATTGGCAGATGTTAGCTCAGGGCTGATCTTCCTCACAAAAAAAAAAAAAGAAAGAAAGAAACACGATCTGTTGTGGGGTGGGGGGAGCCGAGAGTTTATTTTAAGATATTCCCTGATAGATAGTGGACCTGGCAGAGGTAAAACAACTCTTCCCTGAGGAGAATATGCCTTATACCCAGAGCTAAGTATCTTCTCAGAGATAACCTTCCAGTGATTCTAAGCTCATAATCCAAAATCAAAGAGCACATAAGGAAACAAACCACCATAAATGAGAATAAATGAGAGACATTCAAAACAAGAAAAAGGAGAATCAGTCCCTTGAATGTTAGAGATTGATGAATTAGCAGATATAAAATAATTTTTAAATAAATTTAATTTGAGGACATAAAAGTGGGCAACGTAAGTGTAGCTAAGAAAAAAAATATCAAAAGATATGGCAGCTTTAAAAGGGAACTAAAGAGGGCCGGCCCTGTGGCTTAGCGGTTGGGTGGGCGCGCTGCTACTGGTGGCCTGGGTTCGGATCCCGGGCGCGCACCAATGCACCGCTTCTCCCACCATGCTGAGGCGGCGTCCCACATACAACAACTAGGAGGATGTGCAACTACGACATACAACTATCTACTGGGGCTTTGAAGAGAAAAAGGGAAAAAAAAAGAAGGATTGGCAACAGATGTTAGCTCAGGGCCAGTCTTCCTCAGCAAAAAGAGGAGGATTGGCATGGATGTTAGCTCAGGGCTGATCTTCCTCACAAAAAAAAGAGGGGGGGGACTAAAGAAAACTTCTAGGGATTAAATATGTAAACTTGGGAGTGGGAAATACAATGAAAGGGTGAAACAACAGTTTAGACACAATTGAAAATGGAAGTACTGAACTAGAGAAATCATCCATAAAGCTACGAAGGGTAAAAACATATAAACTATGAAGAGGAGACTAAGAGACATTATCAGAGAGGGAGCAGTTCTACAGCATGACTGCTGGAGATGCAGAGGGCGAACACTGAGAGAACGGGGAACTCATTATTCACAGAAATAATGAATGAGAATTCTCCAGATGTGATGATAGAAAGAAATCATTCATTCATCCATTCATACAACAAATATGTATTAAGTGCCTACTATGTACTCGGCACTTTCCCAGACTCCAGGAATATAGCCAAGAACAAAACAGTTAAAAATCTCTGCCTTCATGGAGTGCAATAATTCACACAAGAAATAGTGCTGCCTTACATCAAAGTAGCAGCAAGAGGAGTGATATGAAGTGGCATGTAGTTGGATATAGTTTGAAGGTAAACAAAACAGATTTCTTGATGTGAAAGGTGAGAGAGAGTCAAGGATAACTTGAGGGTTTGGGGCCTAGGCATAAAAAGGATGGAATCATTACTTTCTGAGATTGGAAAGACCTTGAGGGAGCAGATATAGAAAAAATAAGATACATTCAATTTTGGACATGTGTCGTTTGAAGTGCCTGTTACATATCCAAGTGAAGATGTTGACTAGGAAGTGAGATATGGGGGTCTGGATTGCATGGGGGTGGTACAGGATGGAGATATACCAGTGTTTTGGAAGAACCACCTAAGTGTATTTTGAAATCATCAAGAATTATGACAGCATCAATAGGGGAGAGAGTGACAGAAAGCCAAGTAAAAACCATTTAAGGAGTGAGGAAGAGGAGTCCTGGAGTTGGAAAGAGGGTAGAGGACTGCACCAAGACAGAGTAGAGCGTGGTTATACTCTGATGATGTGAAATTTAGGAAGGATGGAGAAATGGTTGGGAAGCAGCAATGAGGAGGAAGAAGAACGTATATCACACCTCTACTAGGGGTGTGGGAGAGAAAACGGCCTCTACTTTGGAAGCCTCCAGGGAAAGTAGGGTACGATTGTAGTAGAAAGTTAAAGTGAATATCAGGGGAGTTGAAGATTTGTGGGTTTTGTGATTGACTATGAGCTCCAGAAGGCAGAATGAAAAGGTGGAGGAGATAGAGAAGGATAGGAGGTAGTGAGAGAATACCATGAACTGAGTATTAGAGGATTTAAATCTGGGATATGAGGAATGAGCAGACTCCTACCATGAATAAGCGTAAAAGGCATGATGAGATTAGTGTTCATAATCCTATGGCAGATAGAGGTGGCAAGACTTTCAGCGCTGAAGAGAGGTAAAAAGAAGCATCCTTCCAAGAATACACATAGTTCTGGGACATAGTGCAGTGTCCTCAGTCAGGAAGCACCACAACTCAAGATTAATAAATAAATAAATACATATTTTGGTGGATTATTGTAAGCCCACAAAACACCAAATTCAAAGAGAATATTTTTATATGCAGAAAGAAAATACAACTACAATGAAAATGCAGGCAAGTAGTGGAAGAAACCAAGTGGAAACCAGTCAACAGTGCAGTAGTAGCAGCAAAGTACTCCTAGAAAACAATAATTTTGACCTGGAATTTTTCACTTAATGAAACCATCTTTCAAAAACAGGCATAAACAAAGATTTTGTAAACCAAAAAACTTATTATGAAAATATACTAATTTAATTAGTATTGTATTAATTATTACATATTAAATGTAATGTATTAAAGGTATTAATTGTATGAAATTGCCTCTGGTTAGACAATTAAATCAATGCAACAGAATGAAAAGATCAAAGAGAGACCCACACATAAACGAAAAAGCATATAACTCAGGAAATGATGCAGTTCAGTGGGAAAGAGCTTTTCAATAAAAAGTATTGGGACGACCAGTTTTGCAGATGAGGAAAAAATTGAAATTGGAGCACTGTATCACCCATACAGAACAATCGATAACATTTGGATAAAGACTTTAAATTTTGAAAGGTAAAAATTTAAATATTTGGAAGATATAAAAATGATGTTGGATTAGGGAGTATTTCTTAAACAATACACAAAAATCACAAAGCATAAAGAATAAAACTGATAAATTTGAAGCTATTTTAAAGTTAAGAAATTCTGTTTATCAAAAAACACTATAAAGAATGTGAATACAAACAAGCCACAAAATGGAAAAAGAAAATTTCAACACACATAAATAAAAAAGAAGTTCCAAAACTCCATAACAACAACAAAAAAATGGGCCAAAGACATAAGCACACACTATTTGACAGTGTCTTCTTCGTGGTTGGTTGGAAGGGTAGAGTGGATTGATGAAAATGGAGAACCTGACAAACTCTTCCCCATGGGAGTTGGGAGGGTGAAATGGTTGATAAAAAATGTAGATTACGACAATGCCACCCATGGAGGTTTGGTGGACAACGGAGATTATGATGCTCTCGCCTTGAGTAAGTGGGAGGGTGAAGGGGGGTTGAAGGAAAATGGAGGTTATGACCACGTCTCTCCCCACATAGCCAGGGAGTGGCAGCCGTGGAGAGGATGTGGTGACTTGACCCCGCAAGGCCCTGAGTGGGGTCTAAACAGGACTGTATCAACATGCTTGGAATGTAAGGATTGGAAGAGCAGGGAGGAGGACTGTCTGCACTGAGACCTGAAAGATCAGCAGGAGTTTTTACCAGGCCAGACATAGAAAGGCCTGTAATACCAAGGAGAGCCCCGCCTATGCCCTGGCATGATTGGCCCTCGAGGCTGTCCCTCTTCTGCCTTTTGGCCAGTCCCAGCTGAACCCCAGGCCCCTCACCTCAACCCCTCCAGTGCTGCCCAGTGACCCCTAGTCTCTCTCCTAGGGTCCACCCATGCCAGCAGTATCTATCAGAGACCACCTACCAATCCCTGATGTCTCCCCCACCCACTGCCTACCTGCGGTCAAGCCAGTGTGGCAGAGTTCAGACCCCTCATGGCACCCCTGGGTCTGCATCTCCTCAGACTGTGCCCACAGTCTGTTCCACTTGGCAACTTCTTCCTTGCTACACCATCCTCCCTGTTGGCCCTCAGTCACCTCTGCCCACCTCAAGCTTTCAGCACCTACCCTAATTGCCCCACATGCAGACTCCCCTAATAACCTCACCCATCTGGGGTCCAGCCCCACAGGATCTCCAGCCTTTGTCTTCTTGAGGAGGAGAAGGGCGTCTCCAGTCAGCAAACAGGAAGTGGGGTGCAGTCGCTGTGCATCACCCAAGCCCCTGCTGGACACTGGGCAGGCTGGTGGACTGTCCTGTGACCTCTTTCTTCAGCCATCTCCAAGAAGGGAAAGTGGAAGAATGTCCTCAAGCTAGCAAGGACCTGGGCAAAAAGAATCAGGAGTTACTTGTGTTTCCACCTTGGGGCTGTGATGGGCAAGGAGGTGGCCCGTGGCAGGCAGGGAGCCGAGCATATCGTCATGTGCTCCTCACGGGGTTCTCCTCATGGCCCCCAGGAGCTGGGTTTCTCATCATGCCCACTTTCAGGGTCGCAGTGGTCACCTGCCTGAAATTATACAGTGAGAAAGCAATTGAGCAGGAAATCCCTGGTAGGGCCTTCTGACTGAGGCCAACACCATTGCTCAGCCCTGCCTATGATGACAAGGACCATCTCGGCCTCACAGAAGCAGAAACACCAAGGTTCATGAGGCCACGACTCAGCACGTGCGAGCACCTTCCGTGTGCTGGGACCGTGCTCAGGACTGAGCGCACAGAGGGGAACATAAAACAGGGCTGCTGCTTTCAGGTTGCTCAGTGTCATGAGGAAGGGAGACATTAATCAGACAGACCCACAAACACATATATGATTACAGTTGTGATAGGACAATGAAGAAGTCAGGGGGGTCTGAGCTAGTAGGGGGCCAGGAAGGAACCCTGGAGGAAGTGACTGAGAGTGGAATGACGGTCAGAACTAGCCAGGTGGCTGACACTTCAGAGAAAGGGAGGAGCACATGCAGAGGCCCAGTGGTGCAAAGGAGATGGGTCAGTTCTGGGAACTGGAAAAAAGTTGCTGCAGCCAAAAGAGGAGAAAATTGTGAGTGTGGGGAGGTGAGGAGCCCCATTCCTGGGACCCCAGCAGCTGATGGGGAGATGCAGGCCTAGGAGACCCCTGCCCTGGGGGGCTGTGAAGTGGGAAAGGAGCCCTGGATCAGTTGGGGATCAGTGCATCTGCATAGAACAAAACACCAACATAAAAATGACTGGGAAAAAAGTAAGTGAAGTTCTCTCTCATTTAAAGAAGTCTGGATTCTCCATGCCAAGATTAGGGCCCTGTCTCCATCTTTCCGCTCCATCCCTCTCCCATGGCTTCCATCCTCAAGGCACCATCTGAGGGAGTCCAACCATCACATGCACATTCCACATCTGCAAGAGGAAGAAGATATGGCAGCTGAGGGGCCACTGCCTCACTTCCAGATCCTCCTCAGAAATCCCACACAGCCCGTCTACTCAAAACTTTGTCACATGACCACACCAGGACTCAAGGGAGGCAAGAGACTAGAACTTCTTAGAATGGGTGCATGGCTCTGTAAGGAAGGGGAAGGGGAGGGTATGTGCTTTAAGATTATGGGAGCTGCCTGAACAACTGCCAGCACCTTACTGGCCTATCCCATGACAAGCTTGTCTGATAGGTTTGTAGATGAATTCCCGGTCTGTAGCAGCTTCCCTCCATGTAGGGATTGGGGGGAACACAGGCCTTCATCTTCAGGATCCACCCTCCTCTGGGCCAGGCCTAGACTTGTCCTCTGACTTGCTTGCACAGCAGTGACCACAAGGAGTACTGTAAGTCATTCAGGTTCTCGTTGGCTCTCTCTGTTTTTTGTTTTTTTGGTTTTTGTTTGTTATGTTTTGTTTTGTTTTATACTAGTAAAGACACTGGTCTGGGTGAAGGGCTGTGCTCTGTTGATGGCCTAGACTGTAAACCATTCATTACACCACACTTTTATTCATTACACGTGTTTAGCACTGACTATGAGATAAGCAAGATGCTAGGACACTGGAGGATACAAAGAGAATGAGATACGACTTTGATCTACAATGGCCTATGTCTCACCAGGATAAATACAAATTTTCATAGCTGGAAAGTGGAATCAGGGCAGCTCCGTGGCTTAGCAGTTAAGTGTGCATGCTCCGCTACCGGCGGCCCAGGTTTGGATCCCTGGCGCGCACTGACGCACCGCTTCTCCGGCCATGCTGAGGCCACGTCCCACATACAGCAACTAGAAGAATGTGCAGCTATGACATACAACTATCTACTGGGGCTTTGGGGGAAAAAAAAAAAAAAGGAGGAGGATTGGCAATAGATGTTAGCTCAGAGCCAGTCTTCCTCAGCAGAAAGAGGAGGATTAGCATGGATGTTAGCTCAGGGCTGATCTTCCTCACACACAAAAAAAAGAAAGTGGAATCGGCACAAGAAATATTTAGATAAGATATTTAGATTATTGTGGGAATGAAAGGATCAGCTAGGGTGCCTTCAGCTTCATGTAACAGAATTTCTGGCTCCAAGTGGCTTCATTGCAGGTGGTTATGATCTCACCAACAAGGAGTCCAGAGTCAGGAGGCTCCAGGGTTGATGAATTCATCCTGTCAGCAAAGGCAGGCCTTTGCATTAGCTCCTCTGGGATTCCGTTTACCTCTTTCCTCATGGACTCACTTTGGCCACTACAGTTGCTAACATCACATACTCACCCCATCAGGTCAAAGGCAAAGAGCGATGACTGATTCCTACCATCTGCCTTTCTTTAGTTAAAGAGATAAAGCTTTCCCAAACACCACCTGCCTCCTACAGCAGGCGTCCTTTCAGGCCCTATTGGCCAGAACTGGGTCAAATGGCCTCCTCACACCCAACCAATCCTAGCAAGGAGGAAGGGGAGGACCATGACTGATTTCCTCCAGTCATGACTCATTCTCTGGGAATGGGCCTACTTTCCCTGAGCCGTTGCATCAGGAGACTAGAACAATTTACATTTCGTTTATTAATATTACCGTTATTCAATGTAGAAGACAGAAATGACTGCTGGGGAAAATATCAAACATGTTTGCAGCAACAAGCAAGGACGTCAAGGACCAGAAGTCTAGGTACAGAATGGATTGTCGCTGTGGATGCAAAAGTCACAGAAAATGAAGACAGAGTGTAGTGCTGCCAGCAGTGAGCAGGGCTAAAGTCTTCAATAATGACCACATTAATGACGGAGAAGGGGCAGACAGCTGCACAGGAGGGGTGATGAGGTGCTGTCCAAGATCGCTACTTCCGCGTTCTCAGATGGGCAGCTTACTCCCTCTGTGGCCTTGGACCCTCAGGGTGAGGATCCTTCATCTTCTTGGAGTCTCTCCTCCTCTGTCCTTGTCCCAGGCTGCCTGCAGCCTGCCCATTCTGCACTCCATCTCCCTTTTCTGGAGATCCAGTCCTCAGAACCGGTATCAGATGGGAGAAGCTGGGGCAGCAAAGGGAGTAGTTGCAGCGTCAGGATCCAGGCACGCTTGGGTCACCATAGAAACCCCTGGGCGGAGCTTCTGTGATGGGCGGGGCCCAGGGAGGACCCACACCACGTGAGGAATAGCCTGACCTCCGCCTGCTTTCGGATCCTGGCAGGTCCTGGGAGCACGGAGTTGGGCCGCCCTCGCCGCCAGCTGTTCCACCTGTGAAATCAAGGCTCTGCAACGGGGGAGAGGGAGCCCAGAGCTGCAAGGGTCAGGGGCCAGCGTGGGCACCAATCTGCCTTTTAGGGGATGGGGGATGGCATCCCGGCAGTGAGGTCAGGAGGGCCACAATGAGAGCCACCTAGCGAGTGGCCGGCAGAGCTGCGTGATGATTGGCCGCACCAGCAAGACCGAGCTGAGAGCCGCCTGGCGACTGGACAGGGACACGGTAGTGACATCACGAGGAGGCATTGTGATGGGTCCCAGGCCTCACTGAGGGGAGAGCAGGCGCTTCCACCTCAGCTCCTCCTGCTCTCCGCCTGGTTCTCCACCCCAAAGGATAGCACAGCCTGGCCACTGGTCCTGCCCCGGGCCTCTCGCCCCCACCTGTGCTCTACCTTCATGTTCGAGTCCACCTTTGCGGCCTTCTGCAGTCTCGCACGTCCCCGCGCCAGCAGCCGGCGCCTCGTGGACCCACAGCGCTCCTCACCTCGCGTTCCCATTCGGCAACGACCCTCACGGGGAGGGCCCCTCCCAGACCTCCAGCATTGCAACCGGGTTGAGCACAGGTAGCCAAGTGCCCCAGACACCCGGCTGACCAGGAGCCCTCCAACCCCTCACAGCACAGGGCAGACGACTGCCCTGGACACCCCTAGACCAGGAGCCCTCCTAACCAGCTCAGCACAGAGCAAATGAGTCCATCAGACACTTGGCCAACTGGTAGCCCTCCTACCCGGCTCAGCAAAGTGCAGCCCAGGGTGCACCCTGAGGGTCCTCCGGACACCTGCCCAACTGTGAGCCCCCGACCCAGCCGAGCAAAGGGCAGCTGCTGACCCTCCCCCCTCATCCTCTGGGCACGCCCCCACACAGGTGCACACCCAGTGTCCAGTCCTAAGTCTTCCCAGTCCGTTCCCTGAGTCCTCTACCTGTGGTCATCAGCACCTTTGCCAGGCCCAGGTGAGCTGGCTGGAAGAGGCTGCTAGCTGGTAGAAGAAAAATACCTTATACCAGTCATTGTGGGCCCCACCACCACACTGCATCTGAGAGTCTGTGCCCAGAAGTTGCAGAGTGAGGAGACTGGCCTCAGAAACCTCCCATTGCCTCCTGGGAACCTTGGCCCTGGCCATGTCCCTGGCTCCCAGGTGGTGCCCCAACTGCCAGAAAGGGAAAAATCAGTCCCAGAGGCCCCTCCCACCCCACCGCAATTCAATCAATCTGTAAAACAGGTAGAAGGCCAGGAAACAAGGCAGGAAGAACAAGCTTTACACCAAAAAATGGGGCATCTCGACCCAGACATGAGAAATCTGAGGCTACTAGTCCAGGCGGAAATCCACCTTCCAGTGGAGGGGCCAGGTCAGGCTGTCTGCGAAGGCAGAGATTGCTGCCTCTGTGGGAGGCGGGCTCAGAAACATCAGTGGTTTGTGGCCGGGTGTCAAGGACTGTGCCTCTCAGAGCACAGTCCCCTGGTGCACCACTGTGCTGAGGTGCTGGTGGGCACATGGCCTGAAGACTTTTGGCCTGGGACTGACTTCAGCCTGATGCCTCAGTGGCATATCACCTGGGGAGCCTTTTTCTCCTGGGGAGGTTCTCTTGTCCAGAGGGAGCAAAGGTTGCCATGCCTTAGAACAAGAGAACAACCAGAAGTTGGAAGAGCTGTCCATGGAAATCCTACTTATAGAGAAAGGATTGACAGACTCTGAGGTAAAGCTGAGATTGACCAAAACAGCTCTTAACACCAGCAGGGAAATTAATAAAAATCTTAAGTGTCTGAGCTACAGGATTCCCTAAAACTGTGTGAAGAAAATCAAAAGCTGAAATATCTGTTTGTCAACTTGGTGTCACAGGAAGAACACGATGTAAAGAACTTGCCAGAGGACCAGGCCTCCCCAGACATGGCAGGAGATAAGGAAGGGCCTATGAGCAAGTTCCGGAGGAGACCCAGGCCCTGAATGCAGAGGAGTCCTAAGGACAGGTCCTCCCGATTGGAAGGGGTGAGGGAGGCGTTAAGAAACAGGCGGAGCAGCCGTGTCAGCGGCAGGCCGAGGTCTGTGAGCTGGAGAGCTGCTACCAAAATGCAGGGATTCCTGGACGCTTTTGCCTTCCAGGCAACATTTTCACAGTACCAAGGGGTAACATCCCCCCACACACCCACCCCAGGAGGGCATAGAAGGGGAGCTGGAGGGGCCAGCCCCGTGGCTTACCGATTAAGTGCGCACGCTCCATTACTGGCAGCCCGGGTTCGGATCCTAGGCGTGCACTGATGCACTGCTTGTCCAACCATGATGAGGCGGCATCCCACATACAGCAACTAGAAGGATGTGCAACTATGACATACAACTATCTACTGGGGCTTTGGGGAGAAGAGGGGGAAAAAAGGAGGAGGATTGGCAATAGATGTTAGCTCAGGGCTGGTCTTCCTCAGCAAAAAGAGGAGGAGTGGCATGGATGTTAGCTCAGGGCTGATCTTCCTCACCAAAAAAAAAAAATGAAGGGGAGCTGGAGCAGAATGTGGGTCACCTCCTTGAGTGGAGGTGGTATGAGCTTCATGATGTTTGTGACTTTTAAATAAATGTGTTGGATGCAAAGAAGTGTCCCTGAGTGATTGTGATGTACAGCCAGGGTCAGAGTCACTGCACCACATCATACGAGTCGTCACATTCTCCAGCTGGGCTGAGGTCTAATTTGACCCTCAGAACAGAGCTGTGAGGTAGGCAGGGGTCTCCGTGGCTCTGAGAACTTGTCGGTGAACCACAGAGAGCTGCCACTGAGCGCAAACTACCCCTCCCCTTCAAGACTTTTCACACACGTCGACTCCTCGAAACTCAAAGCCAGCCACTGAGGCGGGCACCATTCTGACAGAAAGGAAGGCAGAAGCAGAGTGTTCACACACAGGCATTTCTGCAGAGATCATTTCTGGCCCGAGACCTCACAGCCAGTTTGTGGCAAAACTTGCGTTTGGACCCTGACAGTATGGCTCCAAACTCCAGTCTCGGCAGCAGGTGCTTCTCAACCGCAGGTTCCTGTCAGATGCGGGCCTTTGATGAGCAGATGTGAGGGAAAGATCAGGGTGGAGAGTGGCCAGAGGCGTGGGACGCATTCCCTGTCTCTGGGTGAGGTGGGGTGGAGTGAGGGCAGCAGGTGAGAGACTGGAGAAGGGGCCAGGATGGTGGGCTGGGTGCTCAGAGCCACAGAAGCCCTGCAGGATTAGGGGGAGAGATGTAGGAGCAGCTCTGGCTGCTCTAGGTGTGGGGATGAATGAATGGAGCAAAGCAGGGTAGGAGACAGGTGGGAACAGGTGCGTCTGGGGGAATGGAGGGTGGCTGTGGACACAGAGGGAGGTGGTGGCCTCCAAGAGGCAGAGCTGAGAATCGGTGCTGAATTGGACGTTGGGGGGCGGACAGGGAGGAGGACACCAAGGTTCCAGGCTCACCACCTCTCAGGCCATGGTCCCAGGGACTGTAGCTGGAGCTCAGGTGAGGTGTGGATCCCAATGTGCTGTGCCAGCCTGCAGCTGGTGGTGGGGGTGCCACTGCTGCCTCTGTCCCCCTGCGGGCCCAGCTTCTGAAAGAACGGGATCTCAGCAGTGCTGAAAGCCAAAGTCCCACTCCCAGCCAGGTCGGCCCCTCAGCCTTCCCTCATCACACCTCCACCTTCATCCCCAGAGTCAGCTGGGACCCTGTGGAAGCTCCAGAACCATCAGCATCAGCACAGCTGGTATGAGGGCATGCCCAGGACCGGGAGGTCCTCACATCTCTGAGGTGTGGGGCCAGAGGAAATCGAAGGACATAGGATTAGGAGATGGAGTGCGGTGACAGCTGCTGACCTGTCCATCAGGCAAGCCACCAAGCAAGACCCTCCACCAGCTAAAAGATTACGACACGCTGAAGGCTCAGATGAAGGTTAGCATTTTCTAACAATAAAGTATTTTTTAATTAAGGTATGTACATTGTATTTTTAGACACAATGCTATTGCACACTTAATAGACTACGGTATAGTATAAACATAACTTTTATATGCACTGGGAAACAAAAAAATTCATGTGACTCACTTTATTGCTGTCGTCTGCAACCAAACCCACAATATCTCCAAGGTATGCCTGTATTACACCTTAGAAGATGTACATGAATGGCCAATACATATATGAAAACATGATCAACCTCATGAGCAATCAGAGAAATACAACATAAATACACAGTGGATACCATTTTACACCATCAGATTGGAAAATGCTTAGAAATCTAACCATACTAATCGTTGGCAAGGATGTGGTGCAAAGTGAACACTTATCCACTGCTCACAGAAACATAAACTAGGACAACCAGTTAAGAAGGCAAGTTTGGCGTTATCTACCATTGTTAGGGTGCCACACGCTACTACCCCGCAATCCCACATCTGGGTTTTTTGCCATAAGCATATAGGTAAAAAGTCAAAGATCTCTGTTCTACTGTTAAACATGTCTGTATTTCATTCCCAAATCCAACACAAAACAAGTATTTAATTTTGTAAAATTTCCTTCTCTCCTCTGAGTTTCACTAATGAGG
The DNA here is from genome assembly GCF_020826845.1 of Diceros bicornis minor. Classification (NCBI taxonomy): domain Eukaryota; kingdom Metazoa; phylum Chordata; class Mammalia; order Perissodactyla; family Rhinocerotidae; genus Diceros; species Diceros bicornis. Next base: position 14,289,648 of record NC_080741.1, read on the forward strand.
ACTGAATAAACTGATTTTTTAAACATTCAGTATAATACAAGTCAAATAGCAAGTTTGAATACAAAAAGGTAAACTTAAATTTTTGCTACTGTTATTAATAATTACAATCTGGCTTCCAACAAAAAACTGCAGTCAGTTTCACTTGATTATTTTCAAAAAGCTTTTTTATCAAAAAATTTGCATTTCTAGTTTCTCTCATGCATGAAAAGAATTTCAAGAACCACGTGGGTGCGGTGGGGGAGGAGTGATGATGGGGTAAATCCCTTTTCATAGCCTCCTGGAAAATCTAAGACATTATACATAGGCTCCCTCTAAAAGTAAGCAAGCAGTTTATGAGATTGTATTTTGGCTCTTTTCCCCACAAGAATAAAAGCAATAAGGGCCCCTGGGCCCCGTAAGGGCATCCACGCAGTATTCCCTACACTTTATCAAAAACCTCCCCGGGTATTGCACCGCGCTAAACCTGATACCCTCTTTGGCGGGAGGCGGGGCTTATACTGAGACATCCTGGCCGCCGCAGGTCACCTGACGTCGCACGTTGTTAATCATCCGGGGCGCAAACGGGTCGGTGTGAGGAGCCGAAGATTGGAAAGCGCGAGGGCAAGCGCTGCGCCGGGCGCGGCTCCCGCAGAAGCCAGGACTGCGGCCTCCGGGGGCGCCCCACGAGCTCCAAGGACCTGCCCCGCGTCGCGCGGTCCTGCGCCCCCCCTCCGCCCTGCCCGCCTCTCCTGTCACCGAGACCTGTCACTGTGCGCGGAACCCAGCCCCCTCCCCGCTCCCCGCCCTCGGCCAGGCCCCGGCAGCAAAGCCCGCAGCCCCGTCGACGTGATGGGCACCCGGCTCCGCAGCCCCAGCGCCTACCCTGCGCCCTGGTGCGGACCGCAGCCCGGAGGACCCGGCCCTGCCAAGCGCCGCCGATGTGAGGAGCCCGCGGGCCCCGAGTCCCAGACGGCGCCCAGCCTCGACGACGAACGCTCAGGAGGCAGGGTGACTCGCCCATCCGCCTGGAACCGGGCGCTTTCCTGGGCGCTCCCGGGGACGACGTCGCCGTCGAGCAGGGACTCTTCTGCGCCTCCGTCCCAGAGATCGCCGCCCAAGAAGAGGCCTACGAGCAGGACTCGGACCCTGAGTTCCTGCCGCCTTGGATGGACCCTGCAGCCGGCTCAGTCGCTGGGCTCCGCCCCTCGGCTGGCGGGGTGTCCAGCCCCTCCCCGCAGGGCCGCATCCCGGAGCCCTCGCCTTGGGCCCCCACGCCCAGTCCGGAGAGACGCTCTCCTGGCCCCTATTACAACCTGGACTTCCGCCTTCTGGAGCCCTTCCCCACCTCACCACTCCAGCCTCTACCTCCCTCTCCGAGTCCAGGTCCCCACGCGCGCCCCCCGCGCCCTATTGGTCCTCCACGCAAGGCCCGGAGACGGCTGTTCCAGGAATGAACTGCCTCCCACGATCCCTCGACAGCCGGCTTCAGGCGCTAGTGATCTACCAAGACCCACCGTAAGCCCACGCCACCGCTCGGAGATGAAGCAGCTTCATTCATAGACGGTGGGCAGCTGCGGGTTTTGTTTTAGTTTTGTTAGTTTTTGTTTTTGTTTTTTAGCAAGATGCCTTATCAGTAGCAGGCAAAGACATTAAAAAAAAAAAAAAAAAAAACCAGATTCTGGTAAAGACCTGTAGCGAGGAGAGTACACCACAGCCAGCCAACCATGGATGTTTACGCCCCTTGCCTCTGCTGCCTGAGCTGTGTCTTCCGCTTCTGTCACCTTCGGCCAACTCCATTCTTGTTTCACCTGACTCTTGCCTCAGACTCATCTCAATTTCCTTTCCAATTTATCCCTTTTTTCATCACTTCCCATGCCTCGCTTCTTTCTCTCCATTCCAGGTTGTTTTTTTCTTCTTTTTGTAATCAGGAATTTACCCGTCTGATTTCCTCAGTGTTCTCTGAGGTGCTTCTGGTCCCCATTTTTTTTTAGCATGCACAGTATTATTAAGAAGAGCCTTGTGAAAGGGAAGCACAGTAAACAGTGGTGGCCAGAGAGAGAAGCTGAGGGGCTGCAGGTGCAGTGACAGCCTCAGTCAACCTCGCTGGGAGCTCTGGAGTTCGAATGGCTGGTCAGAGTTGTCCCAGGTTAGGCTGAAATAGCCCAGTTCCTTCATCCATCAGTCACTGGGTGTGAGAGACCAGAGAAGGGCCACGGCCCTGGGCAAGGCAGCTTTCTTCAGCTGAGACTGGAGGGAATGACAGCTGAAGGGTGTCTGTCAACAGTGCTCCTAGCAGTTATGGGGACAACTCTCATTGAAGAAGAATCTGGATGCTGCATCACACTATCCCCCACAACTTCACCATGTTCGTTCTTTTTATCTTGATGTTCATCTCCATTTATTCTGGTCTTTAATTATGACTAGCAGTAAAGAAATTAAAATTTTCTTCGTATAGGTCTTGAACATTTGGATAAAGTCTGATCACCAATTTTATTTGTCCCTTTCTTCTTGATTTCCTAACACCTTTCCCTGGACCTGGTCAATCAAGATAAATGCATATTGAATAAATAAATGAATAAATAGCAGACAAATGTAATGTATTGGACTTTTTAGAAATATTTCTAAAATTAGAATTAAAAAATTGGTGAAAGCAATAAATGGAAGGAGGAAGCTGTGACATTGTTTCATTACAGAAACAGTTTGTACGATGCCACATTCTCCTGTCCTTTCACAATCAAATGGGTATTTCTGAATTCACCTTGATTCCTCCCCAGGGTGATGAGAAGAACAGCTACTCACTAGGATGCACTCAGCTTCACAGCATGGACATTTGGTCTAATCTGTTATTGAACATTTTTTCATGCTGATGAGCCCACCACCCAGAATTGGCAGCTATTTCTTAGTACTATTTCCTTAATGTCTTTTTTACGATAAAGAAAATAAATTGGGGCCGGCCCTGTGGCTTAGTGGTTAAGTGCGCACGCTCTGCTATTGGCCGCCCAGGTTCGGACCCCGGGCGCGCACCGATGCACCGCTTGTCCAGCCATGCTGAGGCGGCATCCCACATACAACAACTAGAAGGATGTGCAACTATGACATACAACTATCTACTGAGGCTTTGGGGAGAGAAAGGGGAAAAAAAGGAGGAGGATTGGCAATAGATGTTACCTCAGGGCCAGTCTTCCTCAGCAAAAAGAGGAGGATTGGCATGGATGTTAGCTCAGTGCTGATCATCCTCACAAAAAAAAAAAGAAAAAAAGAAATTATTACAGATAATGTAGTCATATCCTTTGATCCCTGTTTCCTGTCCCCTCCCCCCATTCCCAGAAGAATCTCGTCATATCATGAAGTTGATGGGTATCATTCTAGTCAATATATGCATGCTACACATACATATGTATAGATATAAATAATATATTTATGTTGTTTCGTGGACAACTAAATTTACATAACTGGCTTATTCTTCAGTTTACCTTTTCCCCAACTTTATTTTTGAAATCACCATTTATAAATATATATATATGGTTCATTTATCCCAAAGATTTCAGTTTCCATCATATGAATATACCATATTTTATTGATTTATTAATGGATATTTGTGTTTACAGTTTTTAGTACATTACAAACAATACTGTAGTAAACATCCTCACACTTCTCGTCTTATGCACCTGAGGAAGAGTTCCTCTAGGAAATACACCTAGAAGTTGTGCTGATGGGTGGCATGACATGTACATTTACGGTTTTATTTGATATTGCCAGATTGTTCTCTAGAGTGGTTGCAACAGTTCAAACAGCCTCTAGCCGTCTTTCACCACACCCTATTGCCAAACTTCAAATTGTTTGCCAATGATATCTCATTTTTAAAATTTGCTATTTCCTAATTCTGGTAAGATAATGCAGTTTTTCACATGTAGTGGGAATAATATTTTTAAAGTAATTTCAGATATATTTTCATACGTTGCAAAATCTTATTGCCTTTCAGCTTGTCACCCATCAAATCTAATGGCTTTCCTCTTTTTCGGGGGGAGGACAGGTGAAAGCTGAGATTAAAGCAGTTAGCTTTCAGCCTGCAGTGTCAAAGCAGACTCTTTTTAGTCCATTACCAGGCAAATATCATGAGAATCAAATTGTCTCCAGGCAGAAAAATCACATCTTAATCTCTTAAGCAATATCTTTTAAATATCAACAGCCATGTTTGAAAGTCTAAACACAGAGTTTTAATAGAAATCGTTGTGCAGAGAGGACTGAGGAGTTCTAACTGGGCAAGAATGGAATGAGAAAAAGACAATTCTTACCCAAGAGTAGGATGTGGAAAAGGAAGAAGGATAAACTAGAGAATGTAGGCATTCATCACGCATGTGGATCATGACTCTCATCTTCTATGAGTTCAAGACTTTAGCATTAGTTGAGGAGAAGGCCAAGAAAAAGGAGGGTTTTTGCCTTATTTCCCATTTAAGAATCTGGAAAAGGTAAGATGGAGGATGGTACTCCTATCAGGTAAGCCCCCCATGTTCCCAGCCACCACCTTGAGGAGAAGCAAGGAGAGGAGGAGGGAATCCAAACAAGGAACATTTATAGAAAGTTGCCTGTGTTATTGAAGGAGAATTAGAACCAAAAATGTCTGAGATTCACTTATCTGGAAAGTTTATAGTGCCCCTACTCCCCGTTCCCCAACCCAAGATCTTCCAAACCAGTGAGGTGGAGGTGCCTGACAAAGATGAAGTCAATTATGTAAAATAAAGAAGTTATATTTTCTTTATACAACTGAGTAGAAATCTGTTTATTGATACATTTATTCCTGTTGACTATCAGTGTATATCCTTGACTCTTTTTTCTTTTAGACCTATTAGAGTTTTTTTATTTATTTGAAATTTTTTATGTGCTTAAGATACTGATCCTTTATTTGTTTTATATTTTATAAATATTTTCTTCCAGTGTGTCCCTTGTTTTTTAACTTGTTTAATTATACAGACCTTTATAATTCTCATACAGTGAAATTTCAAAATCTTCTATAGTTTGTACTTTTTGTGTCAGTTTAAGAAATTTTTCCCAAGAAAGATCATAAGGATATTTCCTACACTCTCTTCTGATAGTTCTAAAGATTTGTTTTTTCCAGTTTAGATATTTAATCTCCTAGAAGTTTATTTTTGTATCTGGTTTGAAGTAGGGATTAAATTTTTTCAGATTAAAAGTCATTGCCCGCAAATCAATTATTGAATAGTCTATCCTTTCCAATTTATGCCAATACTGTCCTATAGAAATTTCCACCATATGATGGCAAACTAAAGACAATTTCAGGTGAACAAAAAGCTGAGTGAGTTTGCCACCAGTAGACCCTCTCTAAAGGAAATCCTAAATGATGTACAGGCACACCCCCGAGATATTGCAGGTTTGGTTCCAGACCACCGCAATAAAGAGAATATCACAATGAAGTGAGTCATATGAATTTTTGTTTTCCCAGTGCATATAAACGCTATGTTTACACTATACTGTAATCTAAGTGTGTGATAGCATTATGTCTAAAAAAAAATGTACATACCTTAATTTAAAAATGTTTTCTTGCTAAAAAATGCTAACCATCATCTGAGGCTTCAGCAAGTCATAATTTTTTTGCTGGTAGAGGGTCTTGCCCTCCACACAATATCTGTGAAGTGCAGTAAAGTGAAGCACAACAAAACAAGGTATGCTTGTAGCTCAAGCAGAGTGTGATCTGCCTGATCTTAGGATAGTGATCCCAAGGTGAAAGTGCTGAGAAGCAGGGGGAAAAGGAATAACAAAGAGATTGGTGTATATCAATCTAAATGAATAATGGCTGACTAAAACGTTACTAATGTCTTAAGGGGATAAAAACAAAACAAAGATAGGATAAAATATATGACAACCATCAAGAGAATGAGAAGACAAGTCACAGACTGGGAGAAAATATTTGCAAAAGATATATCTGATAAAGAACTGTTAGCCAAAATATACAAAGAACTCCCAAAACTCAACAATAAGAAAACAAAGACATAGCAATATCTTTTCGAATGTCCTCACTGCTATTCTTAGAAGGTATAATGTTATCATTATTTATTATGGCAACCATAATAATCTGTCTACTCAGGCAAGGGAAACAAAAGAAAAAATAAACAAATGGGACTACATCAGATTAAAAAGCTTCTGCAAGGCAAAGGAAACCATCAACAAAATGAAAAGACAACCCACCAACTGGGAGAAAATATTTGCAAATCGTATATCTGACAAGGGGTTAATTTCCAAAATATATAAAGAACTCATACAACTCAAACAAATTCATACAAACTCATACAACTTAACAACAAAAAAACAAACAACATGATCAAATTCAGGAGAGGATATAAACAGACATTTTTCCAAAGAAGATATACAGATGGCCAACAGGAACATGAAATGATGTTCAGCATCACTAGTTATTAGGGAAATGCAAATCAAAACTACAACGAGACGTCACCTCACACCCATCAGAATGGCTATAATTAACAAAACAAGAAATAACAAGTGTTGGAGAGGATGCGGAGAAAAGGGAACACTCATACAGTGCTGGTGGGAATGCAAACTGGAGCAGACACTATGGAAAACAGTATGGAGATCTCTCAAAAAATTAAAAATAGAAATACCATATTATCCAGCTATTCCACTAGTGGGTATTTATCCAGAGAACATGAAATCAATAATTCAAAAAAATATATGTACCCCTATCTTCATTGCAGCATTATTGACAATAGCCAAGACATGGAAGCAACCCAAGTGCCCATCAACAGATGAATGGATAAAGAAGATGTGGTATACATATACAATGGAATACTACTCAGCCACAAAAAAGACAAAATTGTGCCATTTGTGACAACATAGATGGACCTTGAGAGTATTATGCTAAGCAAAATAAGTCAGAGAAAGACAAATACCATATGATTTCACTCATATGTGGAAGATAAAAAAAAAACAACACGTAGATAAGAAGTACAGATTAGCAGGTACCAGAGGAGAAGGGGGTGGGGGAAGGGTGAAAGCAGTAAAGGGGCACATATGTATGGTGACAGACAAAAACTGGACTGTCGGTGGTGAACACAATGCAGTCTATGCAGAAACTGAAACATAGTATGTACACCTGAAATTTACACTATGTTGTAAGCCAATATGACCTCACTAAAATAATTTTTTTAAAGCCATTCTAAGAGGGAAGTTCATAGCAATAAATACCTACATTAAGAAACAAGAAAGATCTCAAATTAACAACCTAACTTTACATGTCAAGAAACTAGAAAAAGAAGAACAAACTAAGCCCACAGTTAGTAGAAGGAAGGAAATAAATAAAATAAAAAATAAAAAATAAATAAAATCAGAGCAGAAATAAATGAAATAGAGACTAAGACAATAGAAAACTTCAGCGAAACTAAGAGCTGGTTATTTGAAAAGATAAACAAAATAGACAGACCTTTAGCTAGACTCATCAAGAAAAAAAGAGAGAGGACTCAAAATAAATAAAATTACAAATGAAAGAGGAGACATTACAACTGATACCACAGAAATACAGGGGATCATGAGACTATGAACAATGATGAACAACTATATGCCAAAATATTGGACAAACTAGAAGAAATGGGTAAATTCCTAGAAACATACAACCTACCAAGACTGAATCATGAAGAAACAGAAAATCAGAACAGACCAATTACTAGTAAGGAGATTGAATCAATAATCAAAAACTCCCAACAAATGAAAGTCCAAGACCAGATGACTTCACTGGTGAATTCTACCAAACATTTAAAGAACAATTAATATTTATCCTTATCAAACTCTTCCAAAATATAGAAGAGGTGGGAACATTTCCAAGCTCATTTTACAAGGCCAACATTACCCTGAGACAAAAACCAGACAACGACACCACAAGAAAAGAAAATTATAGGCCAATATCCCTGATGAACATAGATGCAAAAATTCTCAACAAAATATTAGCAAACTGAATTCAACAATACATTAAAGGATCATACACTATGATCAAGTGGGATTTATTCCAGGGATGCAAGGATGGTTCGACATCCGCAAATCAATCAATGTGATACACCACATAAACAAAATGAAAGTTGAAAATCATATGATCATCACAAAAGATCCAGAAAAAGCACTTGACAAAATACAACATCCATTCATGATAAAAACTCTCAACAAAGTAGGTAGAGAGGGAATGTACCTCAACATAATAAAGGCCATGTATGACAAGCCCACAGCTAACATCATACTCAATGGTGAAAACCTGATAGCTTCTCCTCTAAGATCAGGAACAAGACAAGGATGCTCACTCTTGCCACTTTTGTTCAACATAGTATTGGAAGTCCCAGCCAGAGCAATTATGGAAGAAAAATAAATAAAAGTCATCCAAATCAGAAAGGAAGAAGTAAAACTGTCACTATTTGCATGTGACATGATATTATATATAGAAAACCCTGAGTAATCCACCAAAAAACTATTAGAATTAATCAACAAATACAGTAGTGTTGCAGGATACAAAACCAATGTGCAAAAGTCAGTTATGTTTCTATTCACTAATCATAAAGAGAAATTAAGAAAACATTCCCATTTAAAATTTCATCAAAAAGAGTAAAATACCTAGGAATAAATTTAAACCAAGGAACTGAAAGACCTGTACACTGAAAACTATAAGACATTGATGAAATTAAAGAAGACAAAGTAAATGAAGAAGAAACAGATAAATGGAAAGATATTCTGTGCTCGTGGACTGGAAGAATTAATATTGTAAAATGTCCATACTACCCAAAGCAATCTACAGATTCAATGCAATCGCTACCAAAATTCCAATGGAATTTTTCACAGAAATAGAACAAGCAATCCTAAAGTTTGTATGGATCTTTTGTAAAAGACCCCAAATAGCCAAAGCAATCTTGAGAAAGAAGAACAAAGCTGAAGGCATCACACTTCCTAATTTCAAACTATTATTACAAAGCTATAGTAATCAAGACAATATGGTATTGGCATAAAAACAGACACACAAATCAGTGGAACAGAATATAAAGCCCCGAAATAAACCCACGCACACATGGTCAGTTAATTCATGACAAAGGAACCAAGAACATACAATGAGGAAAGGACAGTCTCTTCAATAAATGATGGGAAAACTGGACAGCCCCATGCAAAAGAATGAAACTGGACCACAATCTTACCATACACAAAAATCAACTCAAAATCGATTAAAGACTTGAACATAAGACCTGAAACCATAAAACTCCTAGAAGAAAACATAGGCAGTAAGCTCCTTGACGTTGGTCTTGACGATGATTTTTGGATTTCACACCAAAATCAAAAATAAACAAGTGGGACTGCATCAAACTAAAAAGCTTCTGCACAGCAAAGAACACAATCAACAAAATGAAAAGGCAACCTATGGAACGGGAGAAAATATTTGCAAATCATATATCTGATAAGGGGTTAATATCAAAAATATATAAAGAATTCAAACAACTCAATAGCAAAGAAATAAATAACCTGATTAAAAAATGGGAAGAGGATCTGATAGACATTTGTCCAAAGAAGATACACAGATGGCCAACAAGTACATGGAAAGGTGCTCAACAACACTAATAACCAGGGAAATGCAAATCAAAACCACAATAAGATGTCACCTCACATCTGTTAGAATGGCTATTATCAAAAAGACAAGCAATAACAAGTGTTGGCAAGGATGTGGAAAAAAAGGAACTCTTGAGCACTGTTGGTGGGAATGTAAATTGGTGCGGCCACTATGGAAAACAGTATGGAGGTTCCTCAAAAAATTAACAATAGAACTACCATATGATCCAGCAATTCCACTTCTGGGTATTTATCCAAAGAAAACAAAAACACTAATTCAAAAAGATATCTGCACCCCCATGTTCATTGAAATATTATTTACAGTAGCCAAGACATGGAAACAACCCAAGTGTCCATTGATGGATGAATGGATAAAGAAAACATGGTATATATGTAATGGAATATTATACAGCCATAAAAAAGGAGGAAATTCTGCCATTTATGACAACATAGTTGAACTCTGAGGGCATTATACCAAGTGAAATAAGTCAAACAGAGAGAGACAAATATCATATGATCTTACTTATATGTGGAATCCAAAAAAAAACCTAACTCATAGATACAGAGAACAGATTTGGTGGTTGCCAGAGGTGGTGGTAGAGGGGGAGAATGGATGAAGAGAGTCAAAATGTACAAACTTCCAATTATATAATAAATAAGTCCTGGGGTTGCAGTGTACAGCATGGTGACTATAATTAATAATATTCTATTGTATATTTGAAAGTTGCTGAGAGTAAATGTTAAAAGTTCTCATCACAAGAAAAAAAATTTGTAACTGTGTGTAATGATGGATCTTAACTAGACTTATTGTGGTGATCTTTTTGCAGTATACACATATATTGAACCATTATGTTGTACACACACACATACACACACACACACACAAAAGGGAAGAAAACGAGCAATAGAAAGTATTTGTTTTATTTTTAATTTTTAATTCAATATTTTTCTTTACCCATTTTTTGGGGGGAATTTCTGTTTGTTTCTCCTCAGGTTAAATCATAATCTAAAATTAGTTCTTTGGAATACTAGATGATGATTTAGTTTCCTCACTCTATTGCTGAATATATAACGTTTTAGTTTGAAGGTACTGCATCTATTTGTACTTGTTGCTGAGAAAGTAAAACAGAATCTTTCTTCAAATTCACTCTTTTAAAAAATGATTATTTCTTGTCTTGGTTTACCTATGGTCAGAGTGAGGGAGCAGCAAGGATGGTGGATTGGGCAGGGGCAGGAGATGGAGATATTGTAGGACAGGGTAACCATGCCATGGAGGAGCTGAGAACCAGGACTAAGGTAGCACATTGGCCAATGTTAACAACGAAGGAAGAAAATTGCGCTGGATGGACAACGCTGTTGGGGCTTTTAGATCTGACATCAGTTAAAAGTACGTTGTCTCCAAAACTGTGTACCAAGAACCCACAGTACTCTGTTTTGACAAAGAATGCTTTCTGAGCATGACAATTACATACACACACACATACATGACACTGTTAAAATACTGTATTTTTCTAAGGAATCAAGAATCAAATGGCTTTCTTCAAATTAGTTTGGTTTTTAAAATCTCATTTTCAAATGCGTAACAATAGAGCATACAATAAAGTTGAAAGAAATATAACTCTTTTAAATATTTGTTCCCTTCATCCTACTTACTTTTATTTTTCTTCAAAGATAAATTTCGGGGCCGGCCCCGTGGCTTAGCGGTTAAGTGCATGAGCTCCTCTACTGGCGGCCCGGGGTTCGATCCCAGGTGCACACCGATGCACCACTCGTCCGGCCGTGCTGAGGTGGCGGCCCACATACAGCAACTAGAAGGATGTGCAGCTATGACATACAACTATCTACTGGGGCTTTGGGGAGAAAAAAGGAAAAAAAAAAAAAGGAGGAGGATTGGCAATAGATGTTAGCTCAGGGCTGATCTTCCTCACACACACACACAAAAAGACAATTTGCTTCAGGAGAGAAGAACTAGGTTCTTTTGACCTGATGAAATGCAAGAGCATGGAAATAGGGATGCATATCAGGCTTTTATCTAAAATTTTTTAATTGAGAAAGTACTCCAAGTGATATTCTTATCAAGCAAATAGTCTTAGAAAAATGTGGTAAATATAAGCTTTACAAAAAGTGCACTGTTTTGGTGAGGGGTATGGGAGGCAAACTCCATTTGGTAGGAAAGATTTTTTTAAAAGGCAGCTTTAAAGAATTATAACTCAGGGGTCCGGCTCCGTGGCCGAGTGATTAAAGTTCTGCATGCTCCGCTTTGGCAGCCCAGGTTTGCGGGTTCGGATCCTGGGCACAGACCTACTCCACTCACCAGCCTTGCTGTCGGGGCGACCCACATACAAAATAGAAGAAGACTGGCACAGATGTTATCTCAGAGATAATCTTCCTCAAGAAAAAAAAAGAGAAGGATTGGCAATGGATGTTAGCTTAGGGCAAATCTTACTCAGCAAAAAAAAAAAAAAAAAAAGAATTATACTTCAGTCAAGGAAAAAAAATAAAAGGGTCAATTTTATGGTATGTGAATTATATCTCAATAAAGCTAGCATTTTTTAAAATGTAAATTGGACCATCTCACTCTCCAGCTTAAAATAATGGTTTCTTAGTGTTTTTAGAATAAAAATCAAATTCCTTACCAAAAACAAAAAGAAAGGAAGAAAAGATGAGTCCACAGACTCAGATTCTAGCCTGAGCTGCCCTACTAACAGACTGAGTGTCACTGGAGGTCTCTGTGCCTCAGTTTCCCCTGTTCTAATGGGACATTATATGGGAGCATGCTTCTCTGGACAGGTTCATCAGCTGATGTGTGTGTGTAACCAGAGAATGCCCAGAGAAATCCAGCCAGGGAATCATTTGTCCCCCTGCTCCCCAGAGACCTGGCTCTAACATGAACTCTGTTCTGAGATGGGTTCCTTTTAAATCCACTCATCAAGGTGAGGCTGTCACAAGCTCAAAGCCTTGCAAACTAAGCCTGCATGCAGACCCCTGAAAACACAGGCAGGACTGAATGACTGGACCATCAGCCCCTGTCATGCTCATTAGAAGGGGCCTTGGGCCTTTCCTGGCATTTTCTTCCTTTTCCTGTCAAATGGGCAAGGACTCCAGGAGATTTTTCTTATTAACCTCTGGCTCTGTTATTCCACTCCCATCCTCCACCCGCCTGTCCATCAAAATCAGGCAGGAGGGAGAAGACTCACTTTCCCAGAGGCCTTGTCAGAGGCCTTGCCCACCAGCTTGTCCCTCCCCCCAGACCTCTGGACACAACATTCCAGAAGCTTCCATGCCTTCCCTGGCCACTGACCATGACTGTCTGGGCCAGGGCTGAATAGGAAACTGCAATAATAGCCATTGATGATGGGCACCTGCTATGTACCAGCCTCTTCTCAAATCTGACTGCTTTCAAGCTGCCACTAGCTCTATTGTTATCCTCATTTTGCAGAGGAGAAAACTGGGGTTCACGGGATGTTAAAATGGGGTGCCCAAAGTCTCACAGCTCTTAACAATGAAGCTTCACTGTCTCAGGTGAGGACTAGAAGGACAGCAGCCCAGAGGGGCCCTCCCTGGAGACAGACCCACAAGGATCCCAGGACACAGCCTCGCCAGGCTCCTCTGCCCAAAAGCAGGAAGGCATTGAGACTCTTGCAAATCCCTTCCTGAGAGCATCAGGCAATGATGAAGGGGCAGGAGGGGCAGCCCTCAGAGGAGGGAACTGGTGTCAGCTTTGAAGAAAGCCTTTAAGGCTGGGAAGGAGGAAGTCTTAGGCTCACAGACTCTGGAACAACACAAGTAATAGCCATCATGTTTCCCGGAGCTGCATGGCTCTGTGCAAATCCCTCCCCCTCTCGGGACCTCACTCTCCCCATCTGTCTAATGGGCAGGTGTCAGCCTAGATCTCCAAGGGCCCTCCCATCTTTAACCCTTGAGACTGAAGCCGGGAAACATCCATGACAGGCCAGAGTAGAGGGTGAAAAATGCATGGAAAAGAGCAAAAGAGGTAGGAGAAGGAGAAAGAAGGGCAATGTCACCTGGCAAACTCCCCCTCAGCCGTAGGACTCTCCCAGGGGGCAACTCTCCCAGGAAGCCTTCCCTGAACCCCACCCCCATGGCCCTCCTCCAGGCTCCCCTTAGCTCTCAGCCAGGGCCCAAAGCGAGGCCTGGCCCTGGCTGAGGGAATAGAGGTGAAGTGAAGGAGCAAATTTCTGAGGCAGAGAAAACATGAACAAAGTGAGCTGCTCCCTGTGGGGCCCGCAGCTGCTGGGAGAGCCCCAGAGGATCCAGCTGACTGCATGAGAATCAATGGTGCGTGAGTACCAAAGAGAGTGAGTGGGTGAAAGAAGGAGCAAGACTGGGCAGCTGCCTCCCCAGTCCCTCGAGAAGGGACAGCACAGCTGTTTGGTTCTAGGGGTGATGCCAGGGGCTGGGGCCCAGAGGCAGGTTCCATAAGTGGAGTCTTGAATGCATGCTAAGCACCCCTGAGGCCCGAGTCAGGAGCTAAGGTTTGGAGGGAAGCGTGAAGAAGCCTAAAAGCCAAAGAGAGCGGAGGAGTTTGTGAAGACACTCCTTGACCCCCTAACGCCGCACCCTGCTAACAACTCCTGCTCATCCCCCAGCAGTCAGCGTACTAGCCTCTGACAGCCCGCACTAACTCCATTCTGCATTATGAACTCCCAACCCCCAGTGTGGCCCCTTCCCCTCCTTCCATCATAATTGTAGTTAAATGACTATTCGATAGCATCTGATTGCTTTCCCCACAGGGTCTATGAGCTCTGTGAGGACAGGGTCAGTGCCTGGCTCACCACTGAGTGGCCAGCCTCAGCCCTGGGCCTGGCACATGGTAGGCACTCAGGAAGTATTTGCTGAGTACAAGAATGAGTGCAAGACAGCAGAGGTGGTGGTCCGGAAGACCTCCAGGGGCAAGGCAGTCCTCTCAGAGCCCCCATGGGAGTCAGCCTGCTGAGGATGGGTGGGTGGGGAGCATGCAGGCTGGCACCCCCTGCCAGATTGGCGCGGGAGTTTGGCCCCAGATCCACCGAGAGAGGGCGAAACCAGGCTGACAGATGGCTGTCTGGAACCGCTCAGCACACTCCAGGCAGCGTGTCAATGGTTCTTTGCCCTGATTTGAGGGCCAAGCTGGCGGCGTGGAGGGAAGCCTGGGAAGTTGTTTCAACCAGCTTGCCTTGCTGGGGCCTGACATCACACCGGCCCGCCGTTCTCCCGCCCTCTGCTGTGGTTTGCTGATTAGGGAGCTTGCCTGTGGCTCATGCTCCATCACACAAGCCCAAATGAGCCGCGTTCTTCCTCTAGCTCGCACATGGAACCAAAACATCCTGGCCCTGGTTTTACTTTTCCTCGTAAGCCCTGCGTTTCCCTGACTAAGGGTCCTTCTGAAATCCTAGAGGTTTGTTCCCAAACGGTGTATTCCATACACAGCCTGAAGTGGGATTATAGTAGAGATAAATAAAAGATTAGTTTCCGAGGTTCGGGACTAAATAAAGGATCAAATTCTTGGTGATTGGGAGATAAAAGGAATTTTTGGGTTTGTTCACGGATGAACCGATTCAGAAGCAGTTTGGAGCAGTGGGTGGGACCAGGAGCTCCGTTTTCCCTGGGGTCTTTTTGTGGGTCTCCCTCACTACCCACTCTGGCCATCTGGTTTCACTTCTGACACAGGCTGAGCAAGCTAGGGCAGCAGGGAGCCCAAGCAAGCAGGCTGGTTAGAGCCTCTGGTTAGAGTCCAAGCTGCGTGTTGAATCAGGGATGGCTAAGGGTAACTGACCCTTACCTGGATTTGGAGGGTCTTCTGTGTCCCACTGGAGTGTAATGTCCAGGTAACACTTCGCTTCTCTGGAAGATATTTGTCCGACAATCATAACTCTCCAGAACATCACCAACAAACCAACCCCTCATTTTCCACACAAGTTTAACAGCATTGTCTGTCTTGCTTGTCCCTAGCACCTGACAAGATTTGGTGCAGCAAGTTTGAGGGGAAAGAAGAGAAGATTTCCTGAATCAGAGACAGTTGAGTATCCAAATGGGGAGGGGGCACCATAAAAAACAAGGAGAAAAAGAACTCAAGAAGCACTCGCTGTGGGCCATGTAGCGGCCTGACAATCACCAGCTGGTGTTCTGAATTCTGAGCCCAGAAGACCAGGGAGACATTAGGCTATGCCATCGAGCTTTATTTATGAAGGCAAAGGAGTCCAGCATGGCCTCCATGTCCCAGGTGGCTAAGATACAAAGAGCTCCTCTCTTAAAGTACAAGAGTTCAGCTGGCTAAGAATTTAATGTCTGTAGGACAGACAATTCCCCATTGGTTTGGGATAACTGAGGGGTTGCTCCAGTTGGACATGTTAACAGGATCATATCTGTAGTGGTAGTGGTGGTAGTGTTCGTGGTAGTAAAAATAATAAAGAAAAATGGGCATCATTTTATGAGAATTTACCAGGCATTGTTGTCAGCACAGTTAAATATGTTAACTGTTTAATCCTTATAAGAAGCCCTTATATGAAGTTAACAGAACTTGTTAGCTGTGTGAAAAGGCCCTGGGAGGAAAAGGAAAGAATCATAACTTTTTAAATTGGATTTCTTTGGAATTTTTAACAAGAGCTCAAAAATCTGACTATCTCTTACTAATTCATGAATTCAGCCTTAAGGCTGAATGTTGTTCAGCCTTAAGGCTGAATGTTGATGATGACGACGTTGATAAATATGACGGTAAAGTAAAATAATATCATCCCAAAATACATTTTAATCAGTCATCTATTTGCAAGCTGCATTATCACACCCTGAAACATACGGATGAAACATTTCCATTTCCATCTAGTACATGGGTGTTTGCGAAGATCTCTATGTTTAGCAATATGCAGAAAAAAATGCCAAGTATTTGACTGTTCTTTACTTTCCACTCAGTTGTTTTGGGAACTGTATAGACACCCATCAGGAATCTCTCCCTCTCCCTCTCTCTCTCTCTCTCTCTCACATACACATGAGGTCAACCACAGTCCCCTGGCTGAACCCCAGTCCTGGTTGCCCTTCCTCAAGGATCCGGGTCTGAGGCTTGTGGATGGAGTTGGGGAGAGCGACACATGATCCACACATGATAACTGGTGATGAGCAGCATTGGCACCTAGATCTCCAACCCTCCCATTTTACTTGCGATAAAAGGGGAAATGCCACTGATCTGGCTGCTTTCTATGTGGGCCTGGCAGGTCAGAGTGCAGAAACCTAAGAGCACCAGTCAGCTGAGGATCAGGCCTCCCATGGAGGCAGCCAATGAGGGTGGAGGAAGCCGTCCTTCCGGGTGACTCTCTCACAGATGCACTGGTTCTGGGAACTCCAAGTGGGAACTCAACTCCTCAGAACAACTGGCAGCAAACCGAGGCCTCTGTTCATTTTAACTTCCACTCTCTCTGGAGCTGTATTTCCCACAGAGTAGGCGCCGGGCCACCTGCAGCAGAATTCTCAGGAAAGCTTGTTGAACCTGTGGATTCCTGGGTCCAACATCCGGCATCCTGGATCAGCTCCCTGAGGTAGGGTCCAGGAATCGCATGTTGAAAGGGCTCCCTGATCAGCCTTATGCACCATAAAGACTGAGAACACTTTTCTAGAGAAGGATTTCACTAGGTTGTAGTTCCTTCCCTTTCTACAGGTTTCACATTTTACCACGCTTCAGTTCAACAAAAATTCATGGGGACCCGGCTCCAGACAAGACTCTGTCTCAGACACAGGAGGAGCAGGGCTGACAGGGACCCCTGACTCTGCCTCTAGGGAGGCTACAGTGAGGTCAGGCTCACAGCAATGCCAACAGCTGGGGCATACATTAGGACTCCCTTTTTACAAATTAGAAAACACGGCTCAGATGGTGTAAGCAACTTGCTCAAGGTCATATAGCTGCTAGGCGATGTGGCTGGAGTGAGAATCCACTCCCCTCATTTTGGACCCATGCTCTTTGAACTGCCCTTCACAGCATCAAAGACTTGGGGTAGAGTCAGAGCTGGAAGGACTCTTAGCAGACAACTAACTGTTCCAGGAATATCCAAGAGGTTTCCATTGTCATTTCAACACTAACCAGTTGAGAGTGATTGCGTCCCTGTGCAGCCACAGGATCACTGTGATCCAGGACCCAGGATCACTGACAAAGACGCTGCAATTGAGTAGTCATGTCTACAGTGGGCACAGACCCAGGGAGCGGCTGCACGTGGCCCACATATGCACAGTGGTCCTGTACGTGGACAAATTCTCCATTTTATTGATGGGGAAACTGAGGCCCAGAGAGAAAGAAGTTGTCCAAGTGACAGACCTAGGACTAGATTAGAACCAAAACCTCCAAAATCCTAGCCAAGGGCTCTTTACACTACCAGTACTACCTTTCCCATGCGGCCAAGATGATTAAGCTGAGAAATGGATCAAACTGCCAAGAATCAAAGACGTTCTGGTGTTGGTGCAAAGGGCCCAGTGGAGCCCAGGGGAGGGAAAGGAGACTGAAACGGTAGGGGGACCCACTAGGGTAGGAAGGGGGCCCCCCCATTCCTTCCCGGGGGGCGGTTCAGGGGAGAAACCCACATCACTGAGCCCTCACCTGTGCCTGGCACTGTGCTAACTACATCGATTATCCCATTTAATACTCGCAATTACCCAGTGAGGAAGCTCCACTTTGCGAAAGAGGAAACAGGGTGGGAGATGTTAAGTGACTGAACCAAGCTCATGTAACCCAAGTGGCTAAGCCAGGACAGGCTCCCAGGGCTTTGTGGCTTTATAGTCCACCCACAACTACACAAGGGGGTTTAGAGCACATGTTTGGGGATCAGAAAGACCTTATTTTGAGCCCCAACTCGACCACACACTACTTTTGGCAAGTGCCTTAACCTCTCCATGCCTTGGTTTCTTCATTTGTGAAATGGGAGACAGCAGAGCTTAGCTCACAGGGTGGTGGTTGCATTAAATGAAATAATGTACGGGAAGTGCTAAGTCATATCCGGCACGTAGTAAACGCTCGATAAATGGCAGCTCCTTCTATTGCCCCGGCACCACACCGCCCCTGGATACCTGCCACCCAGTGCTGAACTGGATGTCCCAATTGGGGAAGATCCCAATCTGAGATCATCTCATTCGTCGCACTTTTCCTACAGCTGGAGTTAGGACCCCAGAGCGCCATAAACAAATGCACGAGGGTGCTATGTGCATCACAGGGGGGAGTGTCTTTGGAGAAGTTAGGAAGCCCGTCACCCACAGGCCGGCTCACCTCAGAGCAACTGCCACAAGATGGCAGCCTAAGAAGTAGCACAGCTCTTCAAAGCCAGGCCACCCCCTGGGCATCTGTGTCAGATGGTCTCTCACAGCTGTGTTCACACCAGTGACCGGAGGGCCTGGCTGTGCACAAGAACCTCTGTAGAGCACTTGCTGAAGCAGTGGCTGCCTTCCTGACCTCATTAGGGATTGTTAGCACATCAAAGCTGGGTGGTTGAGTTTTAACCTAAGAAAGTGTGGCACTGTGCTTTTATTTACTCTTTGGTGACCAAGAACAATTGATGAATTTCTTTTAAATGCCTCTTTGATGGACTAAGAGCCCCAAAGAATATACTTAAATGAAAAGGGTTAGTAAAAGGAACGAATAAAATTAACTACTTGTATCTATGATACATATGCAAATAAGGGAGCTGCTGGCTACAGACACTACAATCAATTCTTTTTCTCCTGATGACATTTAATCTGCAAAATATGCGAGTTCTAAATCTGGGCCTTGGCAGTAAAAGGCAGTGGTCTCTATTTTCTATTTTTGGAAATCAGATCCAGAGGAGTGGTGAACTTAGAAGGCCTGAGACTCCACCTCCAAGGGTTCCGGTGTGTGCTAGCACCTCCTCTGACCCCCGAGCCAAGAAGGAGGGGCACCGCACCCTCATTCATTCTACAAACTGGCATCTGTTGTGCTTTATATGCACCATCTCATTGACGCCTCCTCGCAAAACCCTTTGCAAGTAACATAACTACTGTTGTGGTCCCCATCTTACAAGTGAGAAAACTGAGGCTCCGTGATGTTAAGCACCTTGCCCAAAGTTCTTGGCCAGGAAGTGGCAGGTCCAGCAGGCAGACTCAGTCTCTCTGACTCCAGTACTTAATTTCTATCAACTTCACAGTCATACCTCTCTCGCTGCCCAAGGAGCTCCAAAGCACCCATAAAGGCCCAGACAGTGAGGGTGGGGAATGGAAGGACCATAGTCTCTGCCCTCAAGGGCCTTTCCATCTATTTGGGGCAGAAACAATAGTCAGAGGCGCCACCGTGAAGCTGGGATAGTTTTCTTGGAGAAAAATCTTAGGAGAGGAGGTTCTGAAAGAGGAGCTGGCACCAAGAGCCCAAAGCCTGGAACTGCTTCCCATGGCCCCTTCTGCCTGAATCCCAGAGACCCTCCATTGTGGCTGGTATTTCACTGGAACAGGCAATGGGGGAGGGCTGGGCCATGTTCTGATGGAGAGCCGGCATGATGTAACCTTGGCTTGACCTTGCTGTCTACCCACGGATGTCCTGGTCCTGAGGTAACACAATCTGTCACCTCAGGCAGGAGCCAATATCAAGAACGGGGTTGGAATCATCGTGTTTCCCCCTGTGAACTGCTGTGACCAAGAGAAGCACTTTCAAAGGGCAGCTGATAAAATTGCTGTTTTGACCCTCCTTTTAGCTGAAAACCAGACACCATCAAAATAGCTTTTCTTTTTATTAACTGCATTATTGGAAAAATAGTTAGGGATTGATTTCATAATTGATTCTCCAAATAAAGATAATGTCTGTGGAGTAAGCCGGCAAGAGCTGACCAAGGATGGATACAAGCGTGTGTGTGTTTTCGCGTGCCCCGTTGTGCGGCTGTGTCTCATCTCAGAGCATGTGGTCCCCTCACACCCTCTCTTCAGCCTCCACAGACAAGACCTCTTTGCCCCCCAACCTCATGGAATGCAGAGCCATCCGAGCACATGATCCCTGATTTCAGCCTGAAAAGCAGCAAGCTATAATGGAGCAGCCGTTATATCGACAGCCCCCAGAATGAATTAAAAGTTTAAAATAAAGTTGTTCACTCACTTAACTATTCAACAAATGTTTATTGAGGCCCAGGCAAGGTGCTAGGTTCCTGGGATACAAAAGTCATCAAAAAAGCTAGTCCCTTATATGGTGACTGACAAACAGTAACGTACAACTAAAAGTTCACAATGTTATAAACTATTATGACATCAATAAAAAAAATTATTTAATAAGAAAAAAAAAAAGCTAGTCCCTGCCATTATACAGTGTATAAGCTGGCGGGAGAAGCAGACAGAAATCAAATAATCACTTAAGCAAGAATAACTTACCCAAAAATAAAAAGAAGAAATAACCAAAGATGATGGTAGCTTGGCTAAAGGGGTGGCAATGGAGATGGAGAGGACGGGACAGGATGGACAGGGACTTGGAAGGTTAGACCGAGAGCGTTGGTGATGCATGTGGGCAGCGATCGAGGGAGGAGTCAAGCGTGATTCCTGGTGCCATTCACCAGGCTTGGGACCCTGCAGAAGGACCAGGCTGGGGGTGGAGGTGGTCATGAGTTTATTCTTGGGCATGCGAAACCCTGGGTGCCTTGGAGTCATCCAAGAGAGGTGTCAGATGAGTCGCTGCAGTATAGGTTTGAAGCTCCAAGGAACGGTCTGGTCTGAAAATAGACATTTGGGAGTCAGGTGATGATGGGATCCCTGGGCATGGATGAGGCTGACTGGCTAGAAAGGATGGATTGAGAAGAGAAATGGATGCAGAACTAGGTCTTGGGGAGCTCTACCACCAAGCTACCCGTGGGGTCTCCCCAGTAACAAGAGATTTCAGTCATTTTGCCACCACGCCAGTGGTGTGAGTTCCATCTCTGCCACTTACCCTGTGTGCCCTCTGATCCAGTTTCTTAACCTGTCTGAGCCTCAGTGTCCCTCATCCCACACATTCTTTGTCAGCCTTGATCTCTCCCTTTTTACTGCCTCCCTACCCATGCCCCATCCCTGCCTCAAAAACTCCACTCCCAGCCCCCAGCCCCGGCCCCTCAGTGGAAGGGAACAAGAGCTCCAAAGCCAGCTGTTTCCCTTCAGAGGGATTCCATCCTGGCCTGGATGCTCTTTGGAATCACCAGGGAGCTTAACTGGGTACTGATGCCCGGCCCCACCCAGAGACGCTATGTAATTGGTCTGGGTGGCCTGTGTGGTGTGGATTTTTCAAAGTTCCGCAGGTGATGTTAATGTGAAGCCAGGGTTGAGAATCACTAGTTTAGAATGGAGAAAGCTGGGATTGCCAAAACTGGCAAAATCATTCCCTGGCTTGTACACAACACCACGACAGGAAGGGTTTCTCAAGCATCACGATAGGCAGCTCCAGTTGACTGACTCCATCTTTGACTGAGGAGGAGGGCACTCCCTGCCTCAGAATTGGGGATTGTGACCTTTAGGGACCGAGAGCTCAGACTTTGGTATCAGACAGCATGAGTCCCAGCATCTTCTCTTACCAGCTGTCTTAGTCCGTTAGAGCTGCTATAACAAAAGACCATGAACTAGGTGACATATACACAGCAAACATTTATTTCTCACAGTTCTGGAGGCTGGGAAGTCCAAGATCAAGGCACTGGCAGGTTTGGCGTCTGGTGAGGGCCCACTTCCTGGTCCGTAGCCTGTGCTTTCTCGCTGTGTCCTCACATGGTGGAAAGGGCATGGGAGCTTTCTCTTGCCTCTTTTATAAGGGCACTAATCCCATTCATGAAGGCTCTGCCCTCATGACCTAATCACCTCCCAAAGGCCCCACCTCCTAATACCATCACATGGGGCATTACGTTTTCCACATATGAATTTTGAAGGGACACAAAGCACAATTGATAGCACCGGCCTTGGATTTGGGCAATCGCTGAAGCTGTCTGAGCTGCAGTTTCCTCCCCTGTAAGGAAAGCAACATAGTAACCTGCAGTGTGGTATTGTCACGGGAGGGACTGACTCGAGTCTCCATACACAGTACCCACTCACAGAAAGCTCTCAACAAATCATTACAGGTGTAATTTTTATCAGCAGCAA
The DNA here is from genome assembly GCF_020826845.1 of Diceros bicornis minor. Classification (NCBI taxonomy): domain Eukaryota; kingdom Metazoa; phylum Chordata; class Mammalia; order Perissodactyla; family Rhinocerotidae; genus Diceros; species Diceros bicornis. The sequence continues at coordinate 14,312,289 of NC_080741.1, forward strand.
AATTCCTCCTACCTTCCATGGGCTCTCTCTCTTCCTCCTCCCCTCCTTTATTCTCCGGATAACCCCTTGTCTCCCCAAAGTGTTGAACAGTGCTAGGGCCATAGGCCATGCCTACCAAATAAAAATAATAATAGCTACCACTAATTAAGTGCCAACTGTATGTCAGACTCTTTGCTAATGGTTTAGGCTTTAGGACAGATGCTCACATCAATGGCATGATTGGCATGATCTACTATGATCCTCTCTTCATGAGGTTCTGGGAGTTCAGGCCGTGAAGTTGCCATAGTGACACAGGTGGGGGTGGCGATGCAGGCCCATCTGCCTTGAGAGATGGAGCGCTCTCCTTCCTTGCACCAGCATCGCAACACGCTGTGGTTCACAACCTGCTTATTGGTCCACTTGTATATTCCGACTATTTTAAAATCACAGAATCTTAGTTTGAATACCAGCAGGGGTGTTAAACTGTGCTCCACAGGGTACTGGGGTTCCACTGGGCACCCTGATGTGCTTTGGGAAACATGTAGACAGGCTCTGAGACGTCCAGCCCCTACTTTAAGGAGAGAACCCTACTCCCATCTATCGGGAAAATCACCAGTTTTACAGAGGAGGACACTTCCAGTTACTTGGAGGCAGAGTCCTCCTCTCCTTCCAGAATGCAAAAAGCACATGACTTTCCTAGTCTGGGCTCACTCCACTGTACCGAGCTGCCATTTCTGCAACCACAGGGGCCCTTCCTCTGCCTGGTGGGCTGCCATTAGGACATGGTGGGGCAGGGGCGCCCACCCCACGGGCCAAGAGGCCTCACTGCCCTGTTTGTACTCGATTCCCGGGTCATTCCTATCAACCCCACCGGCTGTGGTGTCAGAAAGTGCAGGCCTGCACTGAGAGCCGGGTCACTCCGAGCTGCAGGGCCGCTCACTGGAGCTCCCTGTTTATTTTCCTTCCTGGACACTTTGGTGACTCGGTGTTTGAAAACCTCCAATGCGGCTGGAATGAGAGTCCGCAGGAGAATGGTCGGTCACCTCACAGAGGCCTGCTGGTGATTTGGAATGTCCTTTAGGAGGCTTTTTAATAAACTTTGTTTGTATCTGCCTTGATGAGGAACACATTTGCCCGGGACCGTGCAGGGATGTTTGGTTTCGAGGCTTCCCTTTCTTGGTCTTAGAAGTTCTTGGTGGCAGTGGCTGCCTGCAGACCCCTGGGACTCCCCTGTGGAGGGCTGACCCGCCTCCAGCTTTGTCCCCGTAACTTTAGTCGTGCTACACTCCTGGCCCCCGGTGTCCCTGATAAACTCCAGAGCACAAAGTGCAGGGTCAGAAAGGTTTGAAAGTTCAACAGGAAAAAAGGTCCCGTTACCTTTTTTAAGAAGCTTCCAGGCCCAGCACTGGAATTTGTTTTTTTAATCCATCAAGTAATGTCCCTTTGACTCCTGCCTCTCCCAGTCCTCTGCTTTTCCAGCCCACATCAATTGTGAGAATTAGTTTCAGTATCTTACATGCACAGCAATTCCTGGCCAAGAACCCCCATTATAAAGAGGAAAACTTTTAGGAGCCTGTTCCCCTCGCCGGGTTTATCTCCGAGGTAGGAGTAGGCGACGACCTACAGCTTTCCCAACTCCCCGCCTATAGAAGTGCCCTGAAATTCTGTGATGAGCTGCTGCTGTTCACAACATGTTCTATTTGGCCAAAAAGGGATGAACACTCAGCCCCAAGTGCTCTGTGCTCTGGGGAACATGCTCGTTGATCAACCGTGCTCTGGAGAAGGGGTAATGAAGCCACCCTCGCTGGGCCTCCTTATTTCCATTCGGCTCTGGTATGCATATGCAGACAGGGTCCAGGCAAAACAGGTTGGCAGGAATTCCAGGTCAGGGGACAGGAAGGAGGCAGCAGGGCAGAGCTCATGGCCCCTTTCTTCAAGGTGACTTCCATGTGGCCCAGTGTGTCAAATGCCCACCTTGACTGACCCATCTAGCAAAAATAATAACAGCACGGAGAAGGGGCGGCAAGAAGCCCACTACAATTCACTAAGACCAAAGCCTGTGACCTGCTAGGGGTCAGGGCGGTGCCAGAGGACAAGGGTCTTCCTGTCAGTCTCTGGACTCACACAGGCCTGGACTGAATACCCAGCTCTGCTCCTTCCTGGCTGTGTGACCTGGAGCAAGTCGCTCAGCCTCTTTCCACTTCATTTTTCTCATCTGTGAAATGGGGGCAGCAGTACTTTCCTTGACAGGTTATTTTTACAGTTAGAAGTAATATATAAGGGGCCAGCCCGGTGGTGTAAGGGTTAAGCGCACACTCCACTGCGGCGGCCCGGGGTTCGGATCCCGGGCGCACACCGACACACCGCTTGTCAAGCCATGCTGTAGCAGCGTCCCATATAAAGTGGAGGAAGATGGGCACGGATGTTAGCCCAGGGCCAATCTTCCTCAGCAAAAAGAGGAGGATTGGCAGATGTTAGCTCAGGGCTGATCTTCCTCACAAAAAAAAAAAAAAACTATCACCAACACACACACACCCTGTAGCAAAATGGAGCCTTGGAAATTATGTGGTAACTGTAATCAAAATAGAAAGCAATCAATAAAATAAAATTTATTAAAAAAAAGAAGCAATATATAACGTATATGTATATAAATGCATAGAAAAGACTCGAGAAGGTTAAACATCAAAGTTGGGGGAGGGGGAAGAGAGAAGGGAGGGGACTGATTGACAGTGGGAGAGAGGGAGGGGGGCTTCCACTTTCACCAGGCAGATAAGGATAACAGTGTGAAGGAAGAGAGACAGAGAGAAGAAAAGATGGTTCTATGTGTGCGTGCGTGTGTGTGGTTTATTTTATAATGTGCTTAGCACATTGCACATAGTAAATCCTTAGTAAATAGTAACTATTTTTACTCTTTTTTTTTTCTCAAAAAGTCCTGGGTACTTAAGGATGTGGTAAAGGCCCTGTCACCATCAAAAGCCCCGTGTAGAAGGCCCTTTTGATTCTGACCGGGGACAGAGGAAGGAGTTTCGGTCAAAGGGCCCCTAATCCCGTCTTTATTTTGGTTCAAAAACACCAACGGGAGAGGAAGCTGGATATGTGGACACTCTGTGGGTCGCTTTCTTGTTATGAAATCTGAGAGTGAGCAGTTCCCGCCTGGCTAGCAAACCTGCAGCCTCCCTTCCGGCCTCGGCTGGAGGCACCCTCAGGCTGGGCTCTCCCCCGATGCCATCCTGGAGGGGCAGCCCAGATATGCAGTAGGAAAACACACCAGCAGCAGCCCGTTCCATAACATCACGTGTCCAAGTAAATGGAGCTGTTGACTCAAGCTAATTAGATGAGGGGCCTTTCCTAAAGAGCAATCTGTGTGAGGCTAAGAAAAACAGGATTCTCGGTGGAATCAGGCTTCTAATCCCCAGCTTCCCCGGCAGACCCGCGGCCTGGAGGAGCTGGGGGGCCTCCCAGAGATGCCCCGTCAGGAGCCAGCAGAAGGTTGCATTCCTGCTCTGCTGCCTGCCTCCAGGCTGGTTCGTCCCACCTGGGCAGGAGGACGGGGACCTCGGGGCCTCAGGGGGCCAGGGCCCAGGCCGAGGGCTTCCCTGGGGCTGCACACCTGAGCTAGGGTTGATGCAGGAGCCCCACAATCCCCTCATCATCACCCCAGATGAGCTTGTTTTGACCCCAAAATTGAGTACCATCTCAAACCATGGCCATCCAGGCTCAGTTTCCAAGTAGAAATTGATTAAAGGCAGAGATGAGTTTATGGGGAGCCACCCCCAAACACATGCACACACACCACACACACACACACACACACACGCCACCAACATGCAGAAAAACAAGAGGGGGTGTGCTATGAGGCACCTGCAAAGGGGCCAGCCACCTGGCCGGGCCCACAGTATCTCGCATTCACATCTCATACTGTGGGTGCCTGTGAGCAGGGACCTTGTTCAAGTCACCTCTACGCTCGGGGCTGGTCAGGATCCAGGGCTTGCTGTGAGGACTAAGCCAGGACAATTGTCTGAAGGGCTGGCCTTGTGCCCAGCCTGCAGCAAATGCTCTATCAGTGGTCCACCACCACCCAGGAGGCTCATGGGACATGCAGGGAGTGGGATGGAGTTGTGGCCCCGCCAGCACAAGGGGACCTTATAAACTGGGAGATGAGACAGACCTTAGAAAGGGGCCCAGGCACCCTCAGCTAGGAATCAGGACAACTGGAGATGAGAGGAGAGAAAGAGATCACAGTGAAAGTCAGAGAGGCCTTCCTGGAGGAGCTGAAACCTCCAGTGGACCATGAAAGGATAGGTGGGATTTGAAAAGGTGGGAGCTGGGGCCAGCGCCGTGGCGTAGCAGTTAAATGCGTGCTGCTGGCGGCCTGGGTTTGGATCCCGGGCACGCACCGATGCACTGCTTGTCAGGCCATGCTGTGGTGACATCCCATATAAAGTGGAGGAAGATGGGCACAGATGTTAGCCCAGGGCCAGTCTTCCTCAGAAAAAAAAAAAAAAAAGAGGAGGATTGGCATGGATGTTAGCTCAGGGCTGATCTCCTTCACACACATACACACACAAAAAAAGGTGGGGGAACATTGGGGTCGACATTCAGGTGGGGGAATGGCAAATGCAGAGGTGGGAAACCAGAAAAGAGCCCAGCAATAGCAGAAAGTCTGCAGAGGGGGCCAGAGGGAGAGGCGGTTAGCTTGTCGGAGGAGACAGGCAGATCAGGCAGCCAGGCCCCTGCTGGAGGTACTGGGGCCCGAACAGGAAGTTCTGCATCAATCAGACCTTCTACCTCACTGACTGCCATGACAGCCAACTCGGTCCTGCCTCCTTGCCTTCACTCCTGCAGTTCCTACAACTTCTAATGCCTCCTAAGGCTTATCTTCTCATCTGCCCCCATACGTACCCAAATCTCACCTTCCCCCAGAAGCCTTCTGCATGGGAAAAGCATGGGTTTGGGACTCAGAATGAGCTTGAACAAGTCATTCAAATTCAATAGACCTCATCTGTATACTCACACTTGCTTCTCTTTAAATGGGGAAAATGTCTACCTCCATGGCTGTCCTGGGGATGAAATCAGATAAGGTATGTAGAGTGCCTAGTGGGTGCCTGACACACAGCAGGTTCTTGAAAACGTTTATGGTACGAATGGATTCAAAGCCAGGTAACCTCCAAACTTCCCTCCACTCTACACAGAAAGTCCCTCTCTCCATCCTGTGAAACCCTAATCGCCTTCCTTCCTCCTCAGCCTTGCTGGTGTAGGCTCCCCACTGCAATGCCTTCCCTTCTCTGAGCCTAACCAATGCCCCAGGAGACCCAGCTCAAGGCCCAGGCCTGGCATCACACGGCCTCCTGATAGCACACACAACATTGTAAGTGCTCTCTCAGAGGACATGTCTGGCCATCCATTCCTTGGGGGAGGAGAACACTCTACCTTCCCTTGTATCCCTCACAGCACCCAGGACAAAGCTGGGCACACGCTGCATGCTGGGTACAGGCTGCTGCTCAAATGCCTTCAAGGGCCAGGCAGATAACATAAACTAGGGATGCAAGCCTGATGGCATACAATAGGGCATGGTGGGGCCTGTGACATGCTGGAAAGCCTTGCTGTATGTTGATTGGTTGATCAAGTGGCACAGGGAAGAGGCTCTACAGAGACAGAAGTCCTGGATCACTTGTTCGCCCGGTGACTATAGTCAACTGGCTTCCCCTCTCTCTGGACCACAGGGACACTGTCCATCCAAAGAGGCCGACAAACCCTGCCCAGGCAGCTCTCAGGCTGTGAAGAAGATCAAATGAGCTGGCACTTACGAGAACACTTTGAAATCCTGAGGCTCTGTGGAGACCTGAGGGCCCACGTTCATAAGCCCTAACATTTTCCCCAAACCAGGCCCCCAATCTCAGATGATCAGGAACAGGTGTATGGTTAGGGGAACTTAGAAGGCCCCTACTGCTTTGCTGGGAGCCACCTCCTATCTCCCCAGGATCTCTGGCAGCCCTGGCTCCACAAGGGGGTGGTAATTGGGTCCCTTTGGAAAACAGCAGAGGCGGCTTAGGGCAGCTGGAGGCAGCAGAAACCCTATCCCCTCCAGCGCCCTGACATTCTCATCAGCATCTTTCCCGCCTGCCAGCCGGGCCTGCAGCTTCCTGGGACCACCTGGCTTCCCTGGCCTCCCCTGTTCCCGTGGCCCCCTGCTGCTCCCCTCCACTGCCCTGGCAGAGGCCAGTGACTGGAGGTGCCCCAGGGCTGTCTTCCCTCCAAGGTCTTGGTGGCAGCTGCCAAATGGCACAGTGACCTCCTCAACCCTGCAGCTCCAGCATCACTCTCGCCTCCTGGGGCAGGGGGGCACTGAGCCCCCACCTGTGGCCCAGCCTGACCCCAGATATTGAGGCCAGCTGTCGCCGGTCACCAGGAGCGCAGGCTGCCCATGAACAAGTGCGCTCACAGGCCTCACATCAACGATGATGCTCTGAGAGTACCATGGCTCAAGCACCTGCTGCTCGCCCAGCACTTTCCAAGTCCTCCCAACAGCTCCGAGGGGCAGTGGCATGGTACCCACCTCTCAGATGGGGAAACTGCAGCTCCAGGAGGTTAGGTAATGTGCCAAGATGCAGGAAAAGAGTTCGCCCCCAGATCTGACTAAACACCACCTGCTTGTGCTGTCAGAACGCCCCACGTGTTCACTTCACAACATCTCCTGAGCACTATGTGTATTTCTGTTAGAGCGCAGAGGATAGAACAGTGCACAAGACAGACATGATCCCTGCCTGCATGACACTTAACAGAATAAGAGGAGAAATAGACACCACGGATCACATTGGAGAAATATAACAGCCCAAATAGTGATAAATGCCGTGGAGAACTGAACCAGGAGGCTCCGCCCTGTGTGGCAGTCAAGGAAGGCTTCCTGGGGCAGGTCCTAAAGGATGAATCAGTGTTAACTAGGAGAAGCCAGGGTGCCAAGGGGCAGGTGGGCATAAAGGAGTGCTTCCAGACGCAGAGAACGGTGAGAGTTAGGAAGGAGAATGACAGGAACTGAAGTGCCACCAGGGGGGCTGGAGTGCAGGTAGCCCGGGGAGAGCTCCTCGGAGGAGGCTGGGGGGCTGCAGGGCCAGACCACTCCGGGCTTTATAGGCCAAGGTCAGGATTTGCTGTTGCCCCTGGGAAGCCTGAAGAAGCCACTGGAGGAGGAAGAGCACCAGGTTGGTATATTTCAAGACCCACCCTGGCTGCAGCGTGGAGGTGGATTGTTTATATACACACACACACACACACACACACACAGGCCTCCTGCCCATGCCAGTCCAATCACTCTCTTTCTAGAGTCAGGGCTCCTGTGAGCCGCGCTCCCCCTCAGACCCATTCCAGGCCAGGGTCCTTGTTGCGTCCATCACAGGTCAGGCACCCAGCGAGCTACTCCGAACAGAAACATCCTGACTCCAACCCCTCCTGGGCAGTGAGAAGCCTGTCACCTCGCGGCGAGCAACAGCAGGCCCCAAAGACCGTGTGCCTGAAAGCTGGTTGCCTGGAGGTTCACAAAGTGTGAAGCTGAAAACCCACCGCGTGGGCAAAACAATCTTGCTGGTTCACTTTTTTCCGTAGACCTCAACGTCTCTGTCTTCTTCAGACCAACTGACTTTCATCACCATCAAAAGTCTGTGCTACCCGAGTGTTCATTATCCTATTTTTTTCATTTTTCTCTATGTATAAATTTTTTTTAAAAAGAAGGTGAGAGGGACCTGTATTACCTCAATGGAGGGCAATTTGGCAATATCTGTCAAAGTTACATGTGCATGAACCTCTTAATTCAGCAATTCCGCCTCTAGGACTATACTCACACATGCAAAATTAGACATAATTTTTGAAGGTCTGCAGGAAGATCCCTCATTCATATCTGTTTCTAAAGCCATAAAGTTGCTCAAAAGGATACACAAGAAGCTGGTAATATTGGATGCTTGTGAAGAGGAACCGACTGGTTAGGCAACGGGGTGAGAAAGACTTTTTAAATTAGAACTACACGTCTGTATTACCTATTCAGTAAACTTGGGATACCCATGCACAATGGAATACTACTCAGAAATAAACAGGAATGGGGCCGGCCCGGTGGCGCAAACAGTTAAGTGTGCACGCTCCGCTGCGGCGGCCTGGGGTTCGCCGGTTCAGATCCCGGGCACGCACCGAGGCACCGCTTGTCAAGCCAGGCTGTGGCAGCGTCCCATATAAAGTGGAGGAAGATGGGCACGGATGTTAGCCCAAGGCCAGTCTTCCTCAGCAAAAAGAGGAGGATTGGCAGATGTTAACTCAGGGCCGATCTTCCTCACAAAAAAAGAAAAGAAATAAACAGGAATGAATGGATGCACTCAACAACACAGATGAATCTATAAAATATTACGCTGTGCAACAGAAGCCAGATACAAAAGACAACATACTGTATAATTCCACTTATATGAATCTCCAGAAAGACCAATCTAATCTATGGTGATAGAAAGCAAATCAGTGGTTTCCGGGCTGGAGGGCGGGGATTGACTAAGAAGGGGCACAAAGGAAGTTTTTGGGGTGATAGAAATGTTCTATATCTTGATTGAGGTGTTCATTACATGGGTGTTTAAATGTGTCAAAACTCATCAAAATATACACTTAAGGGCCAGCCTGGTGGCATAGTGGTTAAGTTCGTGTGCTCTGCTTCAGTGGCCTGGGGTTCACGGGTTTGGATCCCAGGCACGGACCTATGCACAGCTTATCAAGCCATGCTGTGGTGGCATCCCATATACAAAGTAGAGGAAGACTGGCACAGACGTTAGCTCAGGGCTAATCTTACTCAAGCAAAAAGAGGAAGATTGGCAACAGATGTTAGCTCAGGGCCAATCTTCCTCACCAAAAAAAAATATGTATATGTATATATATACACACACTTAAAATGGGTGCATTTTATTGTATGAAAATTATACCTCAGTAGAGTTTATTTTTTTAAAGAGGAAAATATATGTGTGTGATACAAATCAATAAACAGAAAATTTTTAAAGCAACAAAAACCCAGTATTGGGGCCCAGTGGGAAAGGCTCTTCCCCAACAAGCCTGACCTCCCCCAGAAAGGGGTGGTTAGAAGAACCCCCTGGGCAGATCTGCCAATAAAGCCCCAGTTATTTTAGGGGGCCGGCCCCATGGCGTAGTGGTTAAGTGTGCGCGCGCCGATGCTGGCGGCCCAGGTTCGGATCCGGGGCGCGCACCAAGGCACCGTTTGTCAGGCCATGCTGTGGCGGCGCCCCATATAAAGTGGAGGACGATAGGTACAGATGTTAGCCCAGGGCCAGTCTTCCTCAGCAAAAAGAGGAGGATTGGCATGGATGTTAGCTCAGGGCTGATCTTCCTCACACACACACAAAAAAAAGACCCAGTTATTTTAAAAAGCAGACTTTCTTTTCTCAATCCAACAAATAATCTTGGGAATCAAACGTGGACAGAAGTGAATCCACGGCTTGGCGCCTGCTCCTGACTGCTGTACGTCTGTCAGCATGTGATCTCTGGACCAGCCACTCGAACCAGCAACTGCTCACAAGAGAGGGGTCAGCCCTTCCCCCGAGTCACAGTTTCTTAGACAGACCTGGAAGGAATCTTAGCAGTTCTCCCATGGCAAGGTCCACGCAATCATCACAAGAGATGGCCCGATTATTCTGAGCAGGTTCTTTCTTCCCCACTGCCCAGCCGAAGCCACTATCCCATCTCTCACCAACACTTGTACTCCCCAGAGCACCAAGAGTCTGAGCACGCGGCCAAGACAGAGTTCTGCTGTCCCTTCAGTTGTCAGAACAGCTGGTGCCAATCCAGACAGCAGACAGGCAGAGGAAAAGATTCAGCACCTGAGACTCCACCACTAGAAGCCAGGGAGCAGCCACAGGGACCACGGGCTCTGCCCAGGATCTGAGACCAGGACCAAGGGGAGGGTAGCCACGGGCTATCCCCAGAAGCCAGGATTCCCACCCCTCCCTGCCTTCCCCTCCCGCTCCCCCTGCCAAAACATGTTTATATTATTCCTATTAAATAGAAATATATATTTTTATATATACATATATTTTATAATAATGTATTATTTCTATTATAATATATTCTATATACCATTATTAAATATGTATTTAGATTATATATTATTTATATTATATATGGTATATATCTATGTAGCATCCCTGACCCCTGAACATCCCTCTAGCTCCGACTCTCCTCACTTTTCATCTACTCATCTTAAGAAAATTGCCTGTGCTCATTCTCTGCTCTTCCTCATCTCCCTCAACTAACCGCAGTCTGGCTGCTACACTCCTCTCCTCACGCCTAGGACATAGAAACTGTTAAAATAATATTTATACAAGTGTTCATGGCAGCTTGATCACAATATCCAAAAGCTGAAACAGCTCAGGTGTCTAACAACAGGACACGAGATAAACTAACCATGCTATAGGCAAACAATGAAATACTCCTCAGCAATAAAAATGAGGAAACAACTGACACAACACACAATATGAATGAATCTCAAGATCATTAAGCTGAACGAAAGAATACGGACCCAAAAGAGCACACCTGGTAAGAACCCATTTACATGAATTCCTAGAACTGGCAAAACTAGTCCTTGGGGGAAAATATCAAGAGTGGTTGCCTCCAGGAGGGTGCAGGGATTGACTGGGAAGGAGCAGGAGGAGGGAACTTCCTGCAGAAATGATGATGTTCTATATCTTGATGTGGCTTTGCATTATACAGGTGTACGCATTAGTCATAGAGTTAATATTGGCTCATTTGTACCTAGGGAAGAAAAAGAACCATAAACAAATATTTACCTCTAGTTAATGACATGCCTGCTGACTATTTAGGGATAAAGTACACTAATATCTGCAACTTGTTTAGAAATGCATCAGAATATAAGACAGATGGATTAATAGGATGGGTAAATGGACAGATATATAACAAAGCAAATACAGCAAAATGATCATTGTAGAATCTGAGTGGATAGTCTATGTATTATGTTTGGAGATTTTCATAATGAAATGATGGGGGAGGGGATCATTATCAATAACTTCCCAAACGCTACATTAAATGGAATCAGAGAAATCTGGGTTCAAATCTTGACAAGGCCATTTCCTACCTGTCTGATCTTGGACAAGACTTAAACTTTCTAAGTCTCAATATCTTAATGCATGAAAGGAAGTTGATAAATAACATCTGTGTCATGAGTTCCTGCAAGGATGATACAAGAGAACAGATGCCAAGAGCTTGGAAAGGTTCACTGTGACCTAAAGCTGTTAAACAAAAAAAAAAAAGAGTCCTCTGTTACAAACTCACAGAAATTCTAGATTTAAAAATAACTAATGAAAAATATCCATTTTCTTAAACTTCTGGGTCTCAAGAAATCCCTAGATACCAGAAATAGAGGGAACGGAAAGCCAGAAGAGCGGCACATGAGCCAACATTGAAGAAACCCTAGATGGGGGCAGACGGCTTCCAGACTGGAAAATATCCCTAAAGGCGAGAAGCTTCAGCTCTAACCTTCTTACAGAGAAAAGAGACAGGGCTTTGAGATCACTCAAGTTAGGAATGAGAATCCTGCATAAAGTCAGGACTTCTGAAGAGCTGCACCCTTAGTAGAAAGAGCTTTGGAAAAACTCCACGCCAGCCCAGAGACATAGCAATGCGGCTTGTTTCTTCCTGTTCTCCCACGAAAAATCAAAACATCACACTTGCACCAGGGAACGCTTTAGAGTCGGACTTATACAGCCCACGTTGTGCAGCAATCCCAAGTCAAAAAATTAGCAAATAAACAAAAAATAGGTCCCAGGTCAGTGATACCTCCAGGGCACCTGGCAAAACCTAAATAAAACCTCTCTGTAGGGTCATTCCTACAACTAAAAAGATTCACACAGGGAAAGAAATCACCAATGAAAATGACAAACCATACAAAGAAAGTTTGCCATGAGCAAGAGTTTTCAGACACAACAAATAGGAGAAATGGCATCCTAAGAGCTTCTGATAATTGAACATTCTGAAAGACTATAAAATAAGTATATTTAAACTAATAAAAGAGAAGAAAAAAATCCATAATGAAATACTAGGCAGATTTTTTAAAGAACTAAATAAAACTTGTAGAAATGAAAAAATATAGTCATCAAAATTAAAAGTTTAATGGATGGGTAAAATTATAGATTAGGTAGAACTGAAAAGAGAATTACTGAATTAGAAAACAGCTATGAGGAAATCATCCATAAGATTGTACAGAGAGATAAAGCAATGGAAAGTACAAAAGATGATTAAGAGAAAAAGAAGAGAGAATGAGAAGGTCCAACAAATTTGTAATAGCAAAGAACAGAAAGAATGGGAAAGAGGTAATATTAAAAGATATAACAGCCAAGAATTTTCAGTTAGTCCACTCATCAGCCATGCTGTGGAGGCATACCACATACAAAATAGAGGAAGATTGGCACAGATGTTAGCTCAGGGCTGATCTTCCTCAAGCGAAAAAAGAGGAAGATTGGCAATGGATGTTAGCTCATGGAGAATCTTCCTCACAAAAAGAAAATAAATAAAAAATAATGCCATGCCTAGATATATCATACTACAATTGCAGAACACCAAAATAAAATCTTAAAAGCAACTAGAGAGAAGAGACACGTCACCTACAAAAGAACAATTAGACTCACCACAGACTTCTCAACAGCAACCACGGATGCCAGAACATGATAGAATATTCTAAGCATCTGCCATGTACTGAGGAAAAATAACTGTCAACTTCAGTTTTCTGCATCCAGCTATATTACCATTTAAGAGAGAGAATGAAATAAAAATATTTCAGCAAAGGACTTACTACTCACAGGCCTTTGGTGAAAGCACTATGAAACCATGTACTGCAGGAAGAAGGAAATTGAGCTCAGAAGCAAAGAAAATGCAAACATGTGGGTAACTCTAAACAAGCACTGACTGTAAAAATATACAGGTAATAGTGACAATGGCTTAGCACATAATAAGTGCTTGACAAATGTCTATTGGTTCGTGAGTGTTGATTGTGTGCACCTCTTCTGAGACAATTCTGCGTATGTTTGGGCATGAACCCAGAAGCACTTCAGCTTATGGCTGTCACATTCCATTTCCTTCTTTATTTCAGGAATGTTCCACCATTTCTGGTTTATCAAGAGTATCCCTTCAGGGCCGGCCCCGTGGCTTAGCGGTTGAGTGCGCGCGCTCCGCTGCTGGCAGCCCGGGTTCGGATCCCGGGCGCACACCGACGCACCGCTTCTCCGACCATGCTGAGGCCGTGTCCCACATGCAGCAGCTAGAGGGATGTGCAGCTGTGACATGCAGCTGTCTACTGGGGCTTTGGGGGGAAAAATAAATAAATAAAATCATTAAAAAAAAAAGAGTATCCCTTCATAACTGAAGTGCACCACTGTATTTATTATTTTATCTTTTTAATTTTCTGCCATCTATTGTTAGTGAGGGAGGGAATTCCAGTTTGAGTTCAGTCTACCATTTTGAAACTCCACTCAATAAATTTTTATTGAACTAGAAGAAACTATTCCCACCCTTCTGGTAGTGCACCCAAGAAGAACAATCCTCATTGCCTGCCAAACTCCAGAGTAGTTAGATTCTTACACAGTGACTCAGGGCTCCTAGTATAAGTGTTCTAGCAACCAGAACAAAGCCTGAGTAGTCCACAGTGTCACTTCCACTGTACCACACTGGTCAAGGTAGTCACAAGCCCACTCAGATTCAAGGGGAGGGGACAATGGGAGGAATGTCACAGAATTGGAGGCCATATTTTAAAACTATCACCTGCAATTAGAACACAGCTAAAATCTGGTATAACTAAAAGGCAAGAGGTAAATAATAAGTAACAACAACAACGAGATCTGTAATTTATTGAGCATATACTACGTTCTAGACACTTTACTTCCATATTTCATTTATCCTTACATCAAACCTGTGAGATAGTTAGGAATAATACCCCCTCCCTACAGAGGAGGAATCTGCACTCATAGAGTTGGCGTGAATTCCCAAGGTCATACAGCTAATGGGGGGTTATGCTCAAATCCAGGGCAGCGACACACCAAGGCCACACTTTTACCCACTCTGCTATATTGATTCCTAAAGTTACCAAGCAGTGACAACTTACTCTAGTCCTCACTCACTGAGGCTGCCTGTGAGGAATTCAAGCTTGGAGCCAGCCATCGGGAGAGGGAGGTGGCATCCCAGAGCAGGGACTTCCTGTATAAACAGGAGGCACATGGGAAGCAGCACTGTAGTGCTGGGACAATGGGCAGTAAGCAGGCAGGGCCTCCTGTCTCCGGTGGGTGCTCAGGGCTGCGGGCAGCGGGCAGGAACAGCTGGGGCCCTGACTCCCTGACGCCTGGCCCAGGAGAGGAACTGCCCCTCTCATGGCTTTCCCAGGAGGAAGTTCCCCACTGATTCTCGGGAAGCCCTTCCCATCACAGGCCTCGGCTGTGCCTAGACCTCCTCTTTCTTCTTCAGGAGCATGTTGTCTTTAGGACTAATCTGGGATACAGGTCTCCTCTGAAGTCCCCGTGGCCTGGAGGCTTGGAGGGTGTGAGCAAGCCAGGCCAGGCTCAGATGCCAATCCAGGAGGCAGCCACCACTGAACATGTGCTAAGAAAAAAAGCATACGGCAGTAAAAAACAAAATAACTAGGACACGTAAAGCAAAAAGATCTGATGCCACATCCCAGCTCCAGTTCTAACCAGCTGTGTGACCTTGGGCAAGACACTTACTCTCTGAGCCACAGTTTCCACATTTGTAAAGTGGGGGAAATAATATTTATCTGAAAGAGTTGAAGATTAAATAAAATAATGTATGTAAAGTAGCCAATACCCAGTAAGAGTTGCATAAATAGTAACTATGAGTATTTAAAGCACAGAAGTCCCCCACCCACCTTTGTCCCACAGCTAGCCTCCTGCAACATTTGAATTTTCACCATCAGAGGCACTTTGTCACCACAAAAATACCAACCACTCCTTGGAGGAGCAAAACACCCCAGGCCTGGGAAGCCAGAGAAGGTGGGTGTGAAAGACGGTCCTGAGAAGACCCTGACCACCGCCTCCCAAGGCTTCCGCAACACCACACACTCGGTTACCTCTCACTTCTTTGGCTACTTCTGCTGAGTCATTTTACAGGTTCCTCCAACTCTACTCATTTCTTTTCTAACGTTCTCTTCTCTCTCTCCACTCCCTCCCTGGGTGACTTCATCCCATCCCATCTATAAATTAATGACTCTCAATCCTCTTTCTGGAGTCCAATGTTCCATGTCCAACTGCCTCCCAGACATCTCCACCTGGGTGTTCCTCGGGCACGTCCCTCAAATGCAATGTGTTGCACACACATAATCATCTTGCCCATGAAACCTGCGCCTCCGGCCACACTCTGTGCCGAGCTGACCAAGTCAGAAACCTAAGGATTGTTCTGACTCCTCCCTCACTCCCACTCCAATCAGTCACCAAGTCTCACAGATCCCACTTCCTGAATGTCTCTCAAGGTGTGCCCTTCTCTCCATCCTCCTGCTCCTTCCTTAGTGCAGGCCCGTTGTCTCTCACCTGGACTCCGTTGCAGCCAGAATCATCTTCCTAACACGAAACCCTCCCCTTCACTCCCATTTGACACCCCCAATGGCCTCAGCATAAAGTTCAAGTCTCTCTGGGAGGCACCCTAGGCCCTCAGTGCTGTAGACCTTGTCAACTTGCCCTGCCTCATTGCCCACTGCCTATCACCCCTCCCCCATGCTGGGCGCTGCCAAACCCAGCCACTGGTGCTCCCCCGAAAGCACCATTTCCTCCCTCAGCTCTGGACCTCTACACACATGCTGCTTCTTACTGGAATGCCTTCCCCACACCTTCCCTGGCTC
This sequence comes from Diceros bicornis minor, assembly GCF_020826845.1. NCBI lineage: Eukaryota > Metazoa > Chordata > Mammalia > Perissodactyla > Rhinocerotidae > Diceros > Diceros bicornis. The sequence continues at coordinate 14,328,151 of NC_080741.1, forward strand.
TGATTCATCCCTCAAGACTTAGCCCCAGCATCACCTCCTCCAGGAAGACTTCCCCCATGCTTCCAGAGCCTCAACCTTCCCCCATCACAGTACTTATCACACTAAATTGCATTATTCTGTCTACCTATCCAACTCCCACTAAATTGTATTTCCCCAAGGGCAAGAACAAGCCTTCTTCTCCAGACCTCCACGCCTAGCACAGAGCTAGTGCAGAGGTGGTGCCTGGACACATTCATTGGAACGAATGACAAATTCTTCCAACCCTGGAGTGGTACCTGAAGGCAGTCCTGAGGAGGAGGGAGCAGCAGTGTCCAGCAAACTTACACATGTGGTAGAGGCTTCCTCTTCCCAGGTGGCTCATGGAGCTCAAAGTTTGCAAACAAGTTTGCCCCAAAGCCCCCGGGGGGCCAAAGAAAATCTGGTGGAATCTTAACAGAAATCCCCTCCCAGACCTGAGAAATGGAGACTATCAGGAAGCACTGGGTCAGCACAGACTGCCATACACAACAGGCATTCTATGCGGACAGCTTTCCTAAGACTCAACCTTGAGAGACTAAGGAAAGACCATCCCTTGACACGTAAATAACCTCCCAGAAACTTGGTCCAGTCCCGGAACCCGTGGGCACCCATTTCTCACAGAAAATTACAACCAAGGCGTCCTGCCTGCCCTTACCAAGCGCCAGTCTCCCCACACGGTATTCCCTGCATCCGGACTTGACCTTGGCTCCAGGTCGGCCCCACCTAGAGAACGCCTTAGTACTCCTCCTTTTGGCCTCAAAAGCCCTGTTCACACGTCTCCAGCAGCTGCGGTCGGCCCCACCATCTCAGGACGGATCCTCTCTGTCCTCCGGGACAGGCATCCGAGGCGTCGCTGCAGGCGCGGCGGAGCTGGCGGGTCTCGCTGCGCGGGGAGCCGCGGCCTGGGCGCGCTCAGGGCCCCGGGGAGGCAGGAGGGCTGCGGGCGGCCAGTGGCTCGTGCGCCCGGGCTGGAAGGGCCTGCGTGCCGGGCAAGGGCTCCTCGCGGGCTTCCTGCACCTCCGGGAAAGACGACCTCCGGCCGCCGCTTCTGGCGGGCCCCGGTGGGGAAGCAGGCGCCGCCCTGTCAGCGCCCTACCCCGGAGGCGCGCGTCAGCCTGGCACACCGGGAAGCTGTGCCTTCCCTCCTCCACCTGAGACCTGGCCAGACTGCCAGCAGCCTTTGCCTTAGAGCCCTCCAGGACCCTCTCCACTACTGAAGTCCCCTCCTCTTCATGCTGACGCCTCACTATCCATGAACACACACATGTTGACATCTAACACTTGTCCTAGAGTCCCTCCCACCCCAAATTTCTACCTCTCACAGAACTATCATTAAATCTGGACTGGTTCATACTAAAGTGTCAATGACTAATAACATTTGAATGTCTAATCTTTTCCCAGAGTAAATGTTCACCAGAAAGAAGCACTAAATGTGGCATCATAGACATTCATTCAACAAACATTTTCGGGCCGGTCCCATGGCTTAGCGGTTAAGTGCCCGCACTCCGCTGCTGGCGGCCTGGGTTCGGATCCGGGCGCGCACCGTCGCACGGCTTCTCCAGCCATGCTGAGGCCGCGTCCCACATACAGCAACTAGAAGGATGTGCAACTATGACATACAGCTATCTACTGGGGCTTTGGGGAAAAAATAAATAAATAAAAATTTTAAAAAAACATTTTCTGCAAGACATACAGATACCTCAGGCACTAAAAATACAAAGCCAATAAGAATACAGCCACTGCCCTCAGAGAGGTCACAGTCTAGTAGGAGATAGATAAATTAACAAATAAATTACAACAGAGGATAATAATTGCTGAGATAGAAGGAAACACAGACAAGGTGCCATGGGAGCCCAAATACCCAGCCCAGCCTGCCAATGTAGATTATTGGGCCAGGGAAGACCCCCAAGAGGAGATGACCCTTGAGCAGACTTGAAGGATGAACAGTCAGCAGCTGAGAAGACACTGACAGGCAAGTCATCTTTACCACGTCCAGGTAGGGCAGCCTGAAGCCCCACAAGACCAAGAATGCACCCCTAGTTTGGAGAGGAGAGGTGCACATGAACACAGAGCAGCCAGAACACGGGCATGCTGAGGTGGCCAAATGCCATGTTGAAGGTAGAGGCATGTCCAAGTTGCCTTCAGAGCCCTGCTTCTGGCTTACAGTAAACACTTGAGAAAAGTTTGTTGAATTATACCCACTGCTTGCTGATCCATTGTGGATCAAGTGTGTGTTGCTTCTCTTCCCAAACAGACTGAAGAAAACTCTTCAAGGGCAGAAACTAGGTCTTTTCCTATGTCCGCCAGACCACTCGGCACATACCCGGGCACCCACAGGTGCATAGCTGAAAGTGCCCCTTGAGTAAAGCAAAAACATGCTGTCCTCTGGCCCCCAGCTTCTGCAGTGACATTGGCGGGCAGCTCAGCCCTCCTGTGGCCTCTCCTGGGGGACTTGACCTTTACCTGCCAGGTCTTCCCACATCACCCAGCCAGAGATCTCTCCTTTCTTCCCCTTCCCTCCTACAGCACCTGTGTCTTGGGCTGGGGAGCTGTGTGCAGGCTGTGTACTTGTCACCTGGAGCTCCCTGTGGGCAGAAATCACACGCCGCTCCTCTCTGCAACCCCACACCCAGGACAGCCACTGCATAAAAAAGGGATACAACAATCGTGTGCACAGAAATGAATGATACGATTGGGAGTTGGTGCATTTGTTCATTCATTCTTTCTTTTCTTCCATCCTTCTTTTGGGTGGAAGACACTCCCTAATATCTTTCAGGACCCACAAAATCAGCCACTTCCTAAATGATCACTTGGCCCGTTTGTCATTGCCACTAAATATAAGAAGAATCCTTCATTCACCCTGCCTGTCCACAGACTCTACCTCCTGGCAATCAAATGGTTGATAGAAGTTTCTCTTCATGGAAGAGTCCAGTTAATTAACGAAGAAAGAATGATAGAATTAAAATATCACCATTTTGCTAATGAACCCTAATGAATAATGGCTCTAGGCAGTGATCATCAATGGCTGTTAAAATTCAAAAGAGAAAAAACTAGACATTAGTGTCTCCTGCTGGAACTACACAACACCATTGGTAAAGTGTTCTTGCCAAAATGTCAAACCTGAAATAACCAGGGCTCTAGATCTGCCAATGCCCAGAAAATGCAGAGGACAGAGGAGCATGTTAAAGGATGCCACAGGGATGCGCTCAGCAAAATCCAGGCTGTGAGAAGCTCTGTAAGACAAGCGGCCCACTATCTTACAGATATATTGCAAGGAGATAAAAGGGAGAGGAGAGATATCTATAGATTAAAAGAGACTTAAGAGACAAAAGTAATGTATGGATCTTATTTGGATCCTGACTCAAACAAACCAACTGTAAAATCCTTTTGAGACTAGTGAGAAATTTTTTTGTGTGAGGAAGGTCAGCCCTATGCTAACATCTGCCAATCCTCCTCCTTTTTTTTTTTTTTTTTGCTGAGGAAGACTGGCCCTGGGCTAATATCTGTGCCCATCTTCCTCCACTTTATATGGGACTCCGCCACAGCATGGCTTGCCAAGAGGTACGTTGGTGCACGCCCAGGATCTGAACCGGCGAACCTCGGGCCACCACAGGGGAGCACATGCACTTAACCACTTGCACCACTGGCAGGCCCCTGAGACTACTGAGAAAATTTGAACATTAACTGTGTACAGCAGTCCCGCTTATCTGAGGGGATACATTCCAAGACCCCCAGTGGATGCCTGAAACCACAGATAGTTATCGAACCCTATATAAACTGCTTTTTTCATATACATACATCCCTACGGTAAAGTTTAATTTATAAATTAGGCACAGTAAGAATTAACAACAATAACTAATAATAAAATAGAACAATTTTAACAACATACTGCAATAAAAGTTATGTGAATGTAGTCCCTCTCTCTCCTTCACTCATTTAATATTTTCAGGCCAAGGTTGACTGTGGATAACTGAAACCATGGAAAGGGAAACCACGGATAAGGAGGGACTACTGCATTTGATATACTGAAAAATCACTCTCAACTTTCAGGTATGACGATGGTATGGTGGCTATGTTTTTTTAAGTGCCTATATTTTAGGGATATAAACTCACATATTTACAAGTGAAGTCGTAGATATGATGTCTGGGATTGGCTGCAAAAGAATCTAGTGGGGGAAGGGTGAGGAAACGGGTGGGGACATAGAAGAAACCAGATGGGGGTTCATTGTCCTATTTTATAGGTTTGAAATGTGCCACAATAACAGGTTAAAAACAAAGACACAGTAATAATAACATTAATAACAATAATTGCTGGGGTTTTTAGTGCTTCCTCTGTGCCAGACCCTGTGCTAAATACTTTTCAACATAGTATCTTATTTAATCTTCTCCTGAACACTGTGACCTAGATACTATCATCACTATTTTGTAGATGAGGGAACTGAGGCACAGAGTGGCCGGATAACAGGCCCAAAGTCACACAGCAAGTAGATCAAAGAGCCAAGATTTGAGTCTGGATCGCTGAGAGCCGAGCCCACATTCTCTCCCACTCCACCATCCCACTCACTAACACTGACTTCCCGGGGTACAGGCATCACTCTCTCTGTGTTACAGTGAAGAAGCTGGGGCTCTGTTCAGCAATAACCAGTAAAGTTGAAGATGTCTGCGCCCTTCAATCCAGCAGTCCCATCTCTCAGTAAACTGTAGCATAGGAGCACTAGCAGACATGTATGAGAATGTCCATCGCAGGACTATCGGTAACAGTGAAGAATAGGAAATAACCCAACGTCCCTCAACAAGGGCATGGATAAATAAACCGTGGTGTGCTCACACAATGCATGGGGCAACAGAGTGAAAATGAATGGAGCTTGTCTTTGTGTATCAACCAGGAACTTTTCACAAACATAAGGTTCAATGAAAAAGCAAGCACGTGTCTTTCTGCAACAGCAGGATACCATTTATATAAAGTTATGAAACACAAAACAATACTAAGTATTGCCTAGGAATGGCTATACATGTAGTAGAAGCATAAAAACAGCTACAGGAATTTTAAGCATCAAGTTTACTGTGGTGATCACTTCAAGAGAGAGAGGGACAGACAGAGATCTAGAAAGGGTACAGAGGGGTCTTCAACTATATCTGTAAGATTTATTTCTTAAAAAGGAAATGTGTGTTAGTGAGTCTGTGGAGAAACAGGAATCCCATACACTTTTGTTGGGCATACATACTGGTTCAATCTATAAGAAGGGTATAATAGTCCCCCCTTATCCTCAAGGGGATATGTTCCACGACCCCCAGTGGATGCCTGAAACCACGGACAGTACTGAACCCTATCTATATTGTTTTTTCCCATACACACATATTTGAGGTTCAACAGCAAAACTCACATGAATTTCTTTTTCCTTCTTCACAACTTCACAGATAAAAGATTTGCTCTTACCGTAGATCTTAGCAACCTCAGCATACAATTATTTTTCTTTCCTTATTAAGTTGAGAACTTTCACCATTTCACTTAAAGGAAGCACTTTATGGCTTCTCCTTGGCATATGCAAATTGCCAGCATCACTACTCTTGAACTTTGGGGTCATCATTAAGTTAAATAAGAGTTACTTGAACACAAGCACTGCCATACCTTGACAGTCGATCTGATAACTAAGATGGCTACTAAGTGACAAACGGGCAGGTAGTGTATACAGCGTGGATCCACTGGACAAAGGGATGATTTGCATCCCGTGAGACGGAGCAGGATGGCATGAGATTTCATCACACTACTCAGAACAGCATGCAATTTAAAATTTATGAATTGTTTATTTCTGGAATTTTCCATTTAATATTTTCAGACAGCAATTGACTGGGGGTAACAGAAACCACGGAAAGCAAAACTGCAGTTAAGAAAAGACTACTGTGGGGGCCGGCCCCGTGGCTTAGCGGTTAAGTGCGTGCGCTCTTCTACTGGCGGCCCGGGTTCTGATCCTGGGCACGCACCGACGCACCGGTTCTCCGGCCATGCTGAGGCGGCGTCCCACATACAGCAACTAGAAGGATGTGCAACTATGACATACAACTATCTGCTGGGGCTTTGGGGGGAAAAAAGGAGGAGGATTGGCAATAGATGTTAGCTCAGAGCCGGTCTTCCTCAGCAAAAAGAGGAGAATTGACATGGATGTTAGCTCAGGGCTGATCTTCCTCACAAAAAAAAAAAAAAGGACTAAACTATAATTTGGTAACATCTATCAAAGTTACAAATGCACATACCCTTTGACCCAGCTCTTCACCTCCAGAAATTTTTTTACAGATATATACACGCACTTACAAAATTAATATATACCAGGTTATATACAAGACAAAGTATATAATATATATATAGTATATACAAGATTACACATTACAGTATTGCTTATAAAAACCAAAAATTGAAAACAACCTAATACCATGCAGCTCTTAAAAGAGAATGCATTGATATGGAAAGATTTCTAAGGTACAGAACACAGTGTGTTACATGCTGCCATGTGCAAAAAGTGAGGAAGGGCAGGAGAATGTATGTATTAGGTTTGTGCATGCATAAAGTATGGCCAGAAGGATATATATGAAACCAGGGTCACTGGCTGCCTGTGAGAAGGGTGACTTGGGGACAGAAGTGGGAGGGAGACTTTTCACTGTAAGCCTTCATATTTTTAAATTTTGGTATATGTAATATATGTATATATGTACCATATATGTACATATGTGGTATATGTAAATATATTGCCTATTCAAAAAATGATAAAATTTTGAAACTCTGAGGCTCAGCAAGGTGCCATAATTTCCCAGGCTGCTATCTATACGAATTGAGACAGAGGTGTGTGTTAATCACCCCATCACGGTGCCTCCCGGCCTGTAGCAGGTGTGCATGGATGACAGTACAAGCACCAGGACCTCCGTTCCATCGCACTACCTCTGTGGCCTAGAGCAGACCTGGTGTATTTCTGGACCTGACTTCCCATCACCCATATAAGAGGGTCCCTTTCTGTTCAGATATGCTACCAGTCCCCATTCCTCAGAAGTGCTGCCTCCTAGCAAAAGGCTGGGGCTAAGACGTACCTGGAATGGAGCACACCAGAATCCTGGACTGGTCCCACCCAAAGCCCCCAAATCCTGACCACTGTTTCCCCAACAAAAGCCTGCTTGTACCACCACAGCAGCCTGTCAGCAATTACCCCCAATTACAAACCCAGAGCCCAGCAAGGCCTCAATTAGTCTAAAAAGGAGCCTGAGGAGGGGCCAGCTGCACCGAGTGTAGCACCCACACATGGCCTCCACCCACAGGGGCAGCACACTCCCCTCAGTCAAGCCCAGGGGCTTGGATACTTGGTAACAACATCCTTAGGACAAGGTCCTGAGGAGAAGTCTGTTGGCTCTCCTCAGAGTGACCACTCGCTGCAGGGCCCGGTCAAGCACTCTGACTTCATGCTCACTCCCTGCTCAGACCACACACATTCTCTCCACTTACCACTTTCCCAGGCAAAGTGCAACATCCCCAGGCTACCATCTCCTTCTAGGAGAAGATGAACATCCCTGGATGAACCCTGCAGATGGAGGGATGCCTCAGGCTGATGCCCCTAGAGCATCACGGTTATGGGCTTGGCTCAGTGTGTTGGGAGGGGGACCAAATGCCCATGTCTTCCTGGGGAAGGATGGCCTCTGAATTCTTCTCTGTAGCATCTAGAAACAGATTTGTCTCTGGTCCAGTCTTCTTCTGCAAATTCTCTGAGAGGAACACCATCAGGTTGCTGAGCCCAGGGCTTGGCAAGCTTTGAGGTTTTCGCTGAATTAGCTCCCGTGCCCTTCTTCACAGTGAGTGTGCATGGCTGTGAGAAGACTGGGTGCATACGTGTGTGTACACGGATCTCAAGCCTGGGTGTGACAACGTATGTGGGGAGGACCAGAGGTTATATAGCAAAGAGGTCTCATAAACAGCAGCTAGATTTGGTCAGATGGAAGGAAGGACTTCCTGACCTTGCAAGGACCAATAGAGACACATGTGCAGAGTGGAACTCAGAACTCCAAAGTCACACTGCAACTTATTGGCTAGGGGACTTCAGCAAGTTCTTTAACTCCTCTGAGCCTCAGTTTCTTCATCTGTAAAATGGGAATAGTACCAACCTCTTAAGTTTGTCATAAAAATGAAATGAGAGAATGAATGTGAAGTCCTTGGCTCAAAATACATGCTCAATAAAGGATAGCTATTTTATTCTATTATAATGATAATAATAATAGCTGGAGTGCTATATATACAGTGCTAATAAGCACATTCGAGAGAATGCTGTCTGTAAGGAAAAGGCCCTCTTAGAGCATGTGTGTCTGTCTGCATAGCACTGTAGTTTGTTCTTCCACTTTGGAAAACTGTTTGGCAATATCTAGCAAAACTAAACACACACCTGCTCTCCTAGGTATTCCCTCAAGGGTAACAAAATGCCCTTCACAAAAAGACATGTACGAAAACGTTGATAGTAGATTTATTTATGATATCACAAAACTGGAAACTACACAAATGTCCATCAACAGGTGATCGGATAAGCAAACTGTGGAATACTACACAGCAAAAAAGACAAATGTCTGACATGTGCAACAAGATGAAAGAATATCAAACACATGTTATGCAGGAGAAGCCAGACACAAAAGAATCTATGTCCCATTTATATGAAGCTCAAAGCAGGTAAAGTTATCTATGGTGATAGAAATCAGAATACAGGTTACCTTTAGGAGTAGGTATTGATGAGGAAAAGATATGAGGAGACCTTCTGAGGTGAAAGGAATGTTAACGTTCCATACCATGATCAGGGTGGTGGTTACATGGTGCATTATATGTAAAAATACATCAAGCCATACACTTGAGATGCATATTTTTTACCATATGTAAGTTACACAGCATACACACCCCATTTTGGCATGAGGAAAATCTCCTTCAGAAGACCAGTAATACAAAACACAAAACTCAGCCCTCCTCCCAACCTTCCTCCAGACTTCATCGAAGCTAGGCATCTAAACTGCTCTCCTGCACGGAGTCTCTTTAGACAGTGCCCAAATACGTAGAGAAACTTGAGCTGGGAATGAGGACCAAGATGAATGTCCCCTCACGGCACTGCTTGGGGCTCCAGACAGCAGGCCTTACCTTGCAACCCAGCTGGCGCAGATGCAGAGGCCTCTCTATTCCCAGTAAAGTGTAGTTTGAATGTTTCAGGCAGGTCCTCACCACGATCAGGGAACCAGCGAGGTGTCCTATGTCCTTGGCTAAGGCTCAGCAGCATGCCTATGCAGCCGTAATGCACAGATAGCCCCAAATGCCAGAGGACTCTGGAATTCTGAGCTGGCCCTCAGAGGTCCAGCCACTCTCCCCCACCTGCAGTCACTTTCTTGGAAAATCAGCTTCATTACAAGGAAAGTGGCCTTTCTCAATTCCCTCTGTGGAGCAGAGCCATTTTCCAATTCCACTAGAATGTATCCAGCCCACCCTGGGGGGAAGCACTGAGTGAGAAGTGGAGGACAGAGTCTCTGCCCATCAAGGCCTGCATACTGGGTGTGGGGAAAGGCAACCAGGCAACTTTAAACAACAACACATCACGCTGCCAAGCAAGTGCTGGGGCCTGGTGGCAGGTACTCAGCGTTCAGGGCTGAACAAAATGGCTTTGGGCCATGGGGGGCACGGCCATGGGATATCAGAGGAAGCTGGTCAGCAGCTCCGGCCACCCTAGAATTCTGTCTCTGGCAGCATCCCAGAGGTCTGCAGAAGGGGCAGGTCCTCACATGGCCCAGGAACCAGCCCCCTCTGTCTCTTCTCCCTGAATTAGGCTCAACCAGGAGAAAGGCCTACAACTGAGGTATGGTAGTCTGCCCGGTAGATGGTAGGGTACACTAGGGTACACACTCCTTGGGGCAAAGAGGTTCTGGTAGACTTGAGGCCCAACATCAGTGAGGTAAGGAGAGCCCAGAACTCTGGCCTACTGCCTCCCAGCCAGGTCCCCCACAGAGGGGGCATGGGGGGTGGGGGGTGGGGCTACTACATTCAACAGGATATTTACCAACTGGAAACAGCTCTCATCTGGGAGTCTTCCCCAGAATGGGTAGTGGCTTCTCCTCTCTCTTTCTTTTCTCTCTCCCCTTCCCTACTCTCTCTCACTCTCTTCCCTAAGACACATTTGGGTAAGTGACTCTGCTAATCTCAACCAGGCAGAATAATACCGGCTGGCCCCGGGGCCTGGTGTTGTGTGGGTGTGTGCACAAGCACCGTGCAACCCTCTCGGGTGCTGCCTGTCAGTGCAGGCAGTGAGCTCAGCAGAGCTACGAAACAGAGACAAAGAATGTGTGAGTGGCCCGCGTGTGTTAAAGCGCACAGGGGTATCTTCTGTACCTGAGCTCGTCCAAGAACTCTGAGCAGTAACCTCTCCTCACGGGAACATCCGGGTAGCAGCCCAGAAACCCTCACCACAGGCCAAGGACATCAGAGAATCCACGGGCTTCTGGGAGTCAGACTCGCAGACATCGAGCCAAGAGGTCCTTCTGTGTCATGAGACAAGCGAGTGTGCGAGTGTGCGAAGAGTGTGAGTGGGCATCAGACTGACAGCATCTGAACTAGCACATGTAACAGGTGAGCGCGAGAGAGCAGTGGGGGAGGGGGAAGCGGTGCGGATACGGTTGACTGAGAGGCAGAGAGAAGTGGATGCAGGAATGTGACCTGAGGAGAGGGACCCGGGTCCCTGCGGGGGAGGCGGGGGTCGTGCTGACAGGCGTTGAGTGTGGAGCCATATGAGGATGGACGGATAAGCGCACTCAGGCTGCCCTTTTCCCGCCGCTCGCGCCGCGTAGCCAGACCGACCCGAGGCTGCGGGGCTCGGGGCCTGTCTCCCCGCCAGGAGCGGGCACGGGGGTGTCTCAGGGCCCCGCCAGGAGCGGGCCGCGGGACGAGCCGAGCGGCGCCGGGGAAGCGCTGCTGCCTCGGGCCGCCGCTCACCCGGCGGGGCCCGGCCGCCGGGGCGCGAGGCGCGGGCCATTCGCGCGGCTGTTGCAGGACTGTGGGCCGCGGGGAGAGCGCGTCTCCCTCCCTCGAGCCGGGGGAGCTGCTCCCGCCGGCCGTCGGGGCCCCGGAGGCGCGGGGCGGGCGCGGGAGCCGAGGCCGCGCTCCGTCGGCGGGTCCCGGGCACGGCGTCCGCAGGCGGCGGGAGGACCGGCGGCGGCGGCCCCGGCGGCCCCTGGGAAACCGGGCACCGCCCCGAGGTCGCTGAGCCGGCGCCCTGTCGCCGCAGTGCCGCGGGGGAAGGCGACGGCCTTGGGGCCCCACACGAGCCTCGGCCAGGTCGGCCCTGCGGGCGGGAGCGCGACCGCGCCAGGAAGCGGGCCCTCCCAGCCGGCCCCGGGGGCCGAGAAGTAAACCGAGGCGCGCCCACCGCTTCCTGGAGAGCCGCCTCACCGCCCGCGGCCGGGCGCAGCCACGGGGGGCTCGGCCTCGCGCCCGGCTCCTCCGCCGCCCGCCCGACGCCGCCCGCGGCTCCCCAGACGGAGGCCTGGAGGCCCTGCAGCACCGTCCGCACCTCCCGGCCTGCATTTCCTTGCCTGTTTCCCGAGCCTTCGAATGCGGGGCAGCCGTGTGAACGCGCATCTTGGGGAAAAACTGATTCCAGCCCCTCCTAGTGAGCACACGCCGGGCACTCCCTTTTCCATGTGGTCTGGGGTTTCCGTTCCTCGGAAAGACAGTCAGAAATCAATACCTGGGAGAACAGGACTCCGCTTCTTTCCATTCAGAAAATCCTTTGGAGAAACTCCTTCCTTTACCCCCACCCCCTACACACACACAAACTCCTTAAAGGCTGAAAAGGGAGCCGAGTGTGGAATTCGGGGAAGTGATGACACACACAACAATGCTGTTACACCTGGCTGCTGCAGGCCCGCAGCGGAAATGCCTGTAAGGGGGAGGGGGAGAGAAAGAGACAGCCAGAGCGCCAGCCTGGGTGGTCAGAAAAAAAGAGAGGAGAGAGCACCGCCCCCCCCCCCGTTAGGGTGGGGCCAACCCCAGCTGTTTTTCCCCCTGCCCAGGCCCTGGGGGAGGATGGGCACTGGGGTCCACCTGCAGCAGCCCCAAACCTGACTCCCCCACTCCCACCCACAGTCTGGGCACGGACCGGGGTGAGGAAGAAGAAGAACACCTGCCCTCCTGCTAGGAAGCGGCCACAGACGTTTTAAACAAGTGCTGCTTGCTCCCGTGTCTGTTGGGGGCAGTGGGAGAAAGCAACCAAGCCACTTTAAGGTATGGTCATGCGCCGCTTAACGACGGGGACACGTTCTGAGAACTTCGACGTTAGCCAATTTCGTCGTCCTGCGAACAACAGAGCCTGTACCTATCCAAACCTAGATGGCATAGCGTACTACACACCTAGGCTCTATGGCACTAATTTTAAGGGATCGCTGTGGTATATGCGGTCTGTCGTTGACCGAAACGTCATTATGCGGGGCACGACTGTATTTTCAATGGTGGTGGAGGAGGGTATTTACTGAGGTGAGTTTAGCAGAGCCATGCTTCCTCTTACCGTGGTGGTCAGAAGAGGCTGCCCTCTTGACCTCTCTGGAGTCATCTTCAAGATGCTGAATTCCAAAGAGCCCCATCACTCTGTCCTCCTCTCCTTTCATCTCAGAATGCGGATCAGAGGCCTGAGTGGGAAGCAGGCAGCACATGCAGGTGGCCTGTGGAGCCATAGGCCACTAAAGGCTCTTCAGGCTTCCTCAGACTCTGAGCCTGGCAGGAAGAGGTAGTGACAGGCCTTGGGCCAGCCGCTCCAGACATGCCAATCACTAACACACACCTGCATGCCATCTAGTCAGTCCACCTTCCTCCACAAAGCATCCCAGCCCCCTCAGCGCCAAGGAGTTTGGGAGATGAGGACTCAAAACCCCAGCCATCTCTTTCATGCTATGATTGCAGACTTTTTGTTGAGACTAAGTTAACTATGAAAAGGCACACCTGACTTTCTGCCAGCGCTGATTTCCCCTGAGACCATCTCCGTGCATGCAGAGGTAACTGGGTCCTGATCAGACTTTTGCTGAAGGTAGGTGAGAACTTACCCCTGGAGAAAGATGAGAACAAATGTCTCCTCAGGAAAGAGATTTGAACAAGAGCCTCCCTCACAGTCTGTTGTTTTTCTTGCTAGCCTGTGATAGAGTATATATACACTCTGGCAGCGAGGGAGGCAGGAAGAATTGAAAATGAAAGAAAAGGAAGGGGGAAAAGAGGGAAGGGAAGAAAAGCAGGAAAAAAGGAGAGAGGAAGAGAGAGAAAAGAGAGAGGGGGGAAAAGAAAGATACAATATCCATGAACCGCATTTACTCTGATACGTGATACACATATATCATTACATATCTGTAAGTACAAATGTTTTACCCCATAAATACCACACCTAACACAAGTGCAGACCTGTGTTTTGCACCAGCTCACGTGCACCCGGGCAGCTGGTATGTCACGTGTCTCAAGGACTGACCCTCCCCACGACTTCTGTGTGTCTCACATAGAAGTGGTTCACATACATATACGGTCGCGCAAAGCCGCACGGCAACATTCGCGCCTGCGTCGAAGCAGGAGCAGACCCGGGTCTACTTGATGGTGTTAAAGCACACATCCAGCCCGTGGGATTACCACGCGGATTCTGAGGAGGGGTCTGGTCCCTAGGTCCAGGGGCAGCGCACGGAAGGGCGGAGGGGCTACACGCGGCGCCCCGGGGCGCCTCTTCCGAGCGATCCTCTCCCCAGCTCCATCCCGGCCCAGTCACTCTGAGAGCGCGAGGGACGGCCAGGCCAAGGTTTCTTCATTCAGTGACACGCGTTTCTGGGCTGATTTTCCCGAAGCCACCGCGCAGCTCTTTCCACCCCACCCCCGTCCGGCCCACTCACCGTGCTGCCCCTCCCCCAGCCCCGAGCTAGAAGTTTTGCCCCAAGACAGCAGCAAAGGGCAGAGCGAAGGCGCCGTTTTCTTTCACCTGAAGCTGCGAGGAGGCTTGGCGCGCCTCTCCTAGCTAGGGGCCGAGCTCCCTGGACACGGGTCGAGTGTGGACGGGCCCGCCGGGCCCTCGGCATCTCCTGGCCCAGTCCGCAGAGCGAGCACCCGCAGATTGCAAGGGTTTATGAGAGCGCGAGGCGAGCCGTCCGCCGTGCCCCCTAAGCTCGCTGGGAGGGGCAGGCCGGTCCTGGCTGTGCGGGGCGTTTACAAAAAGTGACTTGGAGATGAACTCGCCCGTGCGCGACTGGCCGCCCCGCTATAGGGGCGAAGACGCCTGACGCAAGCGGAACTTGGCGGAGCCCATACGAATCAGAACAGAGCGAGACTCTTGGCGCACTAGGGACTCCAGGAGGCAGCTCGGCCAGAGACGCGGGTCGTGCCTCGGGAAACCGGGGGTGGGGGGAGGGGAAGAGCGCAGAAAAGAAAACCCACCGAGGCGGGGACTGGCCTGCGCGGGGAGGGGCGGCGGGGCCGGAGCCCCTCTGTGTTGGGCGGACTCCCCATGGCCAGAGGCTGAGCTCCACTCCCGCCGGCCGCTCCCTAGGGGAAGGGAAAGAAGAGGGGAGAAGAGAGAGAGGCCACCAGCGAGCGAGCGAGCGCGGGCCGCATCCGCAGTCTGCAGAAGTTTGAGACTCGGCCGTGAGCGGACTTGTGCGCCCGGACTCTGCCGCGCCAGCGCCGGGGGAAAAGAGCAGGGCTGCCTGGCCGCAGCGCGCCGGCTTTGTCATGATGGCCAGCTACCCCGAGCCCGAGGACGCGTCGGGGGCCCTGCTGGCCCCGGAGCCCGGCCGCGCGGCCAAGGAGCCCGAGGCGCCGCCGCCGCCGAGCCCGGGCAAGGGCGGCGGCGGCGCCGGGACAGCCCCGGAGAAGCCGGACACGGCGCAGAAGCCCCCGTACTCGTACGTGGCGCTCATCGCCATGGCGATCCGCGAGAGCGCCGAGAAGAGGCTCACGCTGTCCGGCATCTACCAGTACATTATCGCCAAGTTCCCGTTCTACGAGAAGAACAAGAAGGGCTGGCAGAATAGCATCCGCCACAACCTCAGCCTCAACGAGTGCTTCATCAAGGTGCCGCGGGAGGGCGGCGGCGAGCGCAAGGGCAACTACTGGACGCTGGACCCGGCCTGCGAGGACATGTTCGAGAAGGGCAACTACCGGCGCCGCCGCCGCATGAAGCGGCCCTTCCGGCCGCCGCCCGCGCACTTCCAGCCCGGCAAGGGGCTCTTTGGGGCCGGAGGCGCCGCGGGCGGCTGCGGTGTGGCGGGCGCGGGGGCCGACGGCTACGGCTACCTGGCGCCCCCCAAGTACCTGCAGTCCGGCTTCCTCAACAACTCGTGGCCGCTACCGCAGCCGCCCTCGCCCATGCCCTATGCCTCCTGCCAGATGGCGGCGGCCGCGGCGGCGGCGGCAGCGGCCGCGGCGGCAGCGGGCCCGGGCAGCCCGGGAGCGGCCGCGGTGGTCAAGGGGCTGGCGGGCCCAGCCGCCTCGTATGGGCCGTATTCACGCGTGCAGAGCATGGCGCTGCCTCCGGGCGTGGTGAACTCGTACAACGGCCTGGGAGGCCCGCCGGCCGCGCCCCCGCCGCCGCCGCATCCCCACTCACACCCGCACGCACACCATCTACACGCGGCCGCCGCACCCCCGCCAGCCCCGCCGCACCACGGGGCCGCCGCACCGCCCCCGGGCCAGCTCAGCCCTGCCAGCCCGGCTACCGCCGCGCCCCCGGCGCCCGCGCCCACCAACGCGCCCGGCCTGCAGTTTGCCTGCGCCCGGCAGCCTGAGCTCGCCATGATGCATTGCTCTTACTGGGACCACGACAGCAAGACCGGCGCGCTGCACTCGCGCCTCGATCTCTGAGAGCCCAGCGCACGCCAGATGCGAGGAGGCAGGGACGCGCGACGCCGGTCTTGGTCGCAGCCACCGCCGCCAGTCGGACCGCGCACCCGCTGGGGCCGCATCCTGAGCCAGCGCCTACGGCTCCTCTGCGCCTCCTCGCTCCTCTCAGCTTCTCTCGCTCCTCTTTGTCTCCTCCGCGTCTCCTCCTGTGCTCGCTTCCCTGCCCTCCACGCCCTTTTGCTCCTCCGGCCTGCAGGCCGCCTCTCCGCGCGCTTTTGGAAGGCCTCGTCTCTTCCCGGTGCCCCAGCGCCAAAGTTGGCACCGCACGGTTCACGGCGGAGAGGAAGCACCGGGGCCGAGGCGCAGCTGGGCGCCGGCAGCGCAGACCTCTCGGCCTTCTCGCACAGGTCGGTGCGCCCGCTCTCGGCTTTCCCCACCCGGCTGCCGAGCAATCCTCGGCTCGAAGCGCTGGCCTGGGTCGGCAACAGGACTCGCGCCGCCCGAGAAAGGGACGAACGTGTGTCAGCTCCGCGTACCTTCTTGGAGCTGTTCAGAAGCCGCTAGCCCGGGCCCACTGGGCGGGGCGGGGGTTGGGCCCGAGCAGGGAGCCAGGGCCGCCTCGCTCGGCGGCCTGCGCCCGGGTTTACACCACATCCCGGCTCAGAGAGAGGCTGCCTTTTCTCCGCTCTCCGTCCTGGCGCTTCGGGCACCTCCAGGCCCAGGCGGCTGGGTAATGTTTTGCTAAAAAGATCAGTAGGGCTATTTTAGATAATATCAAAAAATATTTTTTAGGGAAAAACACTCACCGGGAAAACCGGCGAAGTATTGTGGCCTTGGAGTTTGCTAAAGCAAAACATGAAAATCTTCTCTTCCAGAAGATTGGAAGTAGAATTCCTGTCGGGCCTTCAAAAAGCTGTGGTCGGAGAGAGAGGTAGACGAATATGCTCAGTAAAAGATGGTTTCTTCTACGAATTGGGGGATTTTTCCCTCTCTCCTTATCTAAAAATAAAATAATAAAAACAAATTTCCCCGGATCTTCCGATGCAAGCCCCGAGTGCCGGGCGATCACCGCCTGCCTGGCGGACGCTGCAGGGACGGCTCGTCCTCTCCCTGATTTTTATTTTTCAAACGTCTTGCTTCTCCCACCCTGGGCAGGAGAAATGTGAAACCTGGCAGCAGTCGGACCAGGCGGGCTTGGGACACGGAGCCGGCCGGCCCAAAAACCCGAGACCTGGTTGTCCTGTAGTGTGTCGTTTGGAGGACCAAATTTTCTAGAGAGAACTAGAGCACTTTTGTTGTTTTGTTCCTTGTTTGTTGTTGTTGTTTTTGTCTTGTCAATTCCCGAATAAATTTTTTGTTCTTTCTTTTAACACAGACTTATATTATTTCCGTCGCGCCTAAGTTTGTTCAGCAGATAGTTAAAAGAGAGAGATTTTCAGCAAAATTGTATCCTTTTTCAGATAAACAAGGGATGAGGGCGGCCGGAGTGGGGGGCGTTTGTGGTTGTCGCGGCGGCTTTGTTTTCCCCGGGGACTGTTTGTTTTCTGTGTCATCGCTGGTGTTGCGGCTGTTTAACATCATCGGAAACTTTATCTGCCGTGGTTCCGTCACAAGGCGAGTCTGTCGGTAGGATTTGTTCTGTCTTTGTACTCATGCAAGTTTGCATTTTACCTCTTACATGGTTGTACTTGGGTGTCTGGGCTGTTTTCGTTATTTTGTTCTCAGACTTTTAAATTTTTCCAGTCAAGTATAACAACCATAAGAGTTTATTCCAAATAGATGAAATCCTGGTTGCGGAAATGCTCTGTAAGCTGCAAACCTCTGTACAAATGTAATGAGTGACTGATTGCCTTATTTTTAATCACAATTCATTTACCTTGAGATCTGTGTAACAGATTTGGGAGCGGTGAGCTCATCCCACAGAGGGGTGAGCATACTTCGAGGCTGTAGAAATCTAATCTTTTTCTTCCTTTTCCGTTACTGAGAGTCTTCAAATAACGAATTAAGACCTGTGCTTCTGTGCAGGCACACGAGCCTTTGACTGGGTTGCAGCCCGGAGCTCCGAGGCGGGTTAGGGGTGGTCTGCCTTCATTCCTCCGAGAGAGTGACAGGTATCAGCCGACTGGACTCTCTCAGCGACTGCGGCACAGGTTGGACTGGACCCCGCGCCCAGCCACGTGTCCCTTATCGCCCCCCACTCTGCCACTCTGGGCCTGGACAGCAGTGGCCGAAGGTCCAGGCCCACCGGTAAGCCCGGGCTGTAGCGCGCAGCAGGGAACTAGCCTGCAGGCCTCCCACTTGAGTCTACTGGTGGTTACAACAGGGGAACGTCATGGTGGGATCTCTGTTATGTGTAGCTGGGCCCACGGGGAAGTGGCTCTGGCACAGGACACCCCTTCCTCCCTCAGGCATCTCCCGGGAGGCTGGAAGGTGGAGGATGAAGTCTTGGGGATCCTGAGGAACAACACCCTGAGACCAGGACTGAAGTCTGCCAGGGCAGAGGGAGCCTGGAAGAGCAGGGTGGAGAGGGAGGCTCAGCTGGAGCCGGAAGCCCAAGAGGCTGGTCAGACCTGGTGGCTGGGCGCTTCTGGAGACCCGCTGTGCCTCTGTCTGGCTGACGAAGGGGAGTCGTAGAAAAGAAAGTAGACGGCTGCATACTTGTCTGTTTGTGCTTTCTGTGGTGTGAACACGTATCCCATGGGTAGTTGTGCAGTCTATGCCTGCTGCAAATGTGTGCATACAGTGTAAGTCGTGCCCTGGTGACAGGGTGGGAGGTGTGTATGTCATTCACCTTCGGAGAGGGCATATATTTGGGGCATTGTAATTATCATATGGCTAATACTGGGGGAATGCTTACTGGGACCACACTGTGTGTTGCATTCGTATGTCATTGGTGATGTGTGCAGCTGTGTTCTGGGTGTATAATCCTGGCTTGCTGAATGATAACAGAGAATACGTACAGAGCCTCTGCTTTGGCTGGGAGAGGCTCTCTGTTCCGAAGCTGACTCTCAGCACTCCCCAACTGCTATCCGGAGCAGAGAAAGCAGAGGAGGGAAGTCTCCAGGGCAGAGCCTCTCAGTGAGGTGAGGAAGTTGGCCTAGGCCGACACTGGAAGACAGAGCCTCTCTCTACCCCCAGGAACTGAAAGGCAAGAGGCACCCAATGCGGGAGAGAGCGGCAGCCTCACCAAGTACAGAGGATGAAATGAAGGAATTGATGAGGGATTCTGGTCTACACAGGGACTGGAGGAGGTGAGAGAAGGGAGCCAAATCATACTCCACTTCCCCATAGATGCCCACAGGAAGACATCTGTCTCTAATTCTAGCCCTAGGGGTTTCTCCAAAACTCCATAGTTTGGTCATTTTCCCCCAATGCTAAAAGTTCCATGCAGTGGCTGGCTTCCTCTCTCATTTCCTTTCTCCCCTCTCCTTCTTTACACTTTTGTGTTTCTGTGAGAGAAGATGATTTAAGGAATTCCCTAAGTGAGGGCAAAAGTATTTAAGAGAGTTCCTGATGTGTAACAATTGTGCCTTAGCATACAGTCTGGTCTAGATGTCTGGACCACGTGGGTGTATGTGTATATGTTTGCTAGGGTGTACTGTGAATACAATGTAAATAGAGTTTGATACAAATACCCTGCCGATTTCTGCATGTCCTGGATAATGAGTTGCTACACGTGGTATTGAATGAGGAGTCTGTGTGCGCTTGTATGCATGTAAACATCCTCACACCACTGACAAGATGAGCCCCCCTCCTCACACTTATACATGAATTCTTGGTCACCCCCACCCCATAAGATAGCCCCCCTAAGACGGCCCAGTCAGAGTACTTGGGTTGGGGGGGTGTCCTGTTCTCAGGGGGACCTGGGAGAAATCTTTGCCAGTGCAGTACATGCACAAAGGTATTATGGGATGAAGACCTAGGGGGTTCTCTGGGATGGCCCCCCTACCCTACTCCAGAAAGTGTCCTGGGCCAGTTTCCCCCTTGCATAAGTAAAGAGTTCACTGCCCTGCATCCCTGGTTTGGGTGGGCATGAAGCCCAGGACCTTTCGCCTGAGGTTAGATGCCCTCTGGCCCTTGCCTGGGTCTCCCATTAGCAGAGGCTGGAGCTCTGGGCTATGAGGAGCCCTGGGCTGCCAGGAGCCCCCTGGCGGTGGGTGGAAATGAGGGGCAGACCAGGGCTTCTTGCATAGCAGCAGGAGGGGCAGGAGAGGATGGGCCAGGAAACTGGGTCAGACTTGAGACAGTCTGCCCATGAATGAGCTCTTCCCTTAATGAAAGCTTGGAGCACTGTAACTGCTGGGCCAGGCTTCTAGCCTCAGGGAGGGGGACGGGGGCCAGGAAGCAGCTTGGTCAGGCTCCGGAGCCTTGCAGTGCCCCCACTCTGTGGAGCTAAGCTGCTAGTGACTGTGCCCTGTCTGTCTTGCTGCCTCCCCAGGGCAGCCTCTGTTTCTTGGAGTAGCCTGTGGGACCTGTAGGAAGGAATGGGACCAGGAGCCCACACCTCTGCTATGTGGTAGGGACCAGAAGCAGGGAGCGGTTGGAAGTGATCTTCATGCCCTCACTTCTGCCTTCAGGATGACCAGAAATTAAGGATTCTTGAAACCAAGCAGTGTTATGAGCTTTCTGCTTTCTGGAGAGAGAGCTCCATTCTGCCACAAGAATGTCTGGGCCCCAGGAACCCCAAATCTCCTGGTTTACATTTAAGGGACCTTAAGAGAAGGGGCCAGACAGAGGTCACCCAACTATCTGTAGGGCAAACAGCCTCAGAAATTTTGAAAGACCTGAGAGTGCTGAGCCCAGCTGCCCACTGGGGCTCTCCAAGTGGCACAAGCCCTGCCACTGATGTGGTGGGGGGGAGCTCAGTGGGTGAGAGGGGAGCCAGCCTGAGAAGAAGGAAGCACAGGGCTGGGTCTGAGCTGCAGGCAGATTGCACCCCGGAGAACTTCTGTGCTGGCTGTTTGCTGCACAGGCTTCAGATCGGTGGTGAGCTCCGACAAGCTTATTCTAGGACCATGTCACCCCAGGGAGGTGGCCTGTGCCAGATGGGGCAAGGACAGAGGCCTGTTCAGCTGGAAAGAACTAGTGTGGAGCCCAGTGACCTCCTTCAATAACTGTGTGACGTTGGCCAAAGCACTCTTTCTGAATTTCAGTTTTCTCAACTATAAAATAGAATTATATAAACCTCACAGGGATATTAAAATAATCAAATGTTCTAATGTCAAAGTGCCCAGTTTATATGTAGATCTTTCAATATGGTTTTCCTTCCCCTATGGAAAGACGGATGGAAGGAAGGAAGGAAGGAAGGAAGGAAGGAAGGAAGGAAGGAAGGAAGGAAGGAAGGAAGGAAGCAGGAAAAGGAAGAAATGAAGGAAAAGCCTTTGGTAGTAACCCTGTAGGGTCTGACATTCTAACGCAGCGGCCATTGCCACCCCTGCGCCCCCAAGAGCCCAGACCACCGAGCACCTCCCTGGTCGCCGCACAGGCAGTGCGTCTGCCCTGCCCCAGCCCCTTGACCCCGGGGGTGATGTGAGGTGCATCCTGTTGCCGCCGCAGTGAATACTCGAACCCTGGGGGCACAGACCGTGTGCCCAGCCTGGGGCCCCTCCAGCCCCCTCTCGCTACTCCTAAGGCAATTTTCTGCGATCTACCAGGTTTCCTCTGAGAAGGCCCGGCCGACCTGCGGCGCGGCACCACCCCAGGCGCTTGGGTCCAGGCACAGCCGTCACTCTCGGGCCCTTGGGCCGGCGCCTCCGGCCCTCAGGCGCCTCCCTCTGGAACTCAGGGCTGTTTGAATTTTTTTCCCCCTCCTTTTTTAGAAAAGCAGTCGGTAGCCACCGGGAGGGAGGTGGCGGAGGTCAGCTTGTGGGAGAGGCTCCTCTTGGTCTTCGTGGAGAGACGGGAAACCTGAGGGGCAAACGCAGGAAGCGGGTTGGACCGAGCGGCCTCGGGCTGAGGCGCCTCCCGCGCGTGGGGAGCGGGGCGACATGGGGCCCGCGGCGCGAAGACCGGGCCTCGGCCGCAGAGCCTCGCGTCCGCAGGCCTGCGGGCGGCGCTGCAAGCGCGGGTCGTCGGGCGCCCACTGGGTGCCTGCGGGCAGCTCTAAACAAAATCCGGGGAGAGTGACCGGGCCCGTCCGAGCCCAGGCTGCTCTCGACGGCGGGGCGGGCAGAGGAAACGCACGGGGCCCTCGTCGTCCCCAGAGGTGCTGAGCGCACAGGACAGTGGCCGCCGGAGTCCCCGCCTCGCCAGGAGGCAAACTCCGGTTCTCCAAGGAGGGAGCTCAGCCTGACCCGGTTGTTCTTAGTAATACTCATCAAACCGAATAAAACAAAGCCTTTCCCCGAATTTTCTACTATGTACCAAGGAAAATTACTTTTCTAGGCGGGCACAGAAGAGGAAAGGGCAGGATCCCAGAGAACTTTAATCTCTACGGACGAGGAGGGAAGGGGAATATGCTTTTTGCTTTTTTTGTTTGTTTCTAAGGGGGAAAAAAGGAAATTCGACACGTATTTTTAAAAATCTCCCCCAACAACTGTTAAAGGCTGTGAGCGTGAGCAGAGTCAGGAAACCGAGCCCCCGCCCGCAGTGACACCGGGCCTTTGTCTTCTTTCCTGAAGCCCCCAAGACTGCTGACCGCGCCGAGATAAAGGCCGGGTCAGAGCCCTCTGGAATCCCGAGGGAGGGGGCAGCGGAGCCGTCGCACTGGCCGCTTCCAACAGGCCCGCCGGAACCGGGCTACAAGGCCGGGGACGGCTCTTCCAGCCCCAGGCTCAAGTGAGGCACCGATCTGCGTTTCCCGACTTCCCCTGAAAGGTTTCTGCTACTGAATTCCTTGGACCCAATTCCCACTAGCATTACGATTTCCTACTTAAAGCCCCAGGAGGGTGAGGGGCCGTGTCTCCCCGCCCGACCTCGCCTGAATTGGTCCGAAGAAGTGGAATCGTGAGCAACTTTTGCTACGACTCTGACGTTCGCGGCCGCTGTGCTTGGTTGGCCAACAGAATCCGAACCCGTGCCATGTCTGTCTCAGTTGTGTCTCTGTGCCTTCTCTCGGCCCCGCACACTCCTCCAGCGCTTGGCCTCAAGTTTTCTGCGTAACACCCTCCTGCCGGCCGAAAGGGTCTGCGGAGATGGCGGGAGAGCATTTGTGACCCTATCCTGTAGCTTTCTGCGATTTAGAAACGCGGGTCGCCAAGGAACTTAAGTCCCCGCAGTGTTGCCTTTGCATGGCGGCGGCCTTGGGCTTCCCAGGGTACAAATGAGGTCCTTTTCTCCGCAGACACACACAGGTGTTGCGAGTGCTGCGCCGCTCGGAATCCTTCCCAAGACATAGCGAGCAGAAGAGCCCGGCGACCTGCGAGTGCGGAGACCGAGGGACCTCCAGCAGCCACGCCGCGCGCCTCCCACGCACCCACGTCGGGGCATGCGCTGCAGCCGCATACTTTCCCAGGCCGACGACGACCCCTCGGTTCGCCTCCCTTCGTGATGGCCTGTGAGGGTAGGAGAGCCGGGCCGCCTTCCCTGAGCGAATGGAAGATCAGGGCCCCTCTTTTATCTTCCACGGGGACGCGACCTGGGGAGGCAAAGAAAAAGCGACAGACCTGGGGAGTGAGGCCTTGCAGCCTCGCGTGCCCAGAGGGCCCTCCGCTTCTCCCTTCTCTCGCCCCTTGCCCCCGCCAGCCGACTCGGGAATCTTGGTCCTCACTGAAACGGGAGCTGCCCACCGGCGGCTGAGAGATAAAGGAGCGCCGCGGCACGGAGGCGCTGACCGGATCCGGGCTTTCCCGCACCCTGGCGCAGCACGTGAGACCCTGCTTCCCCCGGTGGCACTGACCCAGCTCTAGAGAAACAGATCAGCTGAGCTGTGTGCACACTCTGTCTCCAGGCACAACCAGTCGTGTTCACGTGCGGAGTGTGCGTGCACGCGTCTGCACGAGGGTATCCCGTATCGTGTGCACTTGCATACGTGTGTGGATTTGTCGTGCCTCTAGGGAGACATGCGCACACATTCATACATGCGTGATGTGCGTGTGCACACGTTTGTACGCTGTTCTTGCGTCTGTCCTGTTCCCGCGCTGTGCAGGCACTGAGGGAGCTGGCTGCTCTCGAGTAGTAATTACACCTCACATTTGCACACGCCTTTACAGTTTTCGATCACTATTTTCACGACTATCTTGGGAAACGCTCTCTTTTCGAATTGTAGTTGGGGAGACAAGCCAAGAGAAGTTAATGGGTACCCGTTTACACACAGTCTGTGAGAGACGGAGGCCAACCACAGATCCTGCCCGCTGTTGAACGTGGATGTGTTTGCCCATGCGCTCCGAGGTTGGCCAGTTTAGCACCCCAAGCGACCCCAGGCCCAGCGGGCCTTGGCCCTTCGCCAGGCTTCCCGGGACACCCACCGCGCCAGGCGCCAGGTTTCAATTCGTTCTCTTTTCCGTACCTCGGCGACACGGTGCCCAGGGAGGAGGAGCACAGGGCAGAAGTGCGGCGAAAGAGCGCCCAACGATTCCGGGGCCGGCCACGCGCAGCCCGGTCCCAAGACCTGGAAGGCCTGCGCCCCAAGGCAGCCACGTCAGGCAAAGGCGCGGTGACAAGATCCAGCGGCAAACCCAGGAGCCCCGTGTTATGCCAGAGCCGGAGCAGTGACGAAACGAATTCACTGAGCTTCTGCCGTCTCGACTATCGAACGACTCTAAAAGACTCGGAGCCCACTATGCCCATTTTACAGAAGTCATGAGTTGGAGGCTAGAGCGGTACAGTGAATTGTCCCAAATTCGACAGCCAGGAAATGGCCAAGGCGGGGGTTGGGATCCCCAGTTAGCTGTGTCTGGATCCCTGTGTCTGGAGGTCCCTCTACCTCCAGCTCGCATCGCCAGGTCCCTGCTTGCGCCAGGGCTCTTAGCCTCTGACTTCCCTAGCCAAGCGACTCTGTTGCTTAAATATATATATATTCCCTGTGTGTGTTGCGTTTCGCTTCCTGCTTCCTCTCCTCGGGCATTTGGTTCTCCCCGGCCCCAAGCCCTCCCTCTCCGAGACTGAGGCTTCCCGAGGGATGTAGTTTGACCACCTCTCGCTGGGTGCCCTTGGGCTTCGGCGCCCGGCACCGGCAGACTGAGGTCGCTGGTCTCTGGGCTTCAAGGCCGCCGCCACCCCGCAAAGCCTGGGCGCTGGAAGGGAGCCCGAGGTGTGGCGAGGTCGCCATGTGGCCGCACAGCCTCGAGGCTGCCCTCTGCTGGCACGAAGTGACATCTTTGCCGCCCTCAGCGGCCCGGGAGCTGCGCCCATGAGAAGGGCTTGCGCAAGGCAAGGCGACCCCCTCTCCCTGGATCCCGGGAGTGGCCGCCTCACCTTTACCCACTGCCGAGACCCTCCCGCATTGCTCAATCTCTGGCCCCTGCGCCCTGCCGGCACCGGAGACTCCGGGTGCTCCAACCAGGGCGCTGCTCGGACAGCCGAAGCCCTGCAATGGCAATCCAGCTGCTCTGCGGCTTCCGCCGGGATCCCCCACCGACCGGCCCTCGCGGAGGAGCGGGGCGGGGCGTGGGGAGCCGTAATTCGCAGGCGCCCGCCAGGGCGGTCCCCGAAGGCTACGGCGGACTCTGGGGACTTCGGGGAGAGCCCCAGGCTGTGCTCAGGCCCCTTTACTCCCAGCACCACAACATGGATTCGCACCATGGGTCGCGGCCTACGCGCAGAAAACCCTGCCCTCCCCCTCCGATCGACTTCCAACCCCACTTGATAGTCGCCTGGGTAATCTCCTTGGCGCTGGCTGCCTCCATTTCTTTCGGTGCACTTGTCTCCCCAGACAAATTAAGGGCGCCTCAAGGACCGGAAGGGGCCGGTTTCGGACCCGCACCGCACAAGTCCTGGCTCAGCGTCTGCCTAGTGGTGACAGAACTGGTTCAAGACGTCTCCATTCTTGATCTTGAAATAAGCCTCAAGCAAAGAGGGGGGAGGAGAGGACACTGCCCCCTGCTGAAATCCAAGGTGGGGTAAAAATTAATCAATAATCGTAGCTGTGCACTTCTAGTACTCTATATTAGGACTTTTCATATTTTTTCCCCTATTTACAAAAATAATTCAAATTGAAGAAAATTGGGAATATAAAATATTAAGATGCACAAAGAAAACAAAAATTGTAGGTAATCCCACACCTCCCCACCAGGTAACCACGGTTAACATTTCGGTGACTTTCTGCTGGTCTTTTATTTATATATTTTAATAAAAGTCTAATTTCCATTATTAAAAGGATATATTTTTATATAGAATTTTCCATTTTGTATTCTGCTTCTTTTAACCTTTCACCATGAGAGTTTCTCTGTATATTATTATGTGAAACATGACTTTCAATGAATGCTTAATAATCCATTATATGAGTGGACCATAATTTTTTGGTATAACAGCACAATTCTCTTTGTTTCAGGTCCAGGAAAGTCTCCTCAGCCACACTCTCTGGGTCACTAAATATATAATCAGCAGTCGATCAATAAATCTTGAAACATTTGGGATTACCTTGAGCTGGCAGAGGACCTTCCGGCCCCTGCTGACAGCTGTCTCCCTTTGCTGGAGATCAGTGGAGCTGGGGCGCTGGGAGAAACATCTTGAAAGAAAGCAAGGGGCCGGCCCCGTGGCTTAGGGGTTAGGTGTGCACGCTCCGCTATTGGTGGTCCCGGTTCGGATCTCGGGCCTGCGTGCTTCTCCAGCCATGCTGAGGCCACGTCCCACATATAGCAACTAGAAGGATGTGTAACTATGACATAAAACTATCTACTGGGGCTTTGGGGAAGAAGAAAAAAAAAGGAGGAGGATTGGCAATAGATGTTAGCTCAGAGCCGGTCTTCCTCAGCAAAAAGAGGAGGATTAGCATGGATGTTAGCTCAGGGCTGATCTTCCTCGCCAAAAAAAAAAAGAAAGAAAGAAAGAAAGCAGTGACCAGCAATGTATTTGAAGAGCTGCCCTGGCCTGCTTCTAGAACCAAAGCCCTGTATCCCCAGCTGGCACACAAGATGGTGTCTGTGACCTGGGTTTCTGCGCGCAGTATCTTATAATAGTGAGAAGTCGAACAAGCCTTCATTTGAATCCTGGATCTTCCCCTGAGAAGCTGTGTGACTTCAGAAAAGCCAGTCACCCCCTCCAAACCCCATTCTAAAAATCGGAATAATAATGCTACCACTTCAAGCTTTTTTAAGTATTAACCTAATTCCATCACTTAGCCTGGTGCCCGTACAAAGAAATCCTCAATACGCAGTAGCTACTGCTCCTACTGCCTCTGCAGTTGCTCCTGCTGGTGCTTCTGGCACTAGCTTTGGTCTTGGGGGTCACTGCAATGGCCTCTCCCTCAACTCCTGACCCCACTGCTGCTGTTAAACACAAGCCCGAGTCCTGGCGCTAGGCCAGGCCCAGGTTCTCAGGGCTGAAGGAGTCATTTCCAGCACTCTGGTTGGACCGCTCAGGACCTACTGACAATCAGGCCTGGGCTTGAGCTGTTTACACTAGAACCGTTAAAACAGGAAAATATGCAAACCCTTCATTCACAGGGATCCGGCTATTGTTGGGTCAGAAATGATATTTTTGTTTCTAAAATAAAAGGTACACTTGCTGCTTTACTCACACACACATACACACACCATTTTTTTTTTTTTTTTTTTTTGGTTGTGTCTATAGAGCTAAAAAGGCAAAGCAAATGATCTGGTTCATTTGCCCAGCTGGAGCAGCCAACCTGGAAAGGTCCCTTTGCCTGATTGCTGGTTTGCATGAGCTCCAACAAGCCTGAACTTCACTGGGGTCTATCTTGTATGTTCACAGACTAGGCTCTTATCCATCTCCCAGACTTGAGAGGGACACCACCTCCATCTAGAAAAGAGGCCAAAGACGTATTTCATAAATTACATTAATTCAGCAGTACACTCAACTGCACATCAAAATCTCATGGAGAAAGTTTTTAAAGCACAGATTTCAGGATCCTCTTCAAACTGGAAAGCTTCTGCCTCTCTGTGGCTTGTGTGTGGCAAGCTACGAATGTGTGTGTATCTCTAGGTCACTCCCCCCCCACACCCCGCCCCGGTGATTCTGGTGAAGCCCATGGAGCTCTATTAGGGAACCACTGCTGTTCCCAATTGAATTGAAAGCTGAGGCTTCTCCAAGTGGACTCCGGAAAATATAGATTCCAAGGAGTCTTCCATTGGGACCACATGGAGTTACAAAGAGCTGGTTCAAGCACCGGATGTGTGTGAGTCTATGTGATCGGGAGTGAACACGTGTTTGTTTTTTGTGTGCTGCTGTCGTCTGCGCACATGTCAGGCCTCTTTGGTCACAAGTAACATATCTACTAGAGCTAGCTGAAACCAAACAGTGGGGAGGGCTGTTATAAGGATTTGTAGGTGACCCCTGGAGCCCCCAGCAGGGTGGCAGTCAGACTTCCTGAAGGGCTGGAATAGGAGCTGAGGTGATGGCAGGAAGCCAGGTAGCTTCCCTCTGCAGAGGACCAGGCCTCTCCTCTGCTCTGTTCAAGGGAGGAGCCCAGTTATAGCTATAATCTCTCAGTCCTGATTCCATTTTCCTGTAAGAGAGAAACTGGTCCACCTGGGTCAGGTCCTGTCCTGGAACTCCACCACTCGTCCTGTCAACTGAAGATGTGGGTGAGGGAGAGGGTCTTGTAGTGGTTTCTGATGGTCCCTTCATGATACTCATTGGAGGTTAAGCAGACACTCCCAAAAGTCTTGTTTGCTTCAGTTTGGCCCCTCCAGCCATGCAGTCAGGAGCTCAGGGGTTCTTGATGCGAGCTGCGGTCCAAAAATCACCTGCGGAGTCTTAAAAAATATTGTGCCCAGGCTCCACATCTGGGGTGTATCCAGGGCCTCAGGATTTTTCAAAGAAACCCTGGTGATTGCAATATACAACCAGGGTGGAGAATCACAGCAATAACCAAATGGGCAACCTACAGCCAATTTACCCACTTCCTAAATACACAGTCTCAAAGTACAACCAATTAAGAGGAAAATCATTAAAATCAAATGGATTGCACATGGCTTATTTTCATTTAAATTGGAGACTGACATCCTAATGCAAATTTCAAATGCCATGATTATTCACATTTGACATTTTCTAAACCTCTTGATGTAAATGTTCAGTTAAATTCCTAAAGGAACTTGCCTTTTCTGGAGATCCTGAAGCACTAGAACAAAGGATGCCTCCCTGTGGCCTTAGTTGATCCCAGCCCCCCAAAGACCACCCTTCCTTTCCAAGGTCTCTGGCTGGCTGGGGCAGTCTCAAAGCTCCCAACACTGAATCACACTGACCCTACTTGTTCGCCCACAGGCCTGTGCCTCAGGGTTCGCATCCGGGAGCCTCTGACACCAGGGCCCAGGGAGGAGAGACTCAGCCTCCCTAGCCAAGCTAACCAACACTGATCCAAACCTTGTCCTGGTCCATGGCAGGCTTAAGAAGTGTCTTCCTTTTGTTTTGTTTCCCCTCCTGGTAGGTTTCCCCAAACAATTAATCAGCCAGTCATCAAATATTTCATAACGAGCTATGGCGTTCAAGGCACGGAGTAACACGGGAAGCATCGCCCTGAGAGGTCAGGTCGCCGGCGGAAGTGCAACAGCGACCCCTCTAGGCCCGGCCTTGCGTGGATCCTAAGGAGTATATTAGAAGGATCCCTTCCCCAGCTTCCTGCTCTTTCCAGCCTGGCCCAGGGCTGGGACTCGGGCAAACCTAGAGGGTGGGGGTGTTAGGAAAGAGAAGCGAGCTGTTCTGCCCCGTTGCGTGCAGAAATGGGGGGGCGGGGATGCTGTTCTTCCCAAGCCTGAACAACCCTGAGAGCTGTTCCCTGCCCCCAGAACCCGGTAGCACAGACGGCAAGACCAAATTGCCTTCTGAAAGCTGGGAAAAGCGGTCCGCACAAGGGCCAGTGACTGACGGAGGATGTGCAGGGGGTGGGGCTGCGCACACAGACCACGACCGCTTGGAGGCTACAGCAAGGGCTTGGAGCTGCCGGATATAGCCTAGGGTGGTGGTTTTCAAAGTGTGGAACCATCAGCATCACCTGGGACCCTATGGAAATGCAAATTCTCAGACCCACTGAATCGGCAACTCTTGGGTTGGGGACACCAATTCAAGGCCTCCAGGGGATTCTGATAGGCGCTCGAGTTTGAGAGCCAGTGGGCTACTCTAAGGAGCAGGGAGGGGAGGCACGCGTCCCAGACATCCCGCACCTAAAACACATAGTAAGTCTAACTCTTCCAGGTTCTTAGATCCCTAAGTGGGTTCCATGGAGCCAAGCAGGACGCCAGATGTCACCCCAGCAAGAATTACTGCCATTGTCCTCCCCATCATCAACGCCCTCCCTTTGGCCCCGAGGCCGAGGACTCCACCTCCCCGCCCCAGCGGGCAAGCAGCCCCTCAGCGCGCCGTCCCTGCCAAGCGTCGCGGGGTCGACAGGCCCCGGGGGCTGCCGGCGGTGACCTTGCGGGGAGGAATGACGGCCGTGAGACTCCATTCTGACTTATTTTGTTCCATTCCGGGGGAATAATTTGTTTCGTATTGGAATCAAAGCGCCTCTCGCGGCGCTTCCGTTTTATCTCGGCCGCTCGGCGGCCGGGCGCGGCGGCTGCTTCCCATTACGGCGGGCCTGGTCCCCATTAGGCGCCGGCTCCGCGCCGGGCCCGGCCCGCTAACGGGGCGCAGCTGACCCGCCTCTGCCCGCGACACCCGCAGCGCCACTCCTCCCCGCCCCGGAGCCCGGAGAAAAGCGGGACGGGGTGGCGGGAGCCGGCCGGGGGCCCAAAGAGCGGCCCTTCGCTGCCTGGCTGTCGCCGCGCCTGCCGTCACACCGTCAGCGGCGCTCCCGGGGGTCAGGACTGCCCCACACCGGCACTTACAGGCCCCCGTCTCTCCAGTAGAAGTAGGTTCACGGCTCTCGGCTTTAGGACCTGGGCCCCCAAAAGCCGAACCCACGGAGAAGAGCAACCCGGAGAGGAAAATGTTTCCCGCCTACCTCTTCACACAGCACCTGAGCCCGGGCCCCGCACAGGGAACACGGTAGACCTGTTTCTCTCCCAGTGTGGTATCCATTTCACAAACAGTGTAGACCATCAATGAAGAGAATATTAAAAAAGAAAAGCCACACCCAATCCCCCTGCAGACAAGGGGGCCGCTGAAAGCAGACCACCACCCACCGGTGCTGGCCAAACCAAGGGGCTGGGCTTCCACATCCTGGCTTCCCCAGGGTGGCAACAGTCTGTGCTGGGGACCTGCCAGGGCTTGGAGCAACAGCAGGACACCCCGTACAACCACCAGGGCAAAGAATGTAACACAAAAGGTCCTCGTATTCCCGTCACATTTCACACTTATTTTCTTTGATTTCATTAACTTTTTTTGCACAAACAATATTCTAATACCCATAGAGACTTATTTAATAGGATGGATGATGCCTCTACTTCCATTCAAAACAGTGGAATTCCCTACAGGTTCTATTACCCAGAATGTTCGAGCCACAGGGGAAGGCTGAGTGCTCCTTCACTGCATTCTTATGAGAAATGTGAGAAAACAAAATTTATTTTGTATATCAAATCTTATAATTGAAAATAAAGTACAATGCCAGATTTTTGCCTAAAGGGGGAAAAAATAGGATGGAAAGCCAACAATCATGCAAAGTCTGACCACCAATAAAGCAATTATTTTCATTTTTCCATGTTGCTACACAGTTCATAACTCTTTAACAACTGCATGATATTCAGCCATGTGGATGTGGCCTGGTTTATTTAACTCCCTCATTTAGAGCGTTTCCAAGTTTTTCACTATTATTAAAAAAAAAAACATTGCAATGAGCATTTCTGATATTTTACTGTTTCTTTCCTTTAAATTATTTGTTGAGGAGTGTATACCATATTTTACTAATGTGTATGTGATTATCTAGACAATAGATTTTTTTTGCAGGGGATTTGAAAAATTCAGAACATTATAAAAATCAACTATAACCCCCACTCCCCTTTTGCTCATCAACTTTTCTCCCCTCTGAACTCCTAGCACGTGTGCCTGTACTCCTAGGACTTCACCCGCCTTCCTCCATCAGATCTTGCTTTGTGTTTCGTGGCTGTTTGTCTTTTCCATACTCTTTGATTGTAACAGTATTGAAGGCAAAGATAATACCTTTGTCATCTGGATAATAACCACAATAGCTAGTTTTTATTGGCTGCCTAGTCTGTGCCAGACATAATACAACATTACTCACTGAATTCCCACAAACTATATTTTATTTCCTTTTACTATATGTGGAAAGTGAGGCTGAGAAAGATTAACTTCTGCAGGGCTACCCAGCTTGTAAACAGCAGCCCTGAGACAGAAGCTGACTCCACACTCCTGTCTTCTACTGTATGAACTTATAGTAGAATTGCATTGATAGATGACTTCTAAATTCTCTTCTGATTCAGGATTATTTTAATTTAGTTATGATTAATAACCTGCTGTATCTTTGCTCCATTACGATACTTTTGGATTAAAAAAAATTTTAAACAGTGAGGGCTTTATTATCTCACAAAAGAGAAGACTCAGATTAGGGGCCCCAGGCTATGGGTACCGTCAGTCAAAGGCTTGGGCATGAGCCCTGCTACTGGTCATCTTTCACCTCTGTGGACTAGAGCAGATCCAAGCATCACATTCAGATTTTACAATGTCTGATGGGAAAAGGAACCATTTCTTCCAGGCTCTTTCTTAGGAGTCTGGACCACTTTCCCAGAAGACCCAGCAGACCTCCCCACTCATCTCACTGGCCAGGACTGAGCCACATGCTTGTTCCCATTTGCTGCAAAAGGATGAGACCACCATGACTGGCTCAGACTCGCTAGGGTCTGGGTCTGCCCAGGAGTGGGGCCAGAGTCTCTGTGGTATTTGAGTTATCTGCCTCCCTGAAGAAAATCAGGGTTCTCTAATGGCTGTGAGAGAGGCAGCTAACACCATAATCTTAAAGGAAATGTACCAAAAAATGAAAGTGTATGAGCTACGAGTGAAAGCAATTTGAAATTTTCCTCCCCACTCTTGGAATATTATTGTCTTTAAATCTGTCTATAGTTGTAAATAAATCAGTTAAAAGTAAATTGTCAAAGGACTGTGCTTTAGTCATAACTTTAGTTATGAAGTTTCTCCGGGCAAAGAAGAAAAGGGCTCCATTATACAGCCTTGATACTGGACTGCCGTCAGGGTCAAAGGTTTCTCTGCGTCTGGCCCCGTCTCTCTCTTGGACTGCTGCCCTCTCCCAGGGCCTCCCTGCTTCTCTTGCATGTGTCCTCCCAGTCTCTGCTTTATCAACCACCCCCTCAGACCACTGGCTCCCTCCTGGATTTGGTGCACACTTGGCCACCAGGGCCGCTCCAGTCCCCACTCCCTCTGCAAACTGACAACCTCCCTTGGAAATTCCTAATTCCAATCTCCAAGAAAGGTGACTCTGTTTGGAGCTGCTCAGCGTGTCAAGACAAGCCACCCCAGAGGTGGCTGGCCTGGCCAGCATCTGAAGTGGCTGCCCTGGGGTCAGGAGCTACCCCAGGTCCAATCAGCTCTGACCAAGGAAGGGAGCTGGGTCACACGTCACAAAACCTGACTTCTGAGATCTGCCCCTGTGGACAGGCCAGAGGCGGGGGCTGGGCACTTCCCATGAGAAGGTCTGATGCTGGGAGTTCATTTTGCTTTTCTAGAGCCAAACTTCTACTCCGGGTAAGTCAACTCCTTATCTAATTCAAATCTGAGCACACTGTAGATGCTCAATAAATACAAGCTGGTTAGTCAACCCGTCCAACGGAGCTGTCATAGGTCAGTGTTTATCCAACTTTAAAGTGCATGCAAATCATCTGGATCTTGCTAAAATGCAGATTTTAATTCAGAAGGTCTGGGGCAGGGCCTGAGCTCTGCATTTCTACCAGGCTCGCAGGTGAAGTAGATGCAGCTCACCTGAAGCACACTTTCAGCACCAAGGCTGTCGGTGACCTTTGGACTTTCTTCCAACCCAGGGTGTCTGTGGTTTTAAAATTCCATCAGCATGCACCCTCCCCACCTGCCAGACTGCCCATGCCCTGCCCCCATCAACTAGACACTTCTTCCTCCTTCGTTACCTTTGCTCGGGGACTTCCTCTGCTTGGAATGTCCTCCCTTGGTTCCATGCTCTCCAGACTACCACAGCACCATTGACATCTGGACCAGATAATTCTTTGTTCTGAAGGGCTGTCATGTATACTGCAGGATGTTGAGCAGCAATCCTGGCCTCTAACCATTATATGCCAGCAGCCCCCATCCCCCAGGTGTGACAACCAAAAATGTGTCCAGACACTGCCAAATGTCTCCTAGGGGACAAAGTCACTCCTGGTTGAGAACCACTGCTCGAAGACCTTCAACCAGAATCTACATTTTAACAAGATCCCAGGTGACTCACAGGCACATTAAAATCTGAGAAGCACTGTTCTGTGATACAGCTCCAATCCAACACTCACCCTCTCCTCTGGGCTCTCACAGCCCCTGCATCTGCACCTCTCACCTGACCGGTCCTCACAGCTCTTCGGTACTGGCATTTAGCGGTACCTGGGATCCCAGCTTGAGCCTCA
The DNA here is from genome assembly GCF_020826845.1 of Diceros bicornis minor. Taxonomy (NCBI): domain Eukaryota; kingdom Metazoa; phylum Chordata; class Mammalia; order Perissodactyla; family Rhinocerotidae; genus Diceros; species Diceros bicornis. The sequence goes on from NC_080741.1 coordinate 14,362,612, forward strand.
CTCGCTGTCCATGCAGGGATGCAGATGTGCCTGGAGGTAGCACACACCGGAAGTTTTCTTCCTACCTGACACTTCTTCTCTCTTCTGCTAAGAGCACCTTGATGTTCTTTGGGGGAGCTACCTCTCCCTCACTCCCAGCCCAGTAGTTCAGGTGGAGTCATACTCCCCCACCTCCACTCTCATGGATATTTCTCAAATGTATATTTCACTCTATCTTCCACAGGGATTGCTTCCATGGCAGGCAAGAGAATTAAGCCAAGATCCAATTCCAGAACTTTTGTAGGGACTAAGGGCAAAGAGAAGCTCTCTTTCCACCAAGACTGATAGCTATAGGGAAGACATAAGCCTGGAACTTTGGGGGGCTCCCAAGTGGAGAAAGTCTGCCTGAGAGGGAAGCCAACGCAAAGGAAAGCAGAACAGACAGGAGAGAGACTGAGTTCTGATCAGTGTTTGAGCTCCTGGTTCCAGCCATACCTGAAGACTTGCCATGAGTTTTCAGTCATATAAACCAACAAATTTCTTTAAGGGGCCGGCCCGATGGTGCAGTGGTTAAGCGCACGCGCTCCGCTTTGGTGGCCCGGTGTTCGCAGGTTCAGATCCCTGGCGCCCACCGACGCACCGCTTGTCAAGCCATGCTGTGGCGGCGTCCCATATCAAGTAGAGGAAGATGGGCACAGATGTTAGCCCAGGGCCAGTCTTCCTCAGCAAAAAAGAGAAGGATTGGCATCGGATGTTGGCTCAGGGCTGATCTTCCTCACACAAAAAAAATTTCCTTAAAAAAAAAAATGTAAGCAGTTGAAGTTGAGTTTCCATCACCTGCAGACAGCAGACTCCTGACTAACAAGTGGGGCCTGTCTGAGGAGTTAGGTCATCACGGATGTATGTCTGCGTCCTGTGGAGCACAGGCTGAAGCAGGAGCCCTTGTCAGGAGTATCCTCAGAGCCCCAGTGCCACAGTCAGCACTGCATCATGCGCGGTCATCAGATACAACCCTGAGCAAAGGAGCAGGCATCCTCCCGCCTCTGCTGAGGTCACAGCCTGGCTGCAAGGAGACCACAACTGTGGCCCCTCTGGATCCTGGAGGACTGCAGCTTTGAGAGGCTGGCAGATCCCCCAGACAGAACAGCCTCACAGCCATCACAGGTCTGAGCAGCAATGCAAGCAGAGTCACCACGCTCAAGTAGCTTCATAGGCAGCCAAATTCCACAAGGGGGCGGGGCAGTCCAGAGTAGAAGAAGGTGAGAGAAACGTTTGTGAGTTCTCACCGAATTCCAGCAGCACTGGGGGCCGGGCAGTTTTGCAGCAAGTTGAGGTCTTGCATCCAGCACATGGAGACTGAAGTCAGGGTTAGACCTGGGTACCCTTAGCACCCACAGACAGGAAAGGCTCAGTGGATCTAAGTTTCGGTAAGTTTTCCTGAAGATGCCCTGGGGAGGTGGCAGATGCTCAGAGGGGAGGACCACAGGCTACACCTGTGACCTGGGCACTGGGGTTCCCAGCTTCACCAGCAGGCTAAGGGTCCTGCCAGGATCAAGGAAAGAGAACCAGCAAACCTACACTTCCAGGGAGCACAGGCCTATGTTCCAGTGAAGGGGAGGACTTCCAACAGAAACCGTAAGATATGTATTTTTTTTTCACGATGACTATATATTCCTTTTATAATCACACACATGCCTTGTCAAATCCAGAATAAAAAGAACAATACAGATTGGGGGAGGGAGGAGTAGAGAAGAGGGAGGGCCAGTTGGAGCCCTCACACCATCCACGAAGGCAGGAAACTTGAGTGCCAACACCAACAGGAACCATCCTGTTTTTGTCATTCCTCGGCTCTTCACAATATGATCTCACCTTATCGTGCATCTTTCCAACGATCTAGGCCCCCAAGCACTACGTGAAATGGACCGGGGATCTTGCATTAGGGGCAGGGCCTGGGAGGGGACTCCCAACACCAGAATCCCCCGCGCCAAGTAGCCCCCAAGGCGCGTCCGGGCTGCGGGCCGCGGCCACCAGGTGGCGCCCTGACCTCTGCTCAGGCGGCCCCTAGCTCTCGGCGGCCGGCGGGTCCCTGGATAGGGCGTCCAGCCCCACTGTGCCCGAGGGGAGGCGCCTAGTGCCCGCGGACCATGGAGAAGCTCGATGCCAACACAGAAGTACCGCCTGCTTTGACCCCAAAGGCCCAGGACAGGGCCCGAGGGACGTCGGGTCCCAGGGAGGACACTGGCCCGCCTCCGCCTTCTGACCTCGCAGCCCGTCGCCCCCCCACCCCGACCCCGAGCCCGGGGGGAAGAGGCGGAAGATGAGACCGGAGCTGGGCCGGGGGAAAAGCAAGGCCGTCCCCAAATGAGGAGACCTCGCACTGGAAAAAGCACCACGTCTTGCGGCTGACGCCATGGGAGAAGGCGCCAGAACTCTGACCTTTCTGCCCCTTCCCCGCCGGCCTCGCCCTGCGCCCCGCCCTCCCGCAGCCCTCCTTCCTCTTCCCGCCCGGGGCAAAAGCAGAAGTGTCCGAAAGTCCGGAGGAAACGGACCGGGAGCTCCCGGGGTTTCCAGCGCGCCCGCGGGAGGGCGGGCCCTCGTCAGCCAGCGCGGCGCCGACTCCGGCCGCCAGGGGGCGCTGCGGCGCGGGCTGGCGCCGGGGGCGCCGTCGCTAAGCGTTTAGATCCCTTAGAAAGGGGCCAGGCGACCCGGAGCCAGGGCGCCTCTCCCGCCCCTGCCCCCGCGGGATTCCTGTCCCGCCCTGAGGCGGGTTCTGTCCCCGGCCGCTGCACACCCAGCTCCTGGAACGGGGAATAATAGGTGCCTCACCCAATATTGCTGGATCTGCTAATGCCAGGAACTGGGGATAAATGAGTGAACAAAACAAAGCCCCCGCCCTTGTGAGGTTTCCATTGTGTTGCGGGGGCGGGGAGACAGGCAATAAACAAAACAGAAGTCGTAAAAAGTAGTAAATAGGTGTCAGAAGTGGGTAGACGCTATGGAGTAAGGTGTTTGCAGAATAGTAGGGTGAAGAGGATTCTTATTTTATGCAGGGTCGTCAGGGAGGGCCTCTCTTATACGAGGAAGACACTTCAGCAGATTCCTAAATGGCGAGCAGAGGGGAGCCAAGCAGCTCTCTGAGGTAAGAGCAGAAAGATAAGGAACACTTCACAGTGTTAATTAAATGAGTTTTCGAGGCAGGACACCACACTGGGCCGGGGCGCTCTGATGCAGCCTAGGTGCCCTCTTCCAAACCTGCCTGACCCCCTTCATCCGTTCATCCATCCATCCAACCATCCCTTTGGTCAGCACTCCTCAGGCACCTACGTGCTCTGTGCTGGACCTTATGCTGGGTGTATATCATTTCTATATCCCCTACACCCAGGATGTGGAAATGGAAAAGGCATACCCCTTGGAGGGAAAAAGGCCTTCACTCTCACTCTGGTGGGAGCAAAGAAGGCATGGCCTTCTTGGAGAGTAATTAGATAGCATCTCACTTTTCTTTTCTTTCTTTCTTTCTTTTTTTTTTTTTTTTTTGGTGAGGAAGATTAGCCCTGAGCTAACATCTGTTGCCAATCCTCCTCTATTTTTGCTGAAGAAGATTGGCCCTGAGCTAACATCTGGGCCCGTTTTCCTTTATTTTATGTAGGACGCCTGCCACAGCTTGGCATGATAAGCAGTGTGTAGGTCTGCCCCCCCCCCGGATCCAAACCTGCGAACCCCAGGCTGCCAAAGCGGAGTGCACAAACTTAACCATTATGCCACTGGGCCAGCCCCGCATCTCACTTTTAAATATGGGCCCCTTTTGAAGCAAAAGCCTCAGTGTGGGATTCTAGACCAGGCATTTCAGCGTGGTGGCCAGGACACTGAGTGGAGCTAGAGTGACTCTAGTACCATCCCTTACCAGCTCTGGGACCTTGGAAATATTCTTTACCTGTGTGCCTCAGCTTTCACATTTGTAAAATTAAGCTAATAATAATAATACCTAAGTTAGGGCTTTTGAGAAAATACATCACCAAGGGCTTAGAGCAGTGCCTGGCCCATAGCAAGTTGTCAATAACCGTTAGCTGTTATTATTAGCTTAGCTTGTCTGCACACAAGTGCAAGTCGACCTGCTCACCAGAATGTGCTTTGCAAGGTTATCTGCATAGCTCTGTATTGGAGCAACCTCAGTAAAGATCCAGCAATAGGGAGATGACTAAGCAGATAATGGTGCATCCATACTATAGAATAAAGCATAATTTTAGAAAGATTGTGCCAGTGAGGGACATCTTGAGACCCATATCAGCAAGTCAAACCAAATGTCAAAAAGTGGCGAATCCTGTGGAATGTTGGGATGTGTGTCGTGGGAAGACGGGAGGAATGGGCTCTGGGGGCCTCAATTCCTTCTCCCTTAAGAGCTGATTTGACCTATTATGTGACTAGTCCGTCAATATCCATCAAAATTTTAAAATGCACGTATCCTTTGACCCAACAATTCTACTTCTAGGAGCTTATCCTAAAGATATCCTTGCACGTTTGAACAAAGAGTCATGAACATGAAGGTTTGTGGCAGCAGTATCAAAGATGGAAACAACCTAAATGTCCATTGATGGTGCTCAGGGCAGGCCACCCCAAGATGCACCACTCTGGTATGCGGATTATTTCGAGCTGAAGACAATAAAGACTCAGAAAACTCAGGAAGAACATTTGAGTTTCCCCTCCCAAACTGCCTAAAGAATTTAACATAAAAGATCTGTTTCAGGAAGGAGTTACTATCATGATGGCTGTAATATAATGTAAAAGAGATGTTACAATAGGAAAGGCACCAAGCCCCTCTTATCAAAAATTCTGTCTCTTCCCAGCCACATTCTCTAGGTGGCCCTGCTAGGAGTTGCCAGACAAACATTTACATTTATAAGGGAAATCTCCATTTGTAAACGTATCTCCCTCTCTGTACTGGGAAGAGGGGGGATGACCTCATCTCTAGAAACTTATCAATGTGAAGGGTGAGGCCTTCAATCTGCATAATAACCTTACTCTTATCTACTGTGCTTTTCTGGTAATCTCCCGTAACTGACTCCTCCCACCCCCAACATCCTCCTTTGTCTTTAGCTGAAGATAGCATTTAAGATGAGAATCTCTGCCATTGTGTTGAGAAACTCAGTGTCCCTGGTTTCTCCCATGTATACATGTTATTAAACTTGGTATTATTTTCTCCTGCTAACCTGTCTTGTTAATTATTTTGCCAGCCAGAAGGGGATTCTCCCTCTTCCGCTACACCATCAACAGAAGAATAGTTACATAAATGATGACGCCTCCATTCCGTGAAAGATTGTGCAGCCGTTAAAGTTAATGAAGCAGATCTACATGGGCTGATGTGGAAAAATAAGTTAAAACACAACGTGACCACAATGAGATACCACTTTACACCCATTAAAATGGCTAAAATTTAAAAGACTGACAACACCAAATATTTGTAAAAATGTGGAGCAACTGGAACTCGTATACACTGCCAGTGGTCGTGTAAAATGGCACAACTATTTTGGAAAATATTTTGGCAGGTTTTGTTTGGTTTTTTTTTTGTAAAGTTAAATGTACACCTAAGTGAATACCTAGCAAATCCACTCCTAAGTATTACCCAAGAGAAATAAAAATATATATCCTCATATATTGTACACAAATGTCAATAGCAACTTTATTTGTAATAGCTCAGAACTAAAAACATCTCAAATGTCCATCAGGAGATCAGTGGATAAACAAATTGTGGTATAACTGTTCAACGATTCAGACAGGGTTCTGCCTCCAGGGTTCTGCTCACTACTATGAACTTAATCTTCCAACCAACAATAAAAAGTAACGCACTACTGATATGCAACCACATGAATGAATCTCAAAAATACTTTCTGAGTGAAAGAAGCTAGCACAAAAGGAGTTCCATTGTTTGAAGTTCTAAAACAGGCAAAACTAAGTTAAAGTGATAGAAAGCAGACAATGGATTGAGGGGGTAGTAACTGGAAAGGGTCACCAGGGAACTTTCTGTGGTGACTGAAACGTTCCATATCTTAATTGTGGTCTGGGTTATAAGTGTGTATGCATTATCAAAAGTCAGAAAACTCTTAAGATTTGTGCATTTTATTATATGTAAAATATTCCTCAATTAAAAAAAAGAAATATAAGCCCAGGCCCTCACAATAAGAGTCAGGAAGGGGCCTGCCTGGTGGTGCAAGTGGTTAAGTGCTCGTGCTCTGCTGCGGCGGCCCAGGGTTCACCGGTTCAGATCCCGGGCGTGCACCAACGCACTGCTTGTCAAGCCATGCTGTGGCGGCGTCCCATGTAAAGTGGAGGAAGATGGGCACAGATGTTAGCTCAGGGCCAATCTTCCTCACAAAAAAAAAAAAAAAGAGGAAGGATTTGAGAGGGGCAGGGATGCTCTGCAGCCCCCAGGAGGAAGTGCACTCTCAAAGTGGAGCTCCTGGAGGCAGGACTCTGTCGGAGTCTGCTTTGTTCTTCTCTCTGCCCTCAGTGCCCAGTACAGGACAGGGCATGACAAGTATTTACTGACCACCACAGGGAAAGAGGAGATGATGGGACAGGCTCCAGGTCCTCTGAGGCTCACAAGAAGCAGAAAGGACAGAATGTGACAGAGCAGACCCTTGGAGTGATGCCAGGTCAGAGCTCAGGAGGGCGAGTCCATGGGCCTGCGAGGCTGTTGGATGTGCAGAACCCAGGGCTCCCATCATCTGGTCCCTGCTAGTGCTCCCAGCTGGGCTGCAGCAGCTTGTGCTGGTAGATTTGGAACGAGCACAGGAGCTTGGAGGTGGCCTACTAAGACCTGCTGGTCCTCTTGCGGCTAGCTGTGCCCAAGGGCTTCCTAGATTTGCCCCATCAACGTACCCTGTGAGGCTTCTTATCTGGTTCCCGTAAGTCTTGGCCCCCAGCCCATCCCCCTGCAGAGGGTCATCTTAATCCCAAACACCCAGAACCTCCCCCCTCAATGTCCTGAAGTCCACAGGGTTTAAATAAAGAGAGGCAGATCCCTTGCTGCTGAGGTTTCCAGTCCAAGAGCAGCCCATTGCCGAAATAACTGACAGCAGACCTGACTTCAGCCATTATACCTGCCCCTGTATGAGAAGAAATCACAACAAAATTCCTGTATAATCTTTCCCTGCAAATCTCCTGGGGTCTAATCCCATCTTGGCGTCTACATCTTGGAAGACTTGAAGAGAAGCTATTGCTATTGTGTATCAAACATAGTTCTGAGCTTCCTAGCAATCAAAGGGAAAATATTGTATTATTGTATATTAATCATTAGTGCTCTTCATCAAATACTTCCAGCTGCCCCACTTCCAGGCACAATGGAAGAATTGCTTCCTTCAGTTGGGTGGGGCCGTGTGACTAGATGAGTTGCTCTAGGTCAATAAGATTTGGGGAATCCTTTTGTTTTTTTAATTAGTTAATTTTGTGTGTGTGAGGAAGATCAGCTCTGAGCTAACATCCATGCCAATCCTCCTCTTTTTGCTGAGGAAAACTGGCCCTGGGCTAACATCTGTGCCCATCCTCCTCTACTTTGTATGGGACACCGCCACAGCATGGCCTGACAAGCAGTGCGTCGGTGCGTGCTGGGGATCCAAACCCCGGCTGCCAGCAGCGGAGCACGCGCACTTAACTGCTGCGCCATGGGGCTGGCCCCTGGGGAATCCTTTTTATAACCATCACCCAGCCTCTTCTGACAATATATATTAATCGTTATTATCTAATTCAGTGTTCACCAATAGTGACGTGTGATATTGTGATTTATAATAAGAAATATATAGTTGGTCTTTGTCCACTGTTCCTGACACAGAGCTCCTAAAAACCTTCGGAATTTCCTAGGTGCTGAGAGCAGTAAATGTGTCTTTTGTTATATAGATGAGGTGACTTTTGGAAAGCCCCTAGGTAACCTACAGATGGGGGCTGGTTGTTAGGGGAACCAACCCTGTGATTAGAGGGCTGGAACTTTCAGTCTGATCCTCCACCAGGGAGAGGGGAGAGGCTGGAGATTGAGTCCAATCACCAATGGCCAGTGATTTAATGTGTGTATGTATTTAATATGTAATGAAGCCTCCATAAAACCCCAAAAGGAAGGGCTGTGGAGAGCTTCCGAGTTGGTGAACCAAATAGTTCTATGTGCCACTATGCCCTGTCCCAAACTCCACAGGAACAGAAGCTCCTTTGTTAGGACCTCTCCCTATGTATCTCTTTACCTGGCTGTTGATTTGTATCCTTTAATACCCTTTGTGATAAACCAGTAATCTAGTGAATAAACTGGTTTCCTGAGTTCTGTGAGACACTCTAGCAAATTAATCGGACCCAAGGAGGGGCTTGTGGGAACCTCTGATTTACAGCCAGTCAGTCAGAAGCACAGGTAACAACCTGGACTTGTGATTGATGTCTGAAGTGGAGGAAGAGCTGTTTTGTGGGACTGAGCCCTTAACCTGTGGGATCTGATGCTCTCTGTGGGTGGATAGTGTCAGAATTGAGTTGAATTGTATAGCTGGGGTCGGAGAATTGCTTGGCAGTGTGGGGAAGAAAACCCACACATCAGAATTAGAATCTGAATTGTATGGCACTATTGACATTTTGGATCAGATCACTCTTGGCTGTGGGAGACAGTACTATGCATTATAGGATGTTTAGCAGCATCCCTGGCCTCTGCCTACCAGATATCAGTAACACCCCCTCAGTGTCACAACCAAAAGTATCTCCAGACGTTGCCAAATGTCACCTAGGAGCAAAATCATTGCTGAGTGAGAACCACTAATGTAACTAATAGCAGCAAAACTTTACTTCAGAAAGAGATCAAGTTTAAAATGGAATCATGTAAAAATGCTCAATTAAAACCAGAGAAGCTAGAAAGAAGGGGGAGAAAAGAAACAAAGAACAAGTACAACAAATAGAAAACAGTTGCAAACATGGTGGATATTAATCCAATTATATCAGCAATCACTTTTTTTTATTTTATTTTATTTTATTTTATTGCGGTAACATTGGTGTATGACATCGTATAAATTTCAGGTGTACATCATTATACTTCTATTTCTGCATAGATTACATTATGTTCACCACCTAAATACTAATTACATTCCATCACCACACACATGTGCCTAATCACCCCTTTTGCCCTCCTCCCTCCCCCCTTCCCCTCTGGTAACCACCAATCCAATCTCTGTCTCTATGTGTGTGTTTGTTGTTGTTTTTATCTTCTACTTATGAGTGAGATCATATGGTATTTGACCTTCTCCCTCTGACTTATTTCGCTTAGCATAATACCCTCAATGTCCATCCATGTTGTCACAAATGGCTAGATTTCATCGTTTCTTATGGCTGAGTAGTATTCCATTGTCTATATAGTAATCATATTAAATGTGAATTGTCTCAAGAGAATGAGAAGACAAGCCACAGACTGGGAGAAAATATCTGGGAACTCTCTGTACTTTCTGCTCAATTTTGCTGTAAGCCTAAAATTACTCTAAAAAATAGTCTATTTAAAAAAATAGTTTTAAAATATGAATGGTCTACATACACAGATTAAAAGACAGAGATTGGGGCCAGCCCATTGGCTTAGCAGTTAAGTGCACACGCTCTGCTACTGGCGGCCTGGGGTTCAGATCCCAGGCACGCACCGATGCACCGCTTGTCCGGCCATGCTGTGGCGGCGTCCCACGTACAGCAACTAGAAAGATGTGCAACTATGACATACACCTATCTATTGGGGCTTTGGGGAGAAAAAAGGAGGAGGATTGGCAATAGATCTTAGCTCAGGGCTGGTCTTCCTCAGCAAAAAGAGGAGGATTGGCATGGATGTTAGCTCAGGGCTGATCTTCCTCCAGAAAAAAAAAAAAAGACAGAGATTGTTGAGCCAGCCCTGATGGCTTACTGGTTAAAGTTCAGCGCTCACTGCTTTGGTGGCCCAGGTTCACTTCCCGGTTGTGGAACCCCACCACCTGTCTGTCAGTTGCCATGCTATTGCAGCAGCTCACATAGAAGAACTAGAATGACCTACAACTAGAATATACAAAAGTATGTACTGGCGCTTTGGGGAGGAACAAAAAAAAGAGGAAGGTTAGCAACAGATGTTAGCTCAGGGTGAGTCTTTCCCTGCCAAAAAAAAAAAAAAGACAGATTGTTAGAATGGGCAAAAAACCTACAGCTAATATCATATTTAATAGTGAGAAACTGGGTGCTGTCCCCCTAAAATTAGAAACAAGGCAAGGATGTCTTCTGTCACCACTCTTATTCAACATTGTACTGGGAGTCCTAGCTACTACAATAAGACAAGAAAAGGAAATAAAAGGTATGCAGATTGGGAAGGAGTTACAGATGACAGGATTGGCTACATAGAAAATCCCAAAACAACTTCTGGAGCCAATAAACAAGTATAGTAAAGTGGCAGTTCATGCTGATATAAATAAATGATTAAATAAATAAATAGGGGAGATGTGATACATCTCCTATGCAGAAGAATCCCAAATAATCTATGTAAATAGTCTCCCCTTGTTATGGGTTGAATTGTGTCCCTCAAAAAGATATGTTAAAGTCCTAAACCCAGGTACTTGTGATTGTGACCTTATTTGAAAGAGGGTCTTTGCAAATGAAATCAAGTTAAGATGAGGTCACTAGGTAGACCCTAGTCCAATATGACTGGCGTCCTTATAAGAGAAGGACACAAAGATGACAGGGGAGAACACTGTGCCAATGGAGGCAGACATCGGAGTGATGCATCCACAAGCAAAGGAACACCAAGGATTGCTGGCAGCTTGAGAAGCTGGAAGAGAGGCATGGATCAAATCTCCCCTAGAAGCTTCAGAGAGACCATGGCCCAGCCGACACCTCGATTTCAGACTTCCAGCCTCCAGAACTGTGAGAGAATAAACTTCTGTTATCTTAAGCCACCCAGTTGGTGGTACTTGGTTACGACAGCCCTGAGAAACTAACATGCTTCTCAACGAACTGGAGTGTAACTCCCCACTCCTTCAGTGTGTTGGGCATAGTGACTTCCTTCCAAAGAGTACAGTATGGAAAGCGGGGAAAAGAGTCACTTTACAGTGGAGGAAACTGACAGCACTACCTCAGCCAGGTGGTCAAGGTCACTGTCAACAGCGATAGCTCATGTTGATAGTGTGGACCTTGGCATGATGTGGTGAATATGGGACTTTACGGTCTTCCTCCCAAAAACCTATAACCCCATTTTCATGAGAAAAACCTCAGACAAAGTCTAACAGAAGAGCATTGTACAAAAGGGATTAGTACTCCTCAAAACCCTCAAGGTCATCAAGACCAAGGAAAGTGTGAGAAACTGTCACAGCCAAGAGAAGCCTAAGGAGCCGTGACAACTAAATGTAATGTGGTGACCAGAATGGGATCCTAGCTCAGAAAAAGGACATTAAGTAAAAATTAAGGAAATCTGGATAAAGCATGGACTTCAGTTAATGATTATTTATCTATATTGGTTCATTAACTGAAACAGATATACCACACTAACATAAGATGTTAATCCTAGAGGACTCTGGGAGTGGGTGTATGGGACCTCTCTGTATAGCTCCTCAATTTTTATGTAAGTCTAAAACTGTTCTAAAAAATAAAATCTAGTTAATTTTTTTAAAGATAAAAACACCAATGCTACAAAGATGTCAATGTTTTCCAAAAAATGCTATAAAAGTGAACAGAATTTTTTAAAGATATCAAATTTATTCTGGTACTCACTCTAAGAAAATTTGCCATTTAATCTTTATATCAGTGCTGGTGGTCACTGTAATGGGCCATTTGTTTTCTATGGAAGTTTTGTGTTCTTTCTGGTAGGATGGTTCCCTGTGTTACTGCTTCCTTTGGTGACTGTGGATAAAAGATGAGGGCATGGGGTTATGGCTTTACTCCCTGAAGGCGAGTCTGCAGTGGACTGCAGCTGGAGAAATTCATGATGGAGATGTCCTTCAGGGAGGCCCTCAGGTTTCCTGCACCTGGGTGGGCTCCCCATGGACCAAGATCTAGAACCTATCTCTGCAAATTCAAATCCTCAATTCTGTCCCCTTTGCCCAGAGCTGATCCACCTCTAGAAGGCTGGTCCCCCTAACGGAGCTCCACGGGCAGATGTGGAAGCCAGAATTTTTACGCATTTTTACACCAAGAACCAAACCTGGAAGGGGCCAGAAAGCCAATCTGGCCTGGTGATCCCTTTGGAATACACAGAAATAATAATAATCCTGGCTAATACCTAGCACTTGCTATGTAAGCATTTTAATTATAATGACTCTTTTTATCCTCACAACATCCTTATGGGGTAGACACTATTATTTCCCCCCATTACATTATGGAATATGAGGCACAGAGAAATTTAATGACTTGCCCAAATCATATAGCCCAAATGGCCTAGCCGGGACCTGAGCCTAAGCCAGCTGGCTCCAGACTCTAGATCTAGACACTATAACATACAGTGGGAAGCCAAACTGTAATAGAGAATTTCATGATACCTTATGAAATCAGCAGAAGTGGGACCCTGGAGGGATGTCTTGTGCAAGTCATAATAAACTATCCCAACCCCACTACTTAGTACATTTGTAGAGGAAACATAGCATAGGGATTAAAAACCTGCGCCCTGGATCCAGACTTCCAGAGACCAAATCCCAGCGCTGCTGCTGACTTGCTGTGTGACCAGGTTAAGTTACTTACCTTCTGTGGTTGGCCAAATAATGGCCCCTCCGAAGATGTCCATGTCCTAACCCCCAGAACCTGTGAATATATTAGCTTACACAGCAAAGGAGAATTAAGGTTGCAGATGGAATTAAGGTGACTAATCAGCTGACCTTAAGATAGGGAGATTGTTCTGGGTTGTCCAGGTGGGCTCAATGTAATCACAAGGGTCCTTAAAAGTGGATGAGGGAGGCAGAGAGATTCAGTCAGCATCAGAGAAGGAGATGTGACAATAGAAGCAAGATCAGAGTGATGCTATTTGAGAAGAACTCGACCCACCATTGCTGGCTTTGAAGCTGGAAGGGGACCATGAGCAGAGGAATGCAGGCAGTCTCTAAAAGCTGGAAAAGGCAAGGAAACGGATTTTTCCCTAGAGCCTCCAGAAGGAACACAACCCTGCCTACACCTTGATTTCAGTCTAGTGAGACCCATTTCAGACTTCTGACCTCCGGAACTCCAAGCTAATAAATTTATGTTGTTTTAAGCCACTAAGTTTTTGGCGTTTTTTTATAGCAGCAATAGGAAACTAATATACTTTCTCTAGGCTTCAATTTCCTCACTTATAACTGGGGAAAATAAACTCATAGGGTTATTGTGATGATAAAAGGAGAAAATACACGTAAACCCTATGTGCCCAGTACATAGTAAGCTGCTCAATAAATGCTAGAGAAATAATTAATATTAACAATTGAGGGAAGGAACCACAATGGATGCTAAAAACATTAGGTGAAGTGTTGTTTAGGAACAGGATGTTAGAATGGTGACCGAGGGTTACCCCACAGTTTACATACTGATTGCAAAAGGGGGAAGTGCCTTTACAATGGAGAAATCTGGCAACCACCATCTGGACTCAGTCTTCAAACATAACATCACCAAAGGTAGAACAACCTGACATCGATGTCCTTCCTGATATGATGCAGATGATAAAGTACAGCATCACCTTTGACATACTTCTTACCAAAAAAGTGAACCCGAATCTAATCAAGCTATGGAGCTGACTTTCAGTTTGCAGGAAACACAAGGAAATGAGGACGAAGTTAAATAACAAGATGAAGAAACACTGTCACGTCATCCTGTCATTCAGGAACCCAGGAGTCTCCCATGATGTTGCCATCGTTAGCACACCTCCTACAAGGAAGGGGAAGGGAGCATGCGGGATCCTGCAGGATGGCTTTTAATAGGCCACGCCTGCAAAGTGGTATACATCAGCTTCCCCTTACAGTTCTTTGGCCATAACTTCATACGGCCTAACTGCAGGAGAGCTGGGAACGTGCCTGGAAGCTTGGGAAGCAGAGGAAAGGGGTGTGGTGAGCATCTAGCAGACTCCCCACACACATAACATCACTTACCCCTCTAGTAGTGTGGGTCTCAGCATGGCCTCTGCCAGGCAATCCTGAGCCATGCACATCCTCAGTCCCATGCTATTCCTCGGTCTGAGATGGACCAGCAGCCCAGTGTCCTCCTGTCTCCTCTCATCCTCCACAGCCAGTCGATCATCAAATACCAAAGTCTCCACCCTTACGTATCTCTAACTAGCCACCACGTCTGACTGCAACTGCCAGAGCTTAGTGCAACAGCCTCCCATCTGGCTCTGTTCATGGAAGGCTTCTGCTCTCAGGGGGCTTATAGTCTTTATAAGGAGCCAATATAAGCTCTGCAAGTGAGCAAATAAATAAATGGACAAGGTAAGGTAATGACAGGGGCTTAAAGGAACCAGAGGCTGAAATGGTAAAGAATGACTATTTGGGTTGAGGAAGAGCTGATTTCGATAGGGTGGTCAGTGAAGGCTGCGCTGAGGAGGAGCTGTAGCACATAGTATTATCCAGAAAAGCAATGTTTCCATTTCTGTGTGCTATCGCAGAACCCTGCCACTTCCCCTTCCAGTGGTAGAGTCTATGTTCCCTCCACTTGAGCTTGGACAGGTCTTTTGACTTGCAAAATGAAAGCAATATAACAGAAGTGATGCCATGTGACTTCTGAAGCTAGGTCATAAAAGACAATACAGCTTCCACCGGACTCTTTCGGGACACTTTCCCAGGAACCCAGCTATGTGAACAACCAAGGCCCCCAGCCTTCAACCCTGGCTTAGCCCCTAGACAACTGTAAGCACCAACTTGCCAGTTGTGTGGGTAAGCCATCTTAGAAGCAGATCCTCAGTTCTCAGTTGATTTGCCCCAGCTGATGCTGCTTGGAGCAAAAAGTTGCCTTCCCCATCAAGCCCTGCCCAAATTACAGATATATGAGCAAAATAGATTACTGCTGTTTTGAAGCCACTGAGTGCTGGGATGTTTCATTATGGAGCAATAGTACAGAACTGAGGCCTAAATACTAAGAAGCCAGCCATGAGAAAATCTTCCCAGAGCATTTTAAGCATCACCAACAACAAATCCCACAGCTCTAAGACGGGAACAAGCTTGGCTCACTGAAGGAACAGATAAGGCCACGTGGCTGATGGGGAGAGCAGTAAGACGTGTGACAGGACAGAAGGGCTGGAGCCATGTTGTGCAGAGCCTCATGCATCATAGTAAGAAGTTGAAATGTATCAAAAGTTCAGGGGGTGCCTTTGGAGGGTTTGAACAGGGGGATGGTGGGATTTGGCTTCTCCTTGAAAGATGGCTCTGGCTACTGTGAGGAGTGATCTGACAGGACAAGAGTGGAAGCAGGGAGACGAGTTAGCAGACCATTACAGTGGCACAAGATGAACATGATTGTCACTAAGTGGTGGAGAGAGGAAGACAGATTCTGGGCATATTTTGTACAGGCAACAGGCCTTGCTGATAGGATAAGGGGTGAGGGTGAATAAAGGCAAACTTATGGGTTTTTCCCTCAAGCAGTCAGGTAAGTAACAGTGCTACTGGCTGGATGGGGAAGGCTTGGGGAGGAGCAGGGTTAGGGTGGGGGAAACTTCCTTGTCCCTAGAATATCAGATTTCAGTGTGATTATAGAAAGAATTCAAGTTGGTTAAATAATTCTCACTAAGCAGTTATGGACAGGCGAATACAGAGCTTCTGAGTATGGTGGGGATGAAGATTCTGACAATTACTTGGCTTTCCTTAAGAATTCTTTTCTATTTATTTGTTTGCCTATGTAGCTTTAAGAGCAGTGCAGTGTGAGGTTATTATAATTACAACGGCAAAGATCCCACTTGGAAGCTAAACACCCAAAGGAGGAAATAGAACTCAACATGCAGGGGACCCAGCCAAGCAATTTCCCAAACCATACTCCATTACCAGTCTGGAGAAGAGCCCCTGAGTAACCAAGAGGAGGCAACCAGGCTCTGGGTGCTTAGTGAAAGAATGGCCAAAAAGAGTCAGGGGAAAGAACTGTCAACTTCTGGAAGGACTCTCAAAGCAGGCAGAAAACCTAGGCTGTTGGAAGCAGCTGCTGGATCTCCTATGGGGAGAGGCAGAAGGAGGGAGATGGGGTGGCCCAAGAGGAAGGCGGGAATCCCAGGCCAGGCCACACCTGGATGCCTTCCTAACCTTTCCTCTCCAGCTCCAGTTCAAGGAGTTTACCCAATCTGCTCAATTCCCTCCCTCCGCAGGATGCACCCCCAAAGCTCGGAAGGAAACTACTCTCTTCGCCTGGTCTTCAGCAAGGCTCATTCGCCTGTCGGGGTTTCTTGGAGATCACCTCACAGGACCCCAGGTTGGTCAGCAGAGGGAAGCAGGGTCTCCAGCCAGAACCTACAGGGACAAAGGATGGGCAGTCACAACAGCAGGGACAAGGACTCAATGACTGGGAGCACCTCTGCTCATTCGCACTCTGAGCCCAATTCCACTGACTCCGCTCTCCTGTATTTTTCATGTTACTTCATCTTTCCTCCCTGTTGTCTCCTCCAGGGGCCCACAGTATTTGCTGCCCAAATACTACTTCTTCCCGCTCTCTCTCCAAAATATGGCAAGGAGTCTCAAGTTTAACCACGAGCTACCAGAGAGTCAATGATAATCCATACCTGGGCATTGCTTCATTTATTCATTTAATTATTTATTGAATTTATTTAGTTATTGAAATTTATTGAATTTATTTATTTATTGAATATATTTATTCAGCTCCTACCATGTATGACCATTAAGAAGTCATCCTCTACTTCAGTAATCCAAGTGAAAGATGATGGAGACTTGGACCATTGTGGTAGTAGTGAGGGTAATGAGAGGTGGTTGGATTCTGGATATATTTTGAAAAGTAGAGCCAACAAGATTCCCTGATGGATTGGACGTGAGGTATGAGAGAAGAAAGAAGAGAAGAATGATTCCAAGGTTTTTGGTCTAAGTATCGGAAAGGGTGGTGTTGCCATTTTCTGAAATAGGAAAGACTGCAAAACAAGCCAATTGAAAGCACTAAATCAAGAGCTTCATTTTTGTACGTATTAAGTTTGAGATGCTTATTTAGACATTCCAGTGGCAATATTCAGTTAACAGTCTGGAGTTCCTGAAAAAGATCCAGGCTGGAGGTAAAAATTTTCAAAACCTTAAACTGCGTTTCTCTGCTCATAAGCAAAAAGAAGCATTGGAATTAGAGAGAGCCTGTAGAATTTCAACCAACAAATATCAGAAAGTATAAGACTAACCAAGATATCCAGAAATGTTATGGTTGGCATTGCCTGGCAGAGTTGGAGAGTGATCTCTTTCAGAGACTAAATGAGATAATGTATCTAAGTATACTTGAGAGCCTTTAAGCTTCTATACAGATGGACATCAACATTGAAAGTGTCTGTGGTGGTCCCCTGCCCCATAGAGACTGATGTGGGAATAATCTTACTCCCCCTAAAATGGAAATGCACCAATGGCCTTTCTAGATCCTTTTCCTCCCCAGGTCAGTATCACTGTTGAAACCAAATCCATACCCTTTCCTCCTTCAATAAACTTCCTTTCCCCTCCCTTCCTTCACTAGGCCTATCCCTTCTCCTAGTTACAAAATAAAAGCTGCCATTTGCAATAATGAAAATAGATAGAGGGTAGCGGGAAGGGAGTAGGAAATAGGGCATGACCATACCTAGCAATAGCTAACCTCAAATTTCTTATGTGTATTTTTTTAATTTTTAAAAATTTGTTGTTTTGCTTTAAGATGTTTGCTGTCAGTGTAATTATTGTTCTTTTGTTGGTTATTGGTTTTTTCTCTCTCTGAATGCTTGGGTAGTTTTTTGTGTGGGTTTTTTTTGTTGTTTTTTTTGTTTGTTTTTTTTTTCCTTAGGTTTTTTTTCAACGTACTATTTTAGAATAGTTTTAGATTCAGAGCAAAATTGAGTGGAAAGTACCCATTTACCCCCTGACCCCTACACACACACACAGCCACTCTCACCATCAATATCACTCACCAGAGTGATACATTTGTTATAATTGATGAACCTACATTAACACATCATTATCACTAGGCTCACTCTTGGCATTTTACATTCCATGGGTTTGGATGAATGTAAAATGCTATGTATCCACCATTATAGTATCATATAGAATAGTTTCCCTGCCCTAAAAATCCTGTGCCTATTCCTCCCTCCCTCCCCAATAATCTCTGGCAACCACTGATCTTTTTACCAACTCCATAGTTTTGCAGAATTTTTTTGCATTTTTCCAGAATATCGTATACTTGGAATCATATAGTAGGTAGCCTTTTCAGATTGGCTTCTTTCTCTTAGTAATATGCATTTAAGTTTCCTCCATATCTTTTCATGACTTGATAGCCCATTTCTTTTTAGTGCTGAATATTCCAATGTATTGCTGTACAATGTATATGTTGTATTGGCATACAGTCTATCTATCCATTCACCTACTGCCTTCAGTAGTTTGTTGTTCATCTGGGTTGCTCTCTGGATGCTTCTAATACAGTCTCCCTGTTTTTGATCCTCTGCAGTTTCCCTATGAAGGGCATAGGTGTGGATTTATTTTTATTTTTTTAATATTTATTTATTTACTTTCATTCTTGAGATTCATTCTGATTTCTGAATCAGAGGATTCATATTTTTCATCAATTCTGGAAAATTTCATAGGCATTTTCTCTTTGAATAATATCTCTTTTCTCTTTTCTCTATTCTTTTCTTTTAGAACCTGGTTGTCTGTATGTTATACCTTCTCATTGCATCATTCATGTTTCCTGACATCTCTTTGTCTCTCTGTACTGCATTCTGAATAATTTCTGCAGTTCTATCTTCCCTTTTCAATTATATCTAATTTGTTTTGTGACGTGTTCATTGAGTTTTTAATATTTTTTGATTGTAAAAAACACATAACATAAAATTTACCACCTTATCCATTTTTTTTTTTTATTGTGAGGAAGATCAGCCCTGAGCTAACATCTGCCAATCCTCCTCTTTTTGCTGAGGAAGACCGGCCCTGGGCTAACATCCACGCCCATCCTCCTCTACTTTATATGGGACGCCACCACAGCATGGCTTGACAAGCGGTGCGTCGGTGCACGCCTGGGATCCGAACCAGCGAACCCCGGGCCGCCGCAGCGGAGCGTGCACACTTAACCACCTGCGCCACCGGGCTGGCCTCTCCTTTTTTAAGTGTACACTTCAGTAGCGCTAAATACATTCAATTTGTTGTGCAACCAATCTCCAGAACAAATTCATCTTGCAAAACCGAAACTCTACCCATTAAAAAACATCTCCTCATTTCCCCCTCCCCCTGGCAACAACCATTCAACTTTCTGTTTCAATGAATTTGACTACTTTAGATACCTCATATAAGCAGAATCATACAGTAGTTGTCTTTTTGTGACTGGCTTTTTCACGTAGCATGATGTCCCCAAGGTTCATCCATGTTGTAGCATGTAACAGGATTTCTTTCTTTTTAAGGCTGAATAATAATCCGTTATACACATATACCACATTTTGTTTATCCATTCATCTGTTGATGGACAATGGGGTGCTTCCATGTTTTAGCTATTGTAAATAATGCTGCTATAAACATGGGTGTGAAAATGTCTCTTCAAGACCTTGCTTTCAATTTGGTGGATATGTACCCAGAAGTGGGATTGTTGGATCATACGGTAGTTCTATTTTTAATATTTTGAGGAACTGCCATGCTGTTTTCCACAGCAGCTGAAACATTTTACATTCCCACCAACAATGCACAAAGCTTCCAATTTCTCCACATCCTCACCAACACTTGTTATTTTCTGTGTTTAGGATTACATGAGGTTTGTTTGGGACAGAATAAAGCACATACATCCCGGATCAACAAATATAGACTCCTCAGTTTTGAAGTTCCTCATTTTTGAGGGAAGTTTCTAACCACCCCACTTGTGGTTAATTGTTCATTGGCCAACCTGAGATCCTGACTCCTAAATGGGGAGTTCCATGGATGTGTGAGAATAACTAGTGGGACAGAGTTTCCCACAGCTTCTGGAGATCAGTCCCCAGAGAAACTTGAAAATAGAACTCTGGAGGAAAGTTGCAGGGAGAGAGAGCCTCCTGAATAGCACAAAACGAAAGCTACTTCCTCAGGGTGACCACAGAAGAGCATGTCCTTTGAACAGGTTTCTCTGTTCGCTTCCCCTCCAAGGACCCATCTGGCCTCCTCAGAGATGGGCCCATCTGGAGGAGGATCCTAATCAGAGAATACATTCAGCCTTTAGAAAATGGCGACTTTCTTTGACGGAAAGAAGGCTGCACTGGGAATCTGGAGCTCAGAACCCTTTGGCTCAGAGGCTGTGTGATGTTAAGCAAACTTCCTCTTGGAATTTCCTTTTTCAGGGAATACAACTAACTCACCTGTTCTGGACCTAAGGCTGAGACAAGGGCTCTCAGAGTTCCCTGAACACCCGTTCTGGTTCAGCTGTGTCTTGCTTTTTTATCATCTTTGTAGAGTAGTGAAAAACCCACCTTTATGAGAAATCTTTGCGTCACTATGTGGTTCTTTCCACCACAGCAAGCCAGGCAAAATATGACTGTGTCTGATCCCCACTCAGGGAAGTATGTAGAAATGAAATGACTATTGTGCTACAGTAGTGAGACTACTGGATGGGAAGAGGGGAAGGTGTGCAGGGCATGAGACTTTCTTTTTTATATTTGTAATATTTTTTTAAAATTATTTTTCCGGGGCCGGCCCCATGGCTTAGCGGTTAAGTGCGCGCGCTCCACTGCTGGCAGCCCGGGTTTGCATCCTAGGCGCACACCGACGCACTGCTTCTCCAGCCATGCTGAGGCCGCATCCCACATACAGCAACTAGAAGGATGTGCAACTATGACATACAACCATCTACTGGGGCTTTGAGGGAAAAATAAATAAATAAATAAAATTATAAAATTATTTTTCCTTGATGCTCTTTATTTTTTTCCTTTTTTCTCCCCAAAGCCCCCAGTAGATAGTTGTATGTCATAGTTGTACATCCTTCTAGTCGCTCTATGTGGGCCACTACCTCAGCATGGCTTTATGAGAGGTGTGGAAGTCCGCACCCAGGATCCAAACCGGCGAACCCCAGACCACTGAAGTGGAGCATGAGAACTTAACCACTACACCACCGGGCCAGCCCCCGAGACTTTCTTTTTTAAAAGTTAGCTCAACATTGTTGTTATATTTTCTATTTAATGGTAATATTTAAACACAAATTTAACACTATACAATATTCTTATAAATTAGTCAAGTTTACTAAGAGAGCAAAAAGTGAAAAACACACCAATCTATCCTCTACCTCCCAATAATTTATCGCCTATTGTTGTAGGCCAGGTACTCCAGGAAATTCACTCTGAGACAAATTTGTGTGCAGGTGTTTATTGGGAAGTACTCTCAGAAACACCACCTGTAAGGAAGTGGGAGAAGCGAGACGAGGCCTAGAGAGAAGTTAGGTTGCGAAGCAGGTGTAGTTCCAACAAAGGCTGCGTGTGCCGTTCCCTTGGGGAGCTCTGAAGGTAGGATGGTCCTCCATAACTGTCCCAAATTGGGGCAAAGGGGACATGTGTTTGTACTGCATAATAACCCGTCATTGGATGCAGTCTGTCCCCAGGGAAGGGCTTAAACTTGGCCGAGCAGCTACATGCAGCCAAGGGCGATGCCTGGAGAGGCACCCTGTGTAAGCTGTCAGCAAGCAACACTCCTGGCGACCAGATGAAGGGCCTTGGTTCTAAGGAGGGGAATCTGGATAACACCTCACAGTATCCAGGACACCCCTACACTCCTATTCCCCTCCCCAGAAACAAAAACCATGACAGTTACATGTGTATCCCTCCAGATCTGTGTTTTTTAACTCATATACATATGTTTTTTCACAAACATGCATCTACATATGTACCTTTCCTTTTTCTACTTCAAGAGATTCGTAAGATATGCATTGTTCTATTGCTTTGTTCACTTGTGTTGGAGATCTTTCCATTCAGGTACATATCCCTCTCTCTCTCTTTGTAAACAACTGCATGATGTTGCATATTATGTATGTTTAATTTCATCAAACGTTTTTTGGGCCAGCACCGTGGCTTAGCCGTTAAGTGCGCGCGCTCTGCTGCTGGCGGCCCGCGTTGGGATCCCGGCCACGCACCAACGCACCGTTTGTCCGGCCATGCTGAGGCCACGTCCCACATACAGCAACTACAAGGATGTGCAATTATGACATACAACTATCTACTGGGGCTTTGGGGGGGAAAAAAACACGTTTTTTGACATTTGTTGGAACAATCACATAGTCATCCTCAAGTTTATCTGATTCTCAAGATTGAATTGAAAATGCATGAGCACAGCAAAGAACATTTTTTTAAATGATCAATAATGAGGAGAGTTGCCTTATCAAATAGCAAATCATAGTAAAAGGCAATAGCGATGGACACAATATGGTATTATTGCAGGAATAGACAAATAGATGAATGTAATGAATAGAAAATCCAAAAACAGACTCTGAGGATATATGAAAATATATTTAGTTTATAATAAAGATGGTATTTTCTGGTCCGGCCCCGTGGCTTAGCGGTTAAGTCCGCTTACTCTGCTGCTGGCGGCCCGGGTTCGGAACCCCAGGCGCGCACTGACGCACTGCTTCTTCGGCCATGCTGAGGCCGCGTCCCACATACAGCAACTAGAAGGATGTGCAGCTATGACACACAACTATCTACTGGGGCTTTGGGGGAAAAAAATAAATAAATAAAATTATAAAAAAAAAAAAGATGGCATTTTCAAATCAGTGAATTGCAATGAGTATTCAGTGCATGGTATTGGGCAACTGAATATTTAGAAATTAAGTTATATTCTATCTCATACCTTCTACAAATACAAATTCCAGACAGATTTAAGAGCGCAATATAAAAAACATAAAAGTATTAGAAGAAAATATGAGGGCCGGCCCCGTGGCTTAGCGGTTAAGTGCGTGCGCTCCGCTGCTGGCAGCCCGGGGTTCAGATCCCTGGCGCGCACCTACGCACCGCTTCTCCGGCCATGCTGAGGCCGTGTCCCACATAGAGCAACTAGAAGGATATGCAGCTATGACATACAACTATCTACTGGGGCTTTGGGGGGAAAATAAATAAATAAATAAAATTAGTTTAAAAAAAGAAAATATGAAAATATTATCATAAACTCAGTTTATGGTGGAAGGTTTTCCTTTTTTTGGTTTTTTTGGTGAGGAACATTGGCCCTGAGCTAAGATTTATGCCAATCTTCCTCTATTTTGTATGTGCGATGCCGCCACAGCATGGCTTGATGAGCGGTGTATAGGTCTGCACCCGGGATCTGAACCAGCAAACCCCGGGCTGCTGAAGTGGAGTACGTGAACTTAACCACAATGCCACTGGGCTGGCCCCAAGTTTTCCCTTTTTTTTTTTTTTTGGTGTGGAAGATTGGCCCTGAGCTAACATCTGTTGCCAATCTTCCTCTTTTTGCTTGAGGAAGATTCACCCTGAGCTAACATCTGTGCCAGCCTTCCTCTATTTTGTATGTGGATCATTGCCACAGTATGGCCACTGACACATAGTGTGTGTAGGTCTGCACCCGGGAACGAATCCCAGGCTGCCAAAATGGACCACGCCAAACTTAACAACTAGGCTATAGGGCCAGCTCCTGGAAGGTTTTCCTAAGCATGAAAGGAAACCCAGAAACCAGGTTGGAAAAATTTGACAGTTTTTATTGCATAAAATTTAAAACCTTCCATGCAACTAAAGACACACACACAAAACAAAAAGCAAGATTAAAAGGTGATAAATTGGGAAAATATATTTGAATTGTATATGATCATCCAAATCACTAATACACAGGATATAAAATCAATAAAGAAGAGATAGTGACAAATTGTAAAAGATAGTAAAGATGTAATTTATAGTAGAGATATAAACATCCAATAAAGATATGAAAAGTTACTCATCCTTGCTAGTAATTAGAGAAATGTGAATTAAAACAACATAATACACTTTTGGGGGGCAGAATTATCAAGAATGTAAACATCAGTAATATCCATCACTAGCAAAGCTATGGAAGGATGGGTGCTCTATTTTATTGCTGTGTAGAAAATAAATTGGTAAAGCTTTTTGGAAGGGCAGTTTGGCAAGTTCAGTTCAGAACTTAAGTGGTTATTTCTTTGGCCCATAAATTCTACTTCTTTAAATTGATCCTGAAGAAATACACATGTACACAGGGAAGTACGTGCAATATACTTGAATGCAACGTAGTTCGTAATTGCAAAAGATCTGAAATGACCTAAATATCCATTAATGAGAACATTTAGTCAAATTACATTTATGGTATAAAATACTGAACTGCAATTTAAAATGATATGGATAGAGCTGACCTTGAACAGTCTTAATACATAGTGTTAAGAGAAAAAACCTGATCATATGTTTAAATATATGTATCCTCATTTAAATATATGTATGCATGCACACACACACATACAATAAACTCTTATCAGTGATTGTAAACTTGGGAGGGACTGGCATTGGCCCTTGGGTTAGTTGGCACTTTCTATATGTATTTTTCTGTGTGATTTGAAGATTTTACAATAAGTCTACACTATTTTTTTATTTAAAAAACAATTTCAGAAAAGAAAAGATAATATCGACTGGTAGGATACTACAAAAGGATATAAAGAAGAAAAATCAGCTGTAACCCCATCATTAAGAGAAAACCTCTGTTGACGATTTAATGTAAATCTTTTCAGCTCCTTTTCTTTGTATAACTAATTTTTTAACCTACTTGAGATACAGACTGAACAGTATTCAAATTCCGTTTATCCTCCTTTTTCACTTTAACTTTCTCTAGAAGTTATCTAGTCTGGAATTCTTCCTCTTCCATTGAAGACACTATCTTCCTTCAGGCTCCGCCTCTGGGTCAAAGTAAACGCCACTAGCTCCCGAAGGACTCTCCCCCCACGGCACAGGAATGCCTTGCAGGAGCCACTGTCTCCTGGTGCTGTGAGCCTCGGACTACTTTGGGGCACATGAGAAGGCTGGGGATCTGACTAGGAGGCTGGCGAGCCCCTGGCTGTGGCTGACCTTGATTGTTGAAAAGAACTACTCAAAAGACAACAATTTGTTAAAGAAGTATCCCCACGGTGACGCTGAGGCGAGGCTGGGCTCTGCTGCTGCCGGGAATCAGGACCCACTCAGATGAACTTTGCTCCTTTCACCCGGGTTGCAAGGCAGTGCCAGCCAGAATGAGGGAGTTTTCTGCCCAACGTGCTCTCCGTGCTCTCCGCAGTGAGGATACCCGACCCTTGAGCCTAGTTCAATGGGGAGAGTGTTTACTTAGACACCAAGACCAAATCCACACCTCTGGTTTAGAAAGAATCCTTGAACAATGCTTCCGTAGACGTAAACAATGACCAGCAGGAGCAGGCCAAGCTTAGGCGCGGCTCTTAGCCTGAACACTACTCGCAGCGTCCTCCCGGGCCCAAGGCGCGCCTGCGCAGAACTGTGTCTGCGCTGGGTGAGCAGAGCTGGGCGTGAGTGAGCAGGCCTTTGAGTCCGAGGACCAGCAGTTGGATTTAACCTAATAGTGATCTTGCATAGTATGGGATAAGAATTCATTGATAAATTTATAACCAGGGCCAGGCCCGTGGCTAGTGGTTAAGTTCACGTGCACCTTTGGGGGCAGGGTTCTCAGGTTCCAATCCCAGGAGCGGACCTACGCAGCACTCCTCAAGCCAGGCTGTGGCGGCATCCCACATACAAAATAGAGGAGGATGGGCATGGATATTAGCTCAGGGCCAATCTTCCTCACACACACACAAAAAAATTGCAACCAGAGGAAATAAACATTTAGTATACAAGAGTCAAGAAGGAGACAGAGCGGCGCGCGGGGGCTCGCCCTGCGTGTCGCCCTTCCGCGCCTCGCCAGGACCACGAGGATGGGGTGTGGGGACCCGGAGGGGCCTCCCCGCGGTGCAGGCGCGGGACAGAGTCGGGGCGGGGGAGGGGCCCGGGTGCCGGCGGCAGCCGGCGGGGCGGCGGGGCGGCCGGGAGCGGGTGTCAGGGCCCGCGTCCCCACTCCCTGCAGGCGGCCTGGCGGGCGGCATCGAGATTTGCATCGCTTTCCCGCCGAATACGTGCAGACGCAGCTGCAGCTGGACGAGCGCTCGCACCCCCCGCGCTACCGGGGCATCGGGGACTGCGTACGGCAGACTGCCCGCAGCCATGGCGTCCTGGGCCTGTACGGAGGCCTCAGCTCCCTCCTCTACGGCTCCAGCCCCAAGGCGGCAGTTGGGGATGCTCGAGTTCCTCAGCAACCACGTGTGGGACGCCCAGGGACGGCTGGACAGCACACGCGGGCTGCTGTGCGGCCTGGGTGCCGGCGTGGCCGAGGCCGTGGTGGTCGTGTGTCCCGTGGAGACCATTAAGGTGAAGTTCATCCATGACCGGACCTCCTCCAACCCCAAATACAGAGGATTCTTCCGTGGGGTCGGAGAGATGGTGCGGGGAACAAGGGCTGAAGGGGACGTACCAGGGCCTCACAGCCACCGTCCTGAAGCAGGGATCCAACCAGGCCATCCGCTTCTTTGTCATGACGTCTCTGCAACTGGTACAGAGCGGACAACCCCAACAAGCCCATGAACCCGCTGATCACTGGAGTGTTTGGAGCTATTGCAGGTGCTGCCAGTGTCTTTGGGAACACTCCTCTGGATGTGATCAAGACCCGGATGCAGGGCCTGGAAGCACACAAATACCAGAACACGTGAGACTGCAGCTTGCAGATCCTGAGGCGTGAGGGGCTCAAGGCATTCTACAAGGGCGCCATCCCCCGCCTAGGCCGGGTCTGCCTGGATGTGGCCATTGTGTTCGTCACCTGCGATGAGGTAGTGAAGCTGCTCAACAAAGTGTGGAAGACTGACTGAGCCCCGAGGGTCTGCATGGGGGCTGCCCCCAGGCACCTCCAGACCAGCCCCCACCGCCCTCTCCTCACGATTCCAGTGCAGTCACACCAAAAGGCCCCCTTCCCCTGTCCCTTGCACTCCGTGGCCTGGGTCTGTCCCTTGTGGCCCTCAAGTTTACATGTCCCATAGTGCCGTGTGACCCCTGTGGTCTGTGTGACACTGTTGTGTCCATGAGTCTGCCTGAGGCTGGGTGACCCTCTTGCCTGTGAATCTGTGCCCACTTGTCCATGTGCTTACTCATGAGCCGTGTGCCTGTGTTTCATGTTTTGTGTCACATGACCCTATGCCCCACTTCCCAGCACGCCCATGTGGCCTGGGTCCACGGCCCTGTACCCAGGGCCCGGTCCCAGCCTGGTGCCTTCCACCCAGCATGGGCACCCGCCACAGCCTGCCATAGCTGCGTTCGGGCCTCAGCCTGGCCTCACTGCATTCCAGGGGCTGCGTGCCCCCTGCTTCTCCCGCCACTGGCCTTAACTGGTCCTCGAGCCCTCCCTCTGCCTGGGACAGGGTGGCACCTACCACGCAGGACCACCCTCCCATGGCAGAATAAACTGGATCCTGTCACAGCAAAAAAAAAAAAAAGAAGGAGACAGAAACATTATAGAACTGAAAAGGAAAGTTACCAAGAAGGTAAAGTGTTTTAAAATCCCTTTCCAGTAAAGTAAAATCCCTTTCCAGTACATTTTGCTATATATATATATATAGCAATATATATTATGCAATATATATATCAAATTATTATGTTGTACACCATATATTAATACAATGTCCTGTGTCAATTGTATCTCAATAAAACTAGGGAAAAATAAAAAATAAAATCCGTTTCCATAAAATAAAATGGTTCTCTGCCCTCCCAATCTAGACCCTAAAAGATTTTAGAGGTTCCTTTAGCAAACATGCCTGTTGGGTCATACATGAACACTACTGCAGTAATTGTCTTTGGAATGGCCAAGGTCTTCATGGTTAAGGTCCAGATCTGCCACCCCTTCACATCCCCAGCTCTTGTATCACAGTGAGGAGCTTCATAAATGTTTTTGGCTGATGGCAAAGCCATTGAGTTTCTGTAGTCAAATCTGATTATTCCCCCAAAGGAGTGAGGAAAACTCACGAATAACCCAAAATAATTGGCTCCATGAATATATTTGGTTTTGAAGTATAGTGATAATTTTATGGTAAATTAGTCTTTGTATTCACTTTATTAGTAGTTCCTGAGCATGACTTAATTAGTTAATCCAGGAATCTGCCCTCTCACTAAGGAAAATACAAGTGTCCCTAGAGGTTCCTTCCAATAGAAACTTCCTCCTGCCCCTTTGGGCAAATATTCTCAAAGGGCTTTGACATTGGAACAAACTGAAAGGAGGGGTGTGACCTTTGGTCTCAGTGGGCTAAGAATGGGGTAGAGCTCTAAAGACCAAAGGGAACTTATTATGCATGTATTAGACTCAAAAGGGGACACTGGGATCCAATTCTTTCATTAAATTATTTATTTAACAAACATTTGCTGAGCATGCAGTGTGTTTCACGCACTGTACTAGATGATTGCACATGTTCATTTTATTCCACAGATGAGGACAAATTCAGAAAGTTTCAAGAAACTTGCTAAATGTCACACAGCAAGGCCAAGAGGGCTAGGATTCAAGCCCCTGTGTCCTGATTCCAGTTCTAGTGCTTTATTTACTATTCCACAGTTGACTCCAAGGCTTGCCCACACCCAGTTTCAGGCATAAATTGAAAGAAAGAAAAAAACAGACTCTTTAAACAGATGAGGTTGACTTAAAAAGTAGAACTAACTTTATTTCAACTAAGTGAGTATTAAAACTTATTTATAGTTCCTGAGAACATAGTGCTGGTAGGGGCGGAGACTGGAAGGGAGGGAGACTTCTCAGGAGAGAATGAATGGGGACACACACACCTCAACACACACAGAACAGATCTCCCTCCCTGGATCAGAGGGGATGAACCTCAAACAGCCAATAGAAAGCTGATGGTTGAGGTGTTTGGAATGAATAAGGTAAACAGGCAGATTCTTGGCTGCAAGTGAAAGAAACCCAACTCTACTAGCTTAGACAACCACAGAAAAGAGCCTCAAGGGCAACTGCAACTAAGACTGGCTCTAAGACGGGCTCGCTCTCTTTTTCCCCTTCGTTCCCTTGTCTGTGCATCTCTCTATATGTCAACTCCACTCTTTCTCAGACGAGTTCCTACAAGTGAATGGAAAAATAGCTCTTGGCAATTTTCAGACCTCATCTCCTAACTACCCCACCCAAGAACTTCACTCCTTCCCTTGGTGTCAGTTCAAACATTCTGGTGCAGGACTGGCAGGGTGGGGAGGCAGGAGAGGGAGGCAGCCAGTGGCTTTGATTACCCAGAAAAAATGGGGAGATACGAGCCTGCAATGGAAACATTAAGTATCCTCCACATGGAGTTATAATTCTAATTGGCCTCTGTTCTTTCTGGTATAATTGCATTATTGTTTCCAGAAATTCAGAAAAGATGTGGATGAAATAGGAGGTTAATAAGCTCAATTGTATCCCTCATCTACATTAACAGCATCTTCATTTTCTTTAAGGGTGTATTCTATTGATTAGCTTTTATGCCTATTAGCTTTTGAGGGACTGTGACACATGGAAATTTGAGTATGCTCATCATCTCTGATAACCATGCTAGATTTTTCTGTAGATTTTTTCTTTCTACATTGACTCTTACCTTCTATTTCTGTTCTGTGGCCCATTAACAAGAATAACTCCAAAGATTTAAATATAACATTTCAGAATTGATTAAGCATTGTATACCCTAGTAGATAGATTCAAACCAATGTTTGTTTGCAAAAGAATTCATTGGAGCCCCAGATTTGCATTGTTTTCTCTCACTTAGCATAGATAAAGAAAAACGGCCCAAACTGGGGTGGTGGTGTGGGCTAGATGGACTCTTATCAAGCACCCTGTGACTTTGGTCCTTTAGTCATTTAAATTTCCATTTCATTCTCTCTAAAATGGATATTACGGGCCTGCCCCGTGGCTTAGAGGTTAAGTGCATGCGCTCCGGTGCTGGCGGCCTGGGTTCGGATCCCGGGCGCGCACGGACGCACTGCTTCTCCGGCCATGCTGAGGCTGTGTCCCACATACAGCAACTGGAAGGATGTGCAGCTATGACATACAACTATCTACTGGGCTTTGGGGGAAAAAATAAATAAATAAAATTATTTAAATAAAATAAAATGGATATTATCTACTTAACAGGGATATTGGAAAGAGTAGAGACAACAGATGCTTAGCACAGGGTGTGAGAGGCTTAGTAAATGGTGCTTACTGATTTTGGCCAAAGCCATTCTCCTACAGACTCCCTGAGATATCTTTATCCTGGTTTGGGAGGACTCAACAGTGCTCCACTACACACTTACCTGCTCACGGTACACAGAAAGCCATCAATCACCAGTTTACCGGGATCTTCCCTCTCTGAACCCAAATTGCCCTGCACGGCTCACGGTCCATTTGATCTTCCTATTGCACTGCCGTTGGACATGTCTTGCATTGTTAACTCAGACTATTAACTCCCACATTGTTCAATGTTTCCATATCTGTTGCCAAACTGACCTCATTTCCTGCCAAGCTAACCTCATTTCCGTTTTTGATAGGGTTACTAAACTGGGTGGGTTCCAAGAATACTGCAGACATGGTATATCTGGGTTCTGCAAGGGGGATGATAAGGTCCCATGGTCTCTCTGTGGCCACAATGGCCAAAAAAAGTGGGAGACAGGGTAAATAGCAGGAGTCATAACTGGCTGAACAATTCCTCCCAAAGCCCTTTGATCACACCAAGAAGGAGAAGTCAGATTGTGGGAAGTAGGAAGGTACAGAGAGGTTAGCCTGGGAATGAGAAGAACTGATGTCGTCATGAAAGACATCCTCCAAGATCTAGAGTAGGAAGCCCATTCAGGTAGCAAATATTTATTGAGTGCCTGTGCACAGCACTGTATAAGGCTCTGGGGATAGAAGAGAACAAAACAGACAAGACTTCTGTCTTTTTTGGAGCTTACATTCTACTGTGAGGGAGAGAGACAACACACAAATCATTTGGAAATTTCTAAAACTGATAAGCGTTACCAAGAAAATAGCATGACTTGGAGGAGGAGAGGGGTGTTCCTTCAGGTGTGGAAGTCTAGTGATCTAAAGAATGAGTAGCCAGCTGTGTGAACTTCTGGGCCCACAGCAATCTAGGCCGAGGGAACAGCAAAGGCAAAGGCCCTAAAATGACAATGTGCTTGGTGTATGTAAGGTCTAGAAGGAAAAGCAGGTCCTGGTAGCTGAAATGAAGGGAACACGGTACAGAGGGACAAGGAGTGGACCCTTTAGGGAAGAGCCTCCCCAATGATGTGCCCCAGGGGGATTCACACGGGCCCAGCTGTTGATCCCCTCAGCCCTCAAGTCAGCAGAAGTGGGGGCCGGCCCCGCGGCTTAGCGGTTAAGTGCGAGCACTCCGCTGCTGGCGGCCCGGGGTTCGGATCCCGGGCGCGCACCAACGCACTGCTTCTCCGGCCATGCTGAGGCTGCGTCCCACGTACAGCAACTAGAAGGATGTGCAGCTATGACATACAACTATCTACTGGGGCTTTGGGGGAAATTAAATAAATAAATAAAATTTAAGGAAAAAAAAAAAAGTCAGCAGAAGTAAGGCCTGGGGCAGCCTGATTTTCTCCCTACGAACATCATCAACTTGGACCGCAAAAGTTCATCTACTTACCCCAGCGTTCCCTGCACAGATGATCATTTCCTTCACGTTCCATGAAGTGGAAAGTTGGGAAGTGCTGATGTAGGTTTTCGTAGGTTTTAAACACTTTAAATTTTAACTCCTGTGTAGTTCCAAAGGGCAAAATTAGAACCATTACCTAGAAAATACAGAGAAAGAGATGTACTTCAAAACAAGGGAGAACTTTAAAAACTATTGGAACCATCCGATGATGGAATGGGTTGCCTCAAAGAATAGTCTGGTAGGAAGAGGAAAATATACATATTGTATAGGAAGACTCACTATTATAAAAATGTCAATTCACAATAAATTAATGTATACATTTAACATAACCAGGATCAAAACATCAAGTTTTTTTATCTAGACAATTTTAAAATTTATATTCCAAGAATATCTGGGAAAATTCTGAAAAAAAAGGGAGATCACCTCTTCTAGGTATAAAACTTATTAAACACAGAATAATTAAAACAGTATAGGGCCGGCCCCGTGGCTTAGCGGTTAAGTGCGTGCGCTCCGCTGCTGGCGGCCTGGGTTCAGATCCCAGGCGCGCACCGACGCACCGCTTCTCCGGCCAGCAACTAGAAGGATGTGCAGCTATGACATACAACTATCTACTGGGGCTTTGGAGGGAAAAAATAAATAAATAAAATCTTTAAAAAAAAAAAACAGTATAGTACAGGAACATGACTAGGCAGATAGATCAATGAAACAAAAGTAAAAGCCCAGAAATACATATGTGTAAAATTTAATATATAATTTATGTACATAAATATTATAAAGATGGTATTCTAAATCAGTTGAGAAAAGATGGATTATTCAATAAAAGGTGTTGGGGAAACTGGAGAGCAATCTGGAAAAAAATAAAATTGGATCACTACCTCAGACTTTATAGCAAAATAAATTCCAGGTGGAGGAAAGGTTGAAATGTGAAAAGTGAAAGAACAAAGGTCCTAGAAGAAAACATGAGAGAATTTTTTCTTTTCTTTTTGGTGAGGAAGATTAGCCTAACATCCGTGCCCATCTTCCTCTATTTTGAATATGGGATGCTGCCACAGCATGGCTTGATGAGTGATGCATAGGTCTGCACCTGGGATCCAAACCCGTGAACCCTAGGTCCCCAAAGCAGAGCATTCGAACTTAACCACCATACCATCAGGCTGGCCCCGAGAATTTTTGTGTATGTACAATCTTGCTGTGAACAAGCCTTCCTCAGTATGATACAACAAACGGATGAATAAATAAATAAAACAAGAAATAAATAAATAAATAAATAAATAAATAAAAAAAGAAAATACAGTACTACTAAATTCCAGCGGTTTTTTGTCCCAGCTTTACTGAAGTATGAATGAAAATTGAAATGGTATATATTTAAGGTGTACAAGGTGATGTTTTGATATACATATACATTGTGAAATGAATACCACAATCAAGCCAATTAATATATCCATCACCTCATCTAGTTACTATTCTGTTTGGTGGCGGTGAGAACCCTTGAGATCTAATCTCTTAGCAAATTTCAAGTATACTTTTTTTTTTAATAATTTTTTATTTATTTATTTTTCCCCCAAAGCCCCAGTAGATAGTTGTATGTCACAGCTGCACATCCTTCTAGTTGCTGTATGTGGGACGCGGCTTCAGCATGGCCGGAGAAGCCGTGCATCGGTGCGAGCCTGGGATCCGAACCCAGGCCACTAGTAGTGGAGTGCGCGCACTTAACTGCTAAGCCACGGGGCCGGCCCAACAATACATTATTATTAACTCTAGTCACCATACTATACATTAAGTGTCCAGAACTTACTCATCTTAAAGCTGAAAATTTGACTAACATCTCCCCATTTCCCCCTGACCCCCAGCCTCTAGTAATCACCATTCCACTCTCTGTTACTGTGTGTTCCACTTTTTTAGATTCTACATACAAGTGAAATCATGCAGTATTTGTCTTCCTGTGTCTGGCTTATTTCACTTGAACTCACTAAATTCAACTATTTAAAAAATATTTTTAGGGCCGGCCCCATGGCTTAGCAGTTAAGTGCGCACGCTCTGCTGCTGGCGGCCCGGGTTCGGATCCCAGGCGCGGGCCGACTCACCGCTTCTCCGGCCATGCTGAGGCCGTGTCCCACATACAGCAACTAGAAGGATGTGCAGCTATGACATACAACTATCTACTGGGGCTTTGGGGGAAAAATAAATAAATAAAATTTTAAAAAATATTTTTAGGGCCAGCCCCGTGGCTTAGCAGTTGGGTGTTTGCGCTCTGCTACTGGCAGCCAGGTTCGGGATCCCAGGCGTGTGCCCAGCGCACCGCTTGTCTGGCCATGCTGAGGCGGCATCCCACACACAGCAACTAGAAGGATGTGCAACTATGATATACAACTATCTACTGGGGCTTTGGAGAGAAAAAGGGAAAAAAAAAGGAGGAGGATTGGCAATAGATGTTGTCTCAGTGCCAGTCTTCCTCAGCAAAAAGAGGAAGATTGGCATGGACGTTAGCTCAGGGCTGATCTTCCTCACAAATATATATATATATACATACATATATTTTTTTTAATTCCTGTATGGAAAAAAACAAAGTCATAAGAAAAATAACAAACCAGAAAAAAATTTCAATTTAAATTGAGCTAATCAAAAAAATGTATATTAAAAGTCTAGATATTGACAAGAAAAGCAACAAAAGAAAAAGCAAATAGAAAAATAGGTAAAGGATAGGAATAGACCACACACAGAAGAATAAACACAAATGGCCCTCATAAATGTGAAAGGAGTTCAACTTCATTCATAATAAGAGAAGTGCAAATGAAAACAGCTAGGGGTAACTTTTTTTTTTTTTTTATAATTTTATTTATTTATTTTTTTTCCCCCAAAGCCCCAGTAGATAGTTGTATGTCATAGCTGCACATCTTTCTAGTTGCTGTATGTGGGATGCGGCCTCAGCATGGCCGGAGAAGCGGTGTGTCGGTGCGCGCCCGGGATCCGAACCCGGGTCGCCAGCAGCAGAGCGCGAGCACCTAACCGCTAAGCCACAGGGCCAACCCCTAGGGGTAACTTTTTTTGTGTGTGTGTGAGGAAGATCAGCCCTGAGCTAACATCCATGCCAATCCTCCTCTTTTTGCTGAGGAAGACCGGCCCTGAGCTAACATCCATGCCAATCCTCCTCTTTTTGCTGAGGAAGACCGGCCCTGAGCTAACATCTGTTGCCAATCCTCCTCCTTTTTTTCCCCTTTTTCTCCCCAAAGCCCCAGTAGATAGTTGTATGTCATAGTTGCACATCCTTCTAGTTGCTGTATGTGGGACACCACCTCGGCATGGCCCGACAAAGTGGTGCATCGGGATTCGAACCCGGGCTGCCAGTAGCAGTGCACATGCACTTAACTGCTAAGCCACGGGGCCAGCCCCCTAGGGGTAACTATTTTTGGCCTACCAAATTGGCAAAAGTTTAAAAAAAAAAGGTCATTAACATCCTGGTAAGAGCAAGGGGAAACTGTATTCTCACAATTGATGAAAGGAATGCAAATCGGTACAATCTCTACTGAGAGTAACTTGCAGTATCTATCAAAATAACAAATGCATAACCCTTTGATCCAGTAATTCTGCTTTTAGATACAGTAGTCCCCCCTTATCCTTGTGGGATACGTTCCAAGATCCCCAGTGGATGCCTGAAACTGTGGAGAGTACTGAACCCTATATGTACTATGTTTTTTCCTATATACACATACCTATGATAATGTTTAATTAGAAGTTAGGCACAGTAAGACGTTAACGACAACTAATAATAAAATAGAACAATTATAACAACATATTGTAATAAAAGTTACCATAGATCTTATCAACCTCAGCAGATGAGTATTTTTCTTTCTTTATTAAGTTGAGAACTTTCACCTTTTCACTTAAAGGAAGCACTCTACAGCTTCTCTTTGGCATATCTGAATTGCCAGCATCACTACTCTTGAACTTTGGGGCCATTATTAAGTCAAATAAGAGTTACGTGAACACAAGCACTGTCATACTGCGACTGTCATCTGATAACTGAGACGGCTACTAAGTGACTAAGGGGTGGGTAGTGTGTACAGCACAGATACCCTGGACAAAGTGATGATTCACCTCCCCGGCGAGAGGGAGTGGGACAGCATGGGATTTCATCATGCTACTAAGAATGGCATGCAATTTTAAATTTATAAATTGTTTATTTCTAGAATTTTCCATTTAATATATTTTTTGTGTGTGTGAGGAAGATTAGCCCTGAGCTAACATCTGTTGCCAATTCTCTTTGCTGAGGAAGATTGGCCCTGGGCTAACATTCGTGCCCATCTTCCTCTACCTTATATGTGGGGTACCTGCCACAGCGTGGCTTGATAAGTGGTGTGTAGGTCTGCGCCCAGGATCCGAACCCGAGAACCCCGGGCCGCCGAAGCAGAGCCTGTGAACTTAATCACTACACCACCAGACTGGCTCCCATTTAATATTTTTGAACCATGGTCGACCGTGGGTAATTGAAATCGAGGAAAGTGAAACCAAGAATAAGGGGAGACTACTGTATTTATCCTACAAATTTGTGTGCACTTGAAAAAAGATGTACATTCAAAAGTATTCATTGCAGCCTTGTTTGTAGTAGCAAAAGGGTGGAAACATCAAAATATTTATAAATAGATTGATTTAATAAATTCTGGCACATCTGTACAATGAAATGCTATGCACCTGTTAAAAGGAATAAAACAGTTCTAAGTAATGGTATGGAAGAATGTCTAAGATATTGAGTGGAAAATATTGTATATGGTATGCTAATGTGTTAAAAAAAGAATATTAACATATATGCTTGTGAAATGCATAGACCATCTCTGGAAGGATTCACATGAAAGTAGCAACAGTGGTTGCCTCTGGGGAGGAGAACTGAGGGACTAGAGAGAAAGGGATGGGGATACAAGAGAGACGTCCTCTTCATTGTAATATTCTTTTATACCATTTGATTTTTATATTATACACGTCATCTAATTTAAAAAATAGATCACTATTGAAAGTATGGGGTGAAAATGTTCATAGACGTGTTTGTACAAGTATAGAAAATAGCCGTCCTCATCATCCTATAACAGACGGTGGGGAGGTGGGAGATTTGAGGAGAGGTTTGACTTTTTACTTTTATACACTGCCATATTTTTTCGATGTGTTACATTAAGCATATATTGCTTTTCTAATTTAAAAAATTAATAGTAGTTTCCTCACCAGAGAAATGTTGGTAGAAAGCTGAAAAGGCTATTTGCAGAGTACTTTGTAGGGGGAGTTCTGCCTCAGTGGGGAATTTCAGACCATATGGGTTCTTAGGCAGCTTTCAACACAGAACATTCCTTAGTCCTGTGACCTATAACTCTCTTTATTTCTCCAACTGGATTATAAGCTCCTTAAGGACAGGGAATCTGAATTTTGCTTTTTAAAAAAATGCCCCTTATCCTTTAGCACAAAAGTACATAAACTTGCCAAATAAAAGCTGTCACTTGAATGCAGAGACAGCTGTTTTTTCACAGCTAACATAGTGCAGACTCAGTGCCCAGAGCTGTAAGGTCACATATTGTTCTAACCTTTCCTATCAAAAAGAAATGTAATACAATTTTCCTGGTAAAGAAGGCTCGGTCAGCACATTTTCCTTTTGGTTTGGTAAAACAAGAGTTTATTTGTTCAAAGTCAGTGGAGCAAGGGGAGCTGGCCAGCACATTCCCATGATCTCCATTTACACAACACCAGCCACACGGCTGCAGTTCTAGAGCCTGGGACCTTTCCCCGGGCACCCACTTGGGTCTTTAATGTATTATCATCGATCCCTCTGGTGCAAACCTTCTACTTAATTAATGTGTACTGAATGAATGAATGAATGAATGAATGCATTAACATATGAATACATGCCCAAATGAATAGATGGATAGATTATTGGATCAATAAATGTATAAATACATGCATTAATTAATGAATGAAACACTTTCTCATGAGGCAGACAGACATACTATGTGTGGGTCATGGACACTGAACCTGCCACTACTGACTGACCTAGAAAGTAGAAATAGACACAGTGAGCCCAAGCCTGGGGCCCTTTCTGTTAGGACCAAAAGTGGCCCCACCTCCTGGTCAGTGCCCAAGAGTGTGCCCAGCCAAGCAGAGCACACAGCACAGGGTCAGAACCACACATGGCCAGATGGGCCCCCACCAAGGAAACTTTTAAACAAGGATTCAGCCGCTGCACAAAGAAACACCTATCTAAGCCCATTGATTTAAAATATTTGGTTGCCTCTGTATTGGCCCTCTACAATTCCAGATATTTTATCCCCAATTTCTTTCACACCAGGAAACACAGATATGTCAAAATATGACCATACCCAGATTTCTTTTTTTGCCACTTAATCTCTCTCTCTCCCTTTCTCTCCCTCTCTCTCTCTCTCACACACACACACACAAACACACACACACCCCAGAGCAACAGAAAATGGCAATTACAGCTCAAAAACTTAAAAAGTTCAAAAGATTGAAGTGGTCAAGACAAATGACTATATAAAATGCTGTCTTGACAAAAGGGATCCGAGTTCACCTATTAAATTGACATAGGTCAGGGCTGGCCTGGTGGCATAGCGGTTAAGTTCCTTCGCTCTGCTTTGGCAGCTTGGGGTTTGCCGGTTCAGAACCTGGGCATGGACCTACTTACCGCTCATCAAGCCATGCTGAGGTGGCGTCCCACATAGGGCAACTAGAAGGATGTACAACTATGACATATAACTATCTGCCGGGGCTTTGAGGAGAAAAAAAAAAGGAAAAAAGGAGGAAGATTGGCAACAGATGTTAGCTCAGGGCCAATCTTCCTCAGAAAAAAAATTGACAAAGTTTTCTTTTTTAATGAGAATGCTCGATGTTACTGTGGTCAAAGCAATGAAACTGGCAAACGACTGCTGGTAGTGGTATAAATTGGTAAAGCCCTTAGGAGAGCAATTGAGCAATACATTTGGAAAGGTTTAACAATATTCCTATCCTATGTCCCAGTGATTTCATTTTTACAAGAAGGATGTGATGCAAAAGAGATAATCCTTTGTTCTTAGAACATAATCCATAAACACTTTTTTTAAACAGTTACTTACTTATTTATTTATTTATTTATTTATTGGTGAGGAAGATTGTCCCTGAGCTAACATCTGTGCCAATCGTCCTCTATTTTGTATGTGGATCGCTGCCATAGCATGGCTGCTGAGGAGTGGTGTAGGTCTGCGCCTGGGATCCGAACCCAGGAAGTGGAACATGCTGAACTTAACCACTACTCCACTGGGCCGGCCCCCCAAAAACACTTTTTTTAAAGACTTAAAATAGCAAACCCCACTCCTCCATTCCCCAGGCTCTAATCTCCCTTCCCTGCTTTCTCTCTGCATATTATATATTCACGTATTTGTCTGTGTTTCCTCCTCCTCCCCTCACCAAAGAATCTAAGCAAAGGGTGTCCCTAGTGCCTTTCAATAATTCCTTACACATAGTAGGTACTCCATAAATATCTGTTTAGGGCCGGCCTTGTGGCTTAGCGGTTAAGAGTGCGAGCTCCACTACTGGCGGCCTGGTTCGGATCCCGGGCACGCACCGACGCATCGCTTCTCTGGCCATGCTGAGGCCATGTCCCACATACAGCAACTAGAAGGCTGTGCAACTATGACATACAACTATCTACTGGGGCTTTGGGAGAAAAAAAGGAGGAGGATTGGCAATAGATGTTAGCTCAGAGCTGGTCTTCCTCAGCAAAAAGAGGAGGATTAGCACGGACGTTAGCTCAGGGCTGATCTTCCTCACACAAAATAAATAAATAAATAAATAAATATCTGTTTAACTAATGAATTATTTATAACAGTGAAAATTAAAACAAATGCACAAAATAGAATAGTAATGATTAAGTCCATTTTGGCATAGGCCTTCGACTACTGTATAGTCATTACAAATGTAATTATGATAATTATATCAATTTGGAAAATAGATATACTGTTAAGGGGAAAGTAAAATACAAACTAGTATGGAGGTGTGGTAGATTGTTACAGTAATGGCCCCAATGAACCACACCTGCCTGTATCTGGTCTTTCAGGAAGTCTCCTTTCACAGCCACTCTAGGCTTCTCTGTGTGACTTGCTCTGGACAACGGACATTAGCAAAGATGATTCAGGCAGTAGCTTGAAACTGTTCGCAGTGGGTCTTGACCTCGCTCTCTTGCTGCTTTTGGAACCAGCCGCCCAGGTAGCATGCTGGAAATACACCACCCAGCCCGTAGCCCAGCACCAGACATACAATGTCTCATGCATAGAATGAGGCCATATTATAGCATCCAGCCCCAGCTGAGCCACCAGAAGACTGCAGTGGCATGAACGACCCTAGCTGATAATAGCAGAAGAAATGCCCAGTTGAGCTCTGCCCAAATTGATGACTCAGAATTGTGAGCAAGTAAAGAGGCTGTAGTTTTAAGCACTAAGTTTTGGGGTAGTTTGATACAATATCTACTTTGTTAAAATAAGTGTGCATATGTAGAAGGACAGTAACAGTGCTGTTTACACAGAAAAGAACTAACAGCAA
Organism: Diceros bicornis minor; assembly: GCF_020826845.1. Lineage (NCBI taxonomy): Eukaryota > Metazoa > Chordata > Mammalia > Perissodactyla > Rhinocerotidae > Diceros > Diceros bicornis. The sequence goes on from NC_080741.1 coordinate 14,402,896, forward strand.
GCCTGTGATGAAAGAAACTCGGGAACAGACCTCGGGACTAGGCATGACTTGACATGGCCCCACCTACCAGCACAGAGACCAATATATTCTAGAGAAAAAGTTATTTAAAACAACAACAAAAACAAGCACACAAATGAGTGCAGAGGTTCTGTTTAGAGTGACAGAAAAGTTTTGGAAATAGATAGTGGTGATGGTTGTACAACAATGTGAATGTAATTAATATCATTGAATTGTGTTTTTAAAAATGGCTAAAATGGGGGCCGGCCCAGTGGCGCAGTGGTTAAGTGAGTGCGCTCTGCTGCTGGTGGCCCGGGTTCGGATCCCGGGGGTGCACTGATGCACTGCTTGTCAGGCCATGCTGTGGTGGCATCCCATATAAAGTGGAGGAAGATGGGAACGGATGTTAGCTCAGGGCCAGTCTTCCTCAGCAAAAAGAAGAGGATTGGCATAGATGTTAGCTCACAGCTGATCTTCCTCACACACACACAAAAAATTGCCACTTTAACCACTGCGCCACGGGGCTGGCCCCAAAATGGCAAATTTTATGATATATATATTTTTTGACAATTA